>NC_133658.1:234048348-234365223 GCF_037893015.1 Macrotis lagotis | reverse complement strand
CATAAAAAAGGAAAGACTTAATTGATTTTTATCTTTCAAGTTTCTTGCCACAAGTGACTGAGTTTTTTGAGTCTGTGTCTCTGCTGGGAGCTATGTAATCTTGTGATTTTCCACAAATCCCATCATCAGTCAAAGGAGGCTAATGAATCAGCAGCGATGGAGAGAGCTGGCCTGAGTCTTGGTACCACTTGCAAACAGAGTTCCAAATTGTCAATATGCTATTCTGGAAGCATTGTGGCCCTGACATTATCCTGTATCCCAACCCTGCTGTTTATCCCACTCCAGAGCTCTTTTCAGAGCCAGAATGGCATTTAAAGACAAGTGAAGATGATGCCTTTCTTGGACTTGGGAACCCACATCCTTCCTGCTGATAAAGAAGTATGTAGTTAAATCTTTTAAAGGCCTAAAATGCATTTGACTTGATTTTCTATATCCTATTCTTGGCTTTTAGAAATTGTTCATGCTGAGCAACTACCTCATTCCATTGGGCTAAAGGAGTCATCATATAAATCTATTCTTCCTCATCACCACCTCTACCACCACCACCACCACCACCACCATCATCATCATCATCATCATCATCATCATCATCATCATCATCTTCGCTTACATCTATAGAACCAACTACAAAGTATTTTTTTCGACCATCCTGTGAGGTAGGTGATCCAAGTATTATTGACTCCATTTTAAAGATATGGAAACTGAGGCTCTTATAATATTTGTCCTTCATTTTCGAAGAAGACCATGACATCAGGGGGGTGATGCCATGACAAGCACATGAATTGGATTTGAGGAAGGGGATGCTATGCCAAGTCAGTAGAGAGGAAATGACTTCCACACAGTTAATAAACTAGGTAGGACTCATATTCATGTCTTATAATGACTGAAGTCAACACTTTTCACATAATACCTTAGTGTTACTGTGATTACAACAAAGATTACATTCCATATAGTCTTGCCCACTTGTCAGTTCAATTAGACAAATAACCAATAACCTCAAAAAGGGATGATATAGGAATAAAAGAAGGATCAACTAATGGGGTTCTATCTTTTCTAGAGAGCTTCTTCTCTCTGGACCCCATTTTCCTTATCCATAAGGGGAAGGGGTCAAACTAGATGAAGTCTAAAGTCTGTTATAGCCCCTGTATACTACAATTTTATGACCTGTCCCTTACTACCCTACTAAGACCATTTCCTGCCTGTTTTGCAACATACACTATTAATTCGACATACTCTTTAAAGAACCTTCTTCCCTCACTGCTCTTAGATTTAACCGATTCCCTCCCTCTCGTTTTCTGAATCACAAAATTTAGTATTTAATTATCCATCATCTTGTTCACTGATTGTTTAAAATATGTGAGTTTTTATTCCCTATTAGGATCACTTCCTGATAACATTTATCTGAAGGTTGAGAACTATACTTTCTGTCCTTTTTTTAGTTTTTGTAAGCCTTTAGCATAATACTAAACACATCATAGAGCATATAATAAACATTAGCTAACTTGGCTTGTTGACTCAACAAAGTGTTGGATTAATTGAAGACTCAGGTGGATCACTCAAAAGAAATGAATTTAGTATTCATTTTTATTGTTGCACTAATGTTTTCTTCAGAGTTAACTATAACTCAAACATCTTTATTGAGTAGGCCTTTTCCTGTTCCCTCTATAGTATTTCTCTTTATTATTTTATCCTGGGGATTCAATTATCATCTCTATACTGATGATTCTCAAACCTAATTATCCAGAGATAACCTCTCTGATAACTTCCACTTCCAAATCTCCAACTGTCTATTCAACTTCCCAAAATAGATAATTCATAGACATCTGAAACTCGTATTGTCCATAATGGAACTTGTCTTTCCTATCTTCCTATCTCCTCTAAATTTCACTGTTACTGTTGAAGGTAGTTTCCTAGGAGAGTCTCCATTCACAACCTGGATATCATCCTATACTCTTCTCTTTCTCACTCCCTACATCATTTACATTTCAAAGGTCTGTTGATTGCCTTTTGATAACATCTCTCATCTGCCCTTACCTCTCTGACTCTGCCCTCATCACCTCATGCCTGGACTATAATAGTCTTTTGGTTGCTTTGCCAGCCACAAGTTTCCCCCATTTCAATCCAACTTCCATTCAGTTGTCAAAGTGATCTAACTTCAGTGCAAATGTGACCATATCACTTCCCTTCTTTATTCCAGAGGTGCCTTGTCACTTCTAGGACCAAATATAATATCCTTTGCTTGGCATTCAAAACCCTTCATAACTTGCCCCCACTTTCTTCCCATTCTTCTTACACCTTATATTCCTCTCACACTCATACATATATTCTTCAGTCCAATAACACTGGTCTCCTTCCTTTTCCTTGACCAAGATCTCCTCCTGGGTAACTTCTCTGATTGTCTTCCTTTCATGGAATTCTCTTCCTCCTTATCACCACTTCTTGGCTTGTCTGCTTTCCTTCCCTTCCCATCTTAGCTAAAATGCCTGAGAAGTTAAATGAATTGTCCAGGATCAAATTTCCTTGTACATTCCAGAAGAAAGACTTGAATCCAGGTCTTCCGGACTCTCAGAACTTATGTTATTTTTAATTTGTTTGTTTTGGGGTTTTGTAAGACAATGAACTTTAGTGACTTGCCCAAGATCAATCCAGTTTTTGCCTCCATTTTAGCTAGTAAGTAGCAAACATCTAAGGCCAGATTTGAACTCAGGTTTCCTTGACTCCAGGGTTGATGCTGTATCTATTATGCCAACCAAGCTGCCCCCCCCACATGTTTATGTTGTAGGAAGAAAGACTTAGGCAAATTCAATTCAGATTGTAAAGGATCCTGTATGCCCAGATAAGAAGCTGGATTTTATTTATTTGGCAATAATTCTAGCATCTAAAATTTGCTATTGATCAAATAACTTTGAATTTTCATAGTCTGATTTTTATGGCAAAGTAATTATTGAGTAGGATTGTGAATTACCCATTTTTCTTGTCAACTATAGTCAGACAAGTTACCCTTGCTACCCTCTAAAAGGCCCTACTAATGTTAATTTTTAAAGTATAAAACCAAATCATTAAGTAACTTTGAGCTGCCCTCTGAATATCCTTGAAGTCTATCTACTTCAAATATGCTCCAAAACATTTTGGAAAAAACAACTTTCTATTTATATAACCCTATCTCAATGCTTAGGCATGTACCTAGCCTATTATCTTCCTTAAGATACTGGGTTAGGCCCCTGGGGCAGGAAGAAATCTAGTTATTCTACCTAGTTTCTTAATCAGGGTAGGAGTACTGTATTGTTGTAACAGTATCTGAGCTTCTCATCCTTGGATCAGTGACTTTGGAATGAAACTTCAAAGACCCCCTATATATTTTTTTTGCTTAATTTTTTCCTGCCCTTTCCACTGATCAGTGACCAACTTTCATTTTTCTACTCAGAAAAAAATAAAAAAACTTTAATTTTATTAGCACTTGCAGATTTATAAAAAGTTTCCACACCACTCTAAGAGTAAATAATGTAAATATTATCCTCACAATACAGAGAAGGTAATAAAAGCTCAAAGAATAACCATTTTTGCCTCCATTTTAGCTTCTGTTCCTCAATTCCTTCAACTCCCACTTTAAGAGAAAAAATTTTATTGGAACTTAGATTAAGAATAGAAATGAATCATACATTCCATCTTCATGCCTTTGCTTAGCTTGTCTGTCCCCCAGGTCTGGAATGTATTCTCTCCTCCCCTTGATTTCAGATCCCTAGCTCCATTCAAAGATCATTTATATGTTTTGAAGCCAATGTGAGGTAGTAGAAAGAGGTCTAATTAAGTTATTTTGCCTCAGTTCCCTCATCTGTAAAAAGGAGTTGGACTAAATGAACTTAGGCATTTTCTAGTTCAAGCATCCTATGATGAAGTCAGGAGCTCTGGATTTTAATCCTGGCCCTATTCCTAATTAGCTGCCAGTTAAGTTGTTATTTCCCATTTATATGTCCTGGTTTCTTAGCATTGAGACAATTGAACTGATGATCCCCAAGTTCCTTCCCACCACTAGCTTTCTATGGTTGTACTAAGAGCTATGCCTCTTCATGTAATTTAGTTTATCCTGATTCTTTTGGGGTATGGAGGGAAGATGTGAACAGTATGAGAATACTAAGGAAAGGGGAAATAGGCAAGCTCATAAAGGACTGGGAAACTGAACAAGAGTGGACTGCATTGATGATATTCTTGATAGAAGAGAATCCATGCAAATTCGAGAAGGAATGAAATAATGGATCTTACTGAATGTTAAATTTGCTTCCATTTGATGTTTTGTTAGCAGAGTCTTATAGCAGAGACAACTAGGTAGTATATGGGATAAGATTGCCAGACTTGGAATGAGGAAGCTAAATTCACATCTTGCCTCATTCACTTATCAGCTGTTATTACCCTGGGCAAATCACAATCTCTCTGGACCTCAGTTTTCACTTCTGTAAAAAGGGAATAATAATACCTTATAGAGTTGGCTTAAGAAGGAGCATAGGTAAAACACATTATAAACCTTTGAAAACTCACACTCCTAATGTAGTGTTTAATTTGAAATTTTAAGACCTATTTAGTTAGAGTGCAGGAAGACAACAAATGTCTATGCTCTTAGAGTTAGCTTTGGCCCAGAAAGAAAATACTTCCATGGCTCTAGAGTGCACTTCTAATGCCCCGGCCAGACATCATTCACCTGAACTAGGGGGAAGAAAGATGGCTGAGCCTTTCTGTGATTTTTCTCCATCCATCAGTCCTTCCTGCTCCATACTCCTGATTATTTTTTTGGGTTTTTTCCCCCTATACATTTTATATGTGCATGGGGTGCCTCAGGGAAACCAACAAAAATTGCATGCAGGGGCTAAAAGATAGATGAATTGAAAGGTAAAGGAAAAAGCCTTCAAATGTAAAGCCATTCTTCACCTTTTCTTAAATGACTGTGGCATAGATTCCAGGGCATAAACTATATTCATATCTTTGTACTGCTCATCTATGTAAGATTCCTAGGGGAATAAGTGAGGTGAAAATGACTGAATTGAAACTAAACATCCTAAGTCAAAAGAGACTTTTAAATGACACAGAATTTGTAGAAAAGCTAAGTCTTTGCCCTAACCGGAAGAACTCTGAGAAAGCCCAGCTAAAGAGAACCAAGTTTCCCTTGGACAGCCAATGACTTAAGGTAGGATAAGGACAATGTCTGCCCAGCAAAAATGTGCTTGAAAGATGAATGGGTTCGTCCCTGCAACCCAGCAACCAAATCATCCTTCCTGGTCCTGCCTAGGAGCTCTGGATACTGGTGAGGTACCAGAATGAGTGACCTGCTCAACCCAGCCACACACCTTCTTACTTTCTAGGAAGTATAGCTGGGCTTCTGTTCAAGCAGAGTCATAGAAAGAGCTATCTCAATTTAGCAACAGAACACCTTGCAGCAAATGTGGTGAGGACCCTCCAAAGAGAGAGGGGCACTGATCCTTCACTACCAGTTTATGCCTATTCTTTCCCATCGTGGACTCTATATTTATTTATGGGAGAAATGCTTTGTAACTACTCCTCTTGCTATTTTGTTAATGTTGTTCAATTGTTTCAGTCATGTCCAACTCTTCATGACAATATTTGGGATATTCTTGGTTCAGATACTAGAATAGTTTGCCATTTCCTTCTCCAGTTCATTTTACAGTGAGGAAACTGAAGCAAACAGGGTTAAATGACTTGCCCAGGGTCACACAGCTAGAAAGTGTCAGAGGCCAAATTTGAATTCAGGTCTTCCTGACTCCAGACCAGGTACTCTAACCCCATGTGCTATCTAGAAGCCCCTTGCTATGCTATTTGAGTAAATACCTTTGCTAACTTAGTTTACCTGCTGATTAAAAGGAAGCAATTAGGAATTCATGAGCTAACATTTAAAAGGAAAGCCTCCTAGAACCCAGAGAGTAGTGTCACCACTCCTATTACTGGTAGGAACTGAACATGTGAGCCATAAAGAGGTATCATATTTATCTCTGTGTTGTTTCATCTACCTTCAAGGAGTCTTCATTGTTTTGTTTTTGTCTCTATTTTGAGCTAGCCCAGTGTAAGGAATATTTCATATAATAGGCATTTCATAAGTTCTTGCTTCTTGATTAACTGATTTGTTGAAAACCATTCCCATGTAACCCACAAGTGATTGGTCAATACCATAGTCTTTGTTCCTTTTGGTAAAGTGCTTCGAGACTTTTTTGAATAAAGGCCTGACTTTTCTCAACTTTCTCAGCATATCTTCTGAAGATTTAATTCAACCAACATATGAGAACTCTGAAGAGTGCTAGTATTCTAAGCAGCTACTTTCTGCATTCTCTACTTTAGCCCACCCTACTCAAGTGTAAATTTGGAAGCAATCACACTGATAAAGTTATGAATTCCTTAACAGTGAAGTTTTTTTGGTCCAGAGTCTTATTAACAAGAAACTATTTAGTCAGAATACTTGGCGCCCTTGGCTTTCAAAATAAATTTTCTGGGCAGCCTAAATGACTATTTCAAGTTGGTTGTTGGTTCTGTGATTGCTAAGAAAAATATCCTTAAAAATAACCAGATGACTTACTTGAGCCATCAAGTTCAGCCTCTTTTGTTTTGTTTTCCAATTCTTAGAATAATCAAAGAAGGATGACCATTGTCTGTTGTCCTAGACCTGGCCTAAGTGCATTCATAAACCTAAATTACCAGGTAATGGATTGGGGGGGGGCACTGTGATTCATAGAGACCTGACTCATAGGGCATATGGTAGAGATTGCAATCTTCAAGAGTCAATGAAGTACTGACCATGCCCACAAAATCTTAGACCGTTTGAAATTTTGAAATAAGAAGAGCAAATTATCACAAATCTATTGGGGAAAGACATTTTTTGTTTGCTTTTTAAAATACATTTTTATTGATGACATTTCTTTATTCATAACACACATTTCTTGAGGTCCCTTCCCACTCTAAATTTCTCATCCTATGAATCAGTTTCCCTTCCCCTCTTTCAGAGAGCCGTGCTTCTTACTAAAAAATAAAAAAGAGGGGAACAAACCAAAACTAATCAACATATCAAAAAAGTTTCTTATATGCAGTCAATATACCATACCCATAGTTCCATATTTTAAAAAGGGGGGAGGGGGATTGCCTTTTCATGTCTCTTGTTCTGGGTTAAACTTGGTCATTATCAGTAAAGCAATCCATCAGCATTTCATAAGTGCCTTATATGAGCCAGGTCCTGTGCTCAATTATATTATTTTCTCTGTTTAGAGTTTCTAACACAATACTACAGTAATATTCTGTTACATTCACATACCACAATTTAGCCATTCCCTGATCAATAGACATCTTGATTCCTAGTTCTTTACTACCACAAAAAGTATAGCTATAAATGTTTCAAGGGCAGCTAGCTGGTGCAATGCATAGACTGCCAGACTTGTAGTCAGGAAGACTCAAGTCCAAATCCATCCTCAGCCACTTTACTAGCTGTGTGAACCTGGGCAAGTCACTTAAACCTGTTTGCCTCAGTTTCCTCATCTATAAAATGAGTCAAGAAGAAAATGGCAAAACATTCCAGTACCTTTGCCAAGGAAAAAAACTTCAAAATGAGTCAATAAGAGTCAGACTTGACTGAAAATGAATAAACAACAAATATTTGGGTGTATATGTAGCCTTTCTTTTTGTCATTGACCTCTTTTAGTAGGGTCATACAAGAATATAGACATGTTTATCATTCTTAAGAATAATCCCCACTTGCTTTCCAGATGATTAAAACAATTAACCTCTACCATCAATGCTTTAGTGTGCCTTTCAAGGAAAAATAATGTTTTCTCTATCTGCCCAAAATTTTTTTAGGAATAAACTGTACACTTCCCTTTATATGTGATATATATACTTGTGATACCAAAAATGATTTATCTCCAGTTTTGATTCAGTCTAAAAAACATTCATTAAGTGCCTTCTGGCATTGGGCCAGGTGTTTTGGGGTCTATAAGGATTAAAGGCCACTTTGACTCAAGGGAGCTACAATTGGGTTTGTGCTATAATGTGCCATTATAGTGGTAGGCCAGTATTGCACAAGGCACTATCTTGTAAGCCCCACTGGGCATGGGCAGTAGATAGACCTGAAATCTGATTTGTTGGAAGAGTATCTGCTATGCACAGGACAATGATGGGGGGAGCTGCTTACATGTGTGATAGTAATGGGGAATACTAAAGAAATAGAACTACTGAGTCCTTTCCTCAGAAAACTCTTTGAATATCAGATATCTGTTATAGAATACCAGGAAAGGTGGCAACTTTTTCTAATCTTTTCATTTTATAAAGAAGTTGAGACCCAGAGGAAGAAAATTACTTAGCCTAAGGTACAGGGTGAGTTAGTATCTGCCAGAATTCAGGTTTCTTTAACTTCTTAAACCAGTGTTTCTCAGACACTTGCCAGGCATGTTGACTGACTTTTCTTTCTCAGTGTCTGTTTAGTCATCTGTGAAATGGAAGTAATAGCTCCTACCTCACAGGGTTATTCTGAGAGTAAAAATGGGATAACCTATGCAAAACGCTTTTCAAACTTAAAAGTTTTATATAAATGCTATTATTATTACTACTACTACTACTACTATTACTACTACTACTACTACTACTACTACTACTACTACTACTACTACTAGATCACACCCTTAATCTATAATAATGATAATAATGACCAATATTTATATAAAGTTAATAATGTGTTATGTACTGTATTCTTTATAATTGTCTCATTTTGGATATAGGTATTGTCGTTATCCTCATTTTTCCCCCAAATTTTAGTTCTTATTCAGAATATGAAAGAAAGAAGGAAAAGGTTACTCCAAAGCTGTAGTCACTTTTTATCTTGAGGATCATCAGTGTCTGTGTTGTTTTATGAATCTTGTTAATATGTCTCCATTTCTACAGTCCTTTCTTTGAGAGGATTCCCCCTGTACCCTACTCATTTTCTCTCCACTAGCTTCAGGAGTTTTAATCTGGAGTTTGTGAACTTGTTTTTAAAACTATTTTGACAATAGTATTTCTATATTATTGATTTCCTCTGTGATCCTAGATATTTTCTTTAATATATTTAAAAATTTGCTGAGATTATGTTTCCCGAGACTACCAAGAGAGTTACCTACTCACACATAATCTCATACACAATCTCACATTTTAAGTACCCCTGCACTAGTGTTAGGAGTTTTTACTTTATGAAGGAACTTTCCATCTTGTTCCTGAAATTGATATTTAAAATAAAATGATGACTCTAGAGGTGAAATATCTAATCTAACCCATCTTCTTTCAGTTTTTTTTTTTTGACAGATGGGAAAACTGAGGTCTGGAGTGAGGAAGTAACTAACTAGGAAGTGGCTAGGACCCACTTCTAGGTCTCCTGACTCTTATGTTAGAACTCCTTCCCCCACTTAGAACATATCTATGTTGCTGGTAATGTTGCAGTTTCTTGTAGCTCAATGGATATTCTTTCATTGTCTACTATATATGACCGTCTGCTGGCCTTTAACATACAGGGATGATGAATGACACATCCCTTAACTTCACAGAACTTAACAGTCTTCTAGGGTAAATATTATTTGATTACATATACAGTGTGATGGGGGCAGAGGAGAGTCAGTAAAGTGCTAAGAAGAATTAGAAGAGGAAGGATCACTTTCAGATGGAGAAGTTAGAGAAAGGGGAAAAACACCTTTGATAGGCCTTGAAGGAGTTATAAGGAACCCCATCAGATAGGATCTGAGACTCTGAAGCATTACTTTGGAACCCCTCCAGTATAACCTCCTCATTTTATAGCTCTTTCTTTGAATCAATTGGGTGGTACAATGGATAGAGTGCTAGTCTTGGAGTAAAGTAGACCTGGATTCATATCCCATTAAAGATACTCCCTCCACTATGTGACTGAGCAAGTCACTCATCCTCAGACTGCCTCAGTTTCCTCATCTGTAAAATGGGAATAATAACAGCATTTTCCTTCTAGAGTTGTCACATTAAATGAGATAGTTTTAAAGGTCTTTGCAAATTTTAAAGTGTAGTATAAATGCAATGTAAATACTCATAAATACTTATTTCCTTGATCTTCCTTCAGAGATGAAATATCTGATTGTTAATCCTGATCCAGCCACTAGACCCAGGTGATTCTGGAGGAGAAAGTAAGGCTGTTGACTTAGCATACACCTCCCCCCTTACTCAAAACCAATTCATGTGCTTGTTATGGCATCACCTCCCTGATGTCATGATCTTCAAGAATGAAGGACAAATAAAGTGGCTCAAACCATAAATCACTTAGTTTTGGGCCCAGAGTTCCAAGACATTGTGCTTTGTGTTTATAACATAGAGGAGACAACACAGCTGTTTACACCAAAGTTGTTATTAGGATTACATGACATATTTGTAAAGCAAGCAGCATATCACCTTGTATAGAATAGACATAAATGCTTATCTCCTTCAAGATATGACCTTGGACAAGTCACTTTCTTTCTCTAAGCCTAAGTTTCTTCATCTCTACATTAAAGTATCTAGACTAGATGATCTCTAAGGTCCTTTTCGTCTTTCTTTGTCTCAGTTTATCTCTCCTATGATTCTGTGGGATTCTGGAAAGAAATATCTAGACCTTAGGAGTATTTGAAAGTATTTTAGAATTACTTGAAATTTAATTGGTGTGAATATTCTATCTACTTGTGCAGATCACTATCCCATCTATATCTTATGTCTTTGTGGTCTGATAAGGTAGCAAAATTCTTCACCTAACTGCAAATCTGTTAATGAAGCTTTTCTGGAATTATCCAGGTGGTCCTTGAATAGAAGACACAGTTCATCACTAAATACATGCTGGAAATCTTTACAATATGGTAGAAACTTTCCAGAGCTTGTACTCCAATGGTTTTAACTTTCAAAAACTCAACATCCCCTTCATGGCTTGATGAGTTTTCAGAGTAGGAATTTAGTGGAAGTCTATAACTATTGCCATAGGAAAACAGAAAAATATAAGTATCCAGATGACTAAGATAAGTTTTAAGGTATAATACTTGAAAACTAGAAGTACCTTTTATTTGCATTTGTATATGATTTTTATAAAACAATTTATATATATATATATATATATATATATATATATATATACATATATATTGCCCTATTAGAATGTCATTTCTTTGAGGGCAGGAATTATTTCATTTTTTCTTCATGTTGCCACCCCTGAGCATAATATCTAGTACATAGTAGATGCTTAGTAAGTATGATTGATTGAGTTGACTAAGTGGATGAAAGTTTCTAGGAGGTGACATATTTCAACTTAGTATAAGGAAGAACTTTCTGAAGCTAAATTACTTGTTAGATAATAAACTTCCCATCTTGGAAGTACTGAAGCAACTTGTGAGTGATCATCTATTAATGATTCTGAGAGAGGATTCCTGCATTAGCTTCACAAGTGGATTAGAACCTTAGTCCTTTTCTAAGGGCATCCAGATGGCTAAGTGGATAGTGCTGGGTGTGAAATCAGGAAGACTTATCTTCCTGAGGCAATTGGGGTTAAATGACTTGTCCAACCAAGGTCACACAGCTAGTATCAACTGTTTGAGGCCAGACTTAAACTCAGGTCCTCCTGACTCCAGGATTAGTATTCTATTCACTGTGCCATCTAGCTGCCCCTGGGAAGTCATTTAACTCTGTTTACCCCAGTTTCTTCATCTGAAAGAAAGCAAACCACTCCAATATTTTGCCTAGGGAAAAAACTCCAAATGGGGTCACAAAGACATAATTATTCTATCATAGAACCCATGGAGAGATATTGTCAAGCATTTTCCTGAAACAATCAAACAAAAATAATAGATCCATTCTAACTATAATTTTCTATCAAGGAGCATTGGGTGGAAGATTGAGTATAAAACTTAAAGTCAGGAAGATCTGAGTGTTTGATTCTGGGCATGTCACTTCAGCTCTCTGATGCTAAGTTTCCTCAATTATAAAATCTGTGAAATGAGGGGGCTAGATTTAATTCATAAATTTATTCGATTTAAGCTCAAAGAACATTTATAAGCCATCCCAGTCCCTTCATATTATAGGTGACAAAACTGAATGTTCATAGTCAGTTCCATACTTGAAACTAGAACCCAAGTCTGCTAGTTCCAAATCTTTCCGCTCCTCACATGAAAGCCATATTATTTTTTCTATATATCATATTTATTATGAAGTCTCAAAATTCTGTAAATTACTTTGCCTGAAGCATTGTAAAGATAAATGTAGGTTTGAGGTTCTTTTTTGATGTTTGAGGTTGCTTTAAAGGTCATGTTTGAGTGATTTATTTGCATGAGTAGATAACATTTTTGTTGTCTTTGGTTTGGGGAAACAAAAGATTATGTTGCCACTAGCTCTTTGTTTTTCCTCTCTATATTTAAAAAAAATGTGTATGTCAGTTCAGGGTTGGATATCTCCTGTTTAGAATCATGATTTTTTGGCCTTCAAGGAATCTTAAACAATCTAGGTTTTCTAGACCAAACCTTCATTTTACATCTGAGGAAATTGATGCCAGAGAGTGATGGAGCAGGTCTGTAGCCCAGGTTGTCCTAATTTTGAGTCAGGTGTGTTATTTAAACAACAAATGCTTCCTGTGTAAGTGCTATGGGCAGTGTTGCTTTTGGTCAGGAGTAGCCTAGTAGAGCTCATTAATAAGACTGGATTTCATTTCAGACACTAAAACACTGAACCCATTTCCTAAACTCATGCATCAGTTTTTCTCTCTGTAAAATGTCCCTGTTATCTCCATTATTAGAAAAGTACTTTGGGTCCTTTGGGGAATAGGTTTATGCAATCCATTATTGAAGAGAGTAATCACTACAGAACATACACTGATAATTTTCTCCTCTTAGCCAGGAACAGTGAATTAGGGAAACATTCCAGATTTGGCATGGTTCAGTTTCAGGAAAATGCTTTACAATGTTTATCCATGGGTTCTATGATAAAATAGCTGGGTTAAGCCATTAAACATCTGAATGCTGAGAATATTCTGATTAATCTAATGATGTCAATTTGATGAGAACTCTCTAATGGAATGCCATAGGGTAGGTTTCATATTTGACCCAATTCTATTCAGTGGTTTTTACCATGCTTTTGTTCTTATTATTTTTCCAGGATAATATAAGGTATACTTGTTGAATTTATGGATGACTTGAAGCTGGGAGAGAGAGGCATTGGATGAAAGAATTAGAATCTCCTAGAAAACTGGAAAATAATACTGAAACTAAGGATGAAATAGTTATATAAGCTCATAAATCAAATAAATTCTTTATTACTCCAAATTCAGGATTCTTTCTATATCAACCCTACTGTACTTAGGGTAAGTAAAAGTTCAACAATATATATAAGTATATAGATATGAAATTGTTCCAGCTCTTGCCTATCATTCACTTTAATTCTTCAGTGAATCTATCTCAGTAGTTTGGTCCTCCCTCCATTGATTCAGAGCTGAATTGATCCACTGAATCCAAATTGAAATTAATCCATCCCTGTGGACTTCAGGTCTACTTAGAAAAACACAAATTAGCATTATCCATGTTTTGTTATATTTGTATTTGTTTTGTCAAATGTTTCCCAATTATTTTAAAGCAATGGAGTTAGGTGCCTTGCCCAAGATCATGCAGCGAGGCAATTATTATATGTCTGAGGTTGGATTTGAACTCAGGTCCTCCTGATTCCAGGGCCAGTGCTCTATCTACTGTACCATCTAGCTGCCCCACCCCCATTATATTTTAATTTGCGTAGTTTTGCTATTGTATGAGGCCAGGTGTTTAACTTCTCTGATGTTGATAACACTTGATTTTGTGCAGTTATTGCCCATTTATTTTTTATAAATTCTCCCTTAGAAAATCTATCTGATGCCTTCCTCTGGTTCTTTCATGGGGAATACATTAAGTACTTGGAGTGTCTATCTGTTAAACCATATTCTTAAAACAAGCCCAACCCATCTACTTCCATTTCTAGACTTGCATGTCTCCGATGATGCTTTTTATACCACTCTTCACTAATCTTTATTTGTATTATGATAGAGCTTCCTTATGATACACTATGCTTTCTCTCCACTTCCCTTTGGTTCACCTGCCACTTTGAGCATTCAGACATTGTGCTATTCCATGATTTGAAGCCATATAGTTTTACTGGATAAATACTTATGTTAAAAAAAAAAGAAAAGAATGTATGATGGCAGCAAGCAGCTTGGCGTATTCAAAGCACTATGCAATTTCTCAAGTGTATCTGTTCCTATTTAGTTCCTGGTCCCATATACAATGTCTGTGTGGGTGCTAATTGACTATTTCAATGCATTGACCATCTACATATATTTCATAATCTAAGCAATAGGCATTTTTTGTCCTCTTTCTTCCATTGTGGATAACTAAGCTTATACCTTTTGAAAGAGCATGGAACTCAATAAAGAGGCCCAGTAGTGTTCTGGTACTCAGTGTCATCCACAAATGGGAGTATCTGACAACCCTTCCTCTATTTGGTCTTAGCATCAAATATCCTTCTTGGCATTGATGAATATTTTGGTGAGCACATCTCCCAATTTTATGCTTTTCTGGATATTGACAATTAAAGTATTGTTTCACAAAGTCATCTTTATGGTCATATCTGTCATTGAATCTCATGACTTTAGCATATGTATGAGAAATATCTTGTTGGACTGGAGTATTTAAGACTTCACATTCATTCATTTATCACTTTCTTTATATCAGGATTTTTAGGAACTAGAGATCTAAAATAGGAATAGGACAATTTCTTTTCAGAAGGAATTTAGTATCTGGATAAAAGGAGGCATTTTCACAGATAAGAAAACACAGAGTATGTGCAGTGGAGTTTAAAATCAGAATTCCTTAAAAAGAAATTATCAATGAGCAATGAATAGCAGCATCTTGTATCTTCTACAGTTGCAAGTCAATCATGTGATCACGAAGTTGTGATCTGATATAAAAATCATTTGTGAAAGCCTGGATTTTCTTTTCTATTTTTTACCAAGGACATCCTAAATGTTTCTATAGACCAGTCTCATAAAGCCATGGCACAGTAAACTGGAACAAGTTTCTAGAAGGTGTCCAAAGAGAATTAGGTTTGAATTCCCCTCTAATGTGTGTTCAAGGGTAAGTTCACTTTAGTTGTCATGAAAGCCTCGGGTTCTCCATTTATAAAGTGGGAAAAATGATACTTGTAGTTCTTTCCTTACAAAGCTATTGTGAGGATCAAGTAAGACAATGCACTTAAAATGTTTTACAGAACTTAAAGCGACTTACAAATGTCAGCTATGTTATTATTATTATTATAGAGATGAGAAAGTAGATTTAAAGATCAGTAGTTGTCAATGCCCTCTCATCAAGATGTAATGATTCAATACTTTCATCTGTGATCTTTGTCAAATAGCAATTATCATTGTATTATATAATATATAATATGTTATGTCATATAGTAGTATACAATGGATTACAACACTAATGATTTTTTTTATTATTATGGTGATAAGTATAATGAAGGGGTCAGTGAATAGAAAGTCCACCTTGGGGTCAAGAGGATCTAGGTTCAAGTGTCACCTCTGAGTCATGTTGATTATATGATACTGGGTAAAGCCATTTAAACTTTAGCAGGCAGGTCTTCCCCAACCCCTTCAGCTCCCCCAAGCATCTATCTAACTGGAAATTGTACAACAGTTGCTACCAGCATTGGTAGCATCAGTTTCTTCTCTAGAAATTCTCTACAAAAAAGAAATAAATCTAAAATAATGATGAGGATGAGGATGGGTGTGTGTTTGTGTGTGTGTTTGTGTGGTACTGACCTTAGATTAAGAAGGACGGGGAGTTTGAATCCAGCCTCCAACACTTAACTAGCTGTATGACTTTGACAAGTCACTTAACCCTGACTGCCTTGCATCCAGGGCCATCTCTAGTTATCCTGATTCATATCTGGCTACTGAACCCAGATGACTCTGGAGGATAAAGTGAGGTCAGTGACATTGCACAGCACCCCCCCCCCAAATCCAATTCATGTACTTATCATGGCATCACCTCCCTCATGTCATAGTACTCTTCGAGAATGAAGGATAAATGTCAAACGTCATCAGCCATTTATAGGACAGAAGAGGAGAAAAGAAGAGGGATAAAAGAAAATTACATGATAACTTTATTATATATTTAAAAGAAATAGGAAGTTGCACATAATTGATTTGTACTTTCATCTGCAGTCATTTTCTAGTCTAACCATGTTATAAAAATCCTTGTTTTATTTCTTAAGTTCAAAATAAAATAAATAAAATTTAAAATAATAATAACAACAACATTTTTATGGTACTTTGAGATTTACTAAATACTTCCTTTTCTCAAAGCAGCCCTTCTACCTTGAAGATTTTATTTGCCATGTAGACAGATAATATTTAATTGCCATGAGCAAACCTTAAGAATTTTAATTTGAAAAAAATGTCTAGAGCACTGAGATTTAAAGACTGAGTTCTATAGCCATTAGGTAAAATGTTCATTTGTAACTTTTAGTTTGCAGTGTTATAAAGAAATGAAAACTAGTTCTCAAAAAATATCTCAGTAAGCACCTCTTAGAACCTGTTTCTCCCTGGTGCTCTGAATGTATAAGGACAGTGACTAATTTAGTTGCTTACAAAACTGCGTCTGTGTTCCATGGCTTAGCCCTTGAGTGAGTTCAGCCAGCTGGGGTGCTCCTGATGGTGCCCTGTGAGAACTTGTAGAAATTATCTTAATTGTATTTATATAAGATGATGAAAGTCTGGGGGAGGGGGGTTGTTTATTTTAAATTGCCTCCCTTAAGTCCGCCAAAGCTTCACTGTGATTCAGAGGTGACCCTAGGTTCTCCAGTGCAAGTTCCAGCAGGTCCCACTGAACTGGAAAGTCTTCAAAATGGTGCCCAGTGTCATACTATGTGCCAGTTATCCAAATTAACCTAGCTAAGTGCTGAGGGGTTCATTACTAGCAGCTTGTTCAATCAATTTATCAGTCCATCAAGGTCTGTCTATAAAACTCATGGAGGAATTGCAATCTACACTATTGGAAGGAATACCAAAACTGGCGAATCATGAATAATATCTTTAATTGCCTGATTTCCCCCCCCCCACTTCTTTTGAACTGAGCCAATCTGACTATAAATGTGCTCTAAACACCAGTAGAATCGTGCATGATCTGTTTAGGCTAAATTAGTAGAGTTAAAAGAGTCTTGAATTTGGATTCAGAGGACAAGGATTCAAACCTCAACCCTGCTATAAGTTCTGTGTGATGTTTAGAAAACATTTTACTTCTTGGTTTTTGATTTCCTTAATAAAAGTTTTGCTAAGTATTGTATTGAAGGCTCCCATCAGGGCAATGTAACAGAAAATCCACTGGTGATCTTGGGGTGTTATACACCTTTTTCAAAACAAAGGAATTTGTCTTGATGATGTCTAAGTTATATTAGTTATGGGATTTAAAAGTTTTCATTGAATATTTTTACCTTTCCTTTTTACAAGTCCTCAGTTTGTTCCTGTTATTAAGAATAATGTCCAAATGCTTGTGCCTAGTTGGTGCTGTTGACTGGTTTCCACAACAAATGAATCACAAGGTATTTTACCTCTTCCTGTTTTCCAATAGTGTCCAAACTGAAACTCAGAGAACTTTTCCGGAATGCTTGGAACTCATTTTCCTAGGACTTCTTCCTGTTTAACTGTACTGTATGGAATACTTCTTTAGAAATAAGAAAAATTCTTTCAAGTGTTTTATAAGCTTTCCCCTGAGCAACCTAAAGGATGTTTTCTTCCTATACTGGAAAATGCCAATAAAAGGAATGTTAGTAACCCAGTCCTTTAGGCCCTAAACATAATAAGCAAATTAAATTTTTTATGTTCCTGAATGTGGCTGTTTAAAGAGATAATGTCAAGGACCCAAGTTCAGGTTCCCCAGCTTTCCCTGCATTTGTGATAGGAATTCTCACTTTGAAAGAGAGCTTTCATATTTGGTTTTGGTACTTTGGATAGCAAATCAACATATTAACCTGCCCTGGGCTTCCAAAGATAACAAAGCACATTATTATATCCAGGATACTAACCCAAGACTACACTCCTCAGCTTCCAACTGAAAATGAAAACAACTGCAGTAACATCAACAAAAATAATCAGGAAAACCTGGGTACATCGATCATATCTCTGACACTGATTCTATGAAAGAGACCAAGTCATTTAATCACTCTAGGCCTCAGTTTTGGCCTTTATTAAAAAGTCCATTACTTGAATCTAAGGGCTATTGTGGAATCCAGATGAGATGATGAGTATAAAGTGTTTGCAAGTCTTTAAGTACTGTGTAAATATTAGCTACTGTATTATTGCTACTATCTCACAGTCTTTCCCCCCCTAAATTGGAAATGAGTTTAATAGAATGGAGCAGTGACTGAAGCATTGGTCTGGGAGTTGTGTGACCCTGGACAAGAAAGTCATTTAGCCTCTGTTTCTCCCAGTTTCCTCATGTGTAAAATGGGGATAATAACAACTACCTTCTAATGTTATTTTGAAGAAAAAAATAGCATAAAAATTATAAAATGTTTAGCAGAGTGTTTGGCATTTAGTAAATAATATATAAATGTTAAATATTATTAGTATGGAATACTATCTGATTTAAAGGTTGACTCTGAAAACTGTTCAATAAGGCCTCATATCTTATTCTCTGTGACCCCATTTGTGGTCTTCTTGGCAAAGATACTGGAGTGGTTTGCCCTTTCCTTCTCCAGCTCATTTTATAGATGAGGAAACTGAGGCAAATAGGATGGTGATTTGTCCAGGGTCACACAACTAGTATCCAGAGTAGATATTATAGCTCATCTGATCTAACCCTCCATTTATAGATGAGGAAGCTGAGACTTAGGGCAATTTATCCGAGGTCAAAGCAGATAATAAACAGCAGAGCTGTGATTCAAGCCCAGATTTTCAGACGTTGAATACAGTTCTTTCCTCAATAATTGTTTTGTAGTCCCTCCTGCTCTTTCTTTCCCTCCCTCCCCTTTGACCTTGAAGCTGTCTTTGCAGCTTCTCTGTTTGGCTCTCAGAAGATGAAAAAATGGTGAGATTTAGAAAGAAGAAGGAGAGAGAGAGAGAGAGAGAGAGAGAGAGAGAGAGAGAGAGAGGTTGTATTAAATGCTAGGAGGAATCCTAATATAAGCAAAAAACAAGATAGTTCCTGACCTCAAAAAAAAAAAGTGGGAGGGACCTAGATATCAATGCCAAGACATAGTTCAAAAGGAGTTTAGAGTGTTGTAGACTGAATTAGGTGAAACTAGCATGGGTACTCCCTCAATTGGAGGTTCCCACATGAACTCATCATCAGAGCATAAGGTTGTTGTCCTTTGTGCTCAAATAGAAGGACCCTTATGTTGGTTTCACGATACAGCATTTGGAGTATAGATATCATTAAATTTGCTCATCTCACATTTCATTTGAGCTATTGTAATTCTGCTTCCCTTAAGAGTGCAGTGCCTTCTCTGATTCAGGCATGCTATGCTGTGTGGTCCTGTGCCAGTATTTTCCATGACTTCTTATTGATTCCAGAGTTCTTCAGAGAGATCTTGAGAGTCTCCTGATATCACTTCTGACCTCTTTGAATACTTACCTTATGTGAATTCTTTATAAAATAGTTTTACACAAATGTACACTTGACATTCGAATGATGTGACCAGTCCATCAGAGTTGTGCTCTCTTCAGTAGAGACTGAATGCTTGACAGTTCATCTAGAGAAAGGACCTCTGTGTCTAATACCTTATCTTGCCAGGTGATCTTCAGAATTTTCTTAAGGCAATTCAAATGAAAGCAAGCCAGTTTCCTGGCATGGCACTGGTATACTATTCAGGTTTCACAGATATATAACAATGAAGTCAGTACCTTCAATTTGGTAGGCAGCCTAATCCCTCTTCTCTTCCACATTTTCCTTCTGAGTGCCCCAAACATTGAGCTAGCTCTGGCCTTGCACTGGGTCAACTTCATCATCTATGTGTACATTCCCGGGAAGTATACTGCCAAGGTAAATAAACTTAGCCACAGCATTCAACATTTCTCCATTTGCTGTAACTGATGGTTCCACATATGGGTGGTAAAGTGCTGGCTGGTAGAAAACCTGTTTTCTTGGTGTTTGTCAGGGCAAAATTAGCACAAGTGGCAGATAATTGATCCATACTTTGTTGCATTTCAGCCTCAGAGGCTGAATTGAATGCACAATCATCTAGGAACAAAAAGTTACACACCAATTCTCCCTGTACTTCAGTCTTGGCTTAAAGACTAGTAGCCTTTTCAGGTGAAATAATTTCCTTCAGTGCTGTAGCTGACCTTGATGCCATTTTTGTCTTTATTGAAGGCATTTAACAGACACCATTGAAAACAGCATGCTAAGATTGTACATCTCGGAATCTTCTTAAGGCAATTCAAATGGAAGCAAGTCGGTTTCCTGGCATGGCACTGGTGTACTATTTAGGTTTCACAGTCACTCTATCCATCCATATCTTCTCAAAAACAACTTGTGCATTTTAAAGAACTGCTCCTGGCTCAGTGACATTACCTTGTTTAGGTCATGCCTATTAGAGATAGTTGGGATATGTTAGAGGCACAGTCTGAGCCTGGTTCTTCCTGGCTCCAAGGGCTGACTTTCTCTACTCTACTGTGTGACCTTTATTTGAATACTTTCAAAGACTTATGGAGGGGAAGAAATGATTTCAAGGTCATGTTGGTGGTGTCAGATCCAGGATCCAAATTTATGTCTTCATTAGGTACAATTTCTCTGTGAAAATACTTTCCCTGGGATAGCTACCTAAGTTTTTAGGGGGAATGAGTTTAGCTGATTCTATTGTTAGACACAAAACTTGAAAGGAAGCTTGAACAGATTAATTAAGAGATTATTGTCATATGGTACAACACCAAAATTCCATATCTTGTTCTCAGTTGAGTGACAGTTAATCAAATTCAGAGAGCCTCAGATAATGGTCTTTAGGGCATTTATACTGGGGTTCCTGAAGCAGTAACCCAGATTTCTCCTCATTTGTGAGGAATGATTAATGTAATCCCTTTTTTAAGTGACTGATTCCTTCTACAGATATTGGAGATTAAGCCCCTTAGATTTTGTAAACCATGCATTAAGGTTGCCTTTGCCCAAGAACCTCGTTTTCACCTTTGAACCCCTTCTGGGAGTAGCCCTTTTCACCTCTTCTTGACAGACTATCTTCCAAGTGCAAGCTCACGGGTTTTCCCTGTAATGTGAGTCCTCAACTTGAAAGGAAAAAGATATCTTTCATGTCTGACAGAGATGCTTTCCCTGGGAGTTCTGAGAATGACAAAAATCTTCAGATATTCCTAGCATTCTGAGCCTAGAAATAAGGATAGTTAGCCCTTTTTAACTGACTGAAGGTTTACAAAGCATTTGATTCAATTTAATTCAATTCAGTAAACATTTGAGTGTCTATTAAATACTGGACACCAGGTTAACCACTGGGGAATACAAAATAAGAAAAAGACAGTCCCTATCATCACTCAGGGGTTACAAGATAATACACAAAAGAAAATTGGAAAAGGCAGGTAATACCACTAGGGGGTATTTGGGGTGGGGGTGTTCGGGGGTACTATGGAGTTGAAATCAAATAGAACTACACATGGAAATTGAGTGGAGTGAGTCGGAAGCTCAATTTCTGTCCCTTATATAGGAAAATGTGGGAAGGGGTTAAGTTTTCTATGCTCCAGTCAAAAGGGAAAGGAGGCTGAGGAAGGTGTTGAGTATCCAAGGCTAAGTTAGCAGCATGGTGATGTGATCTAAAGATATCAGCTTATTCTGAGAAGGGGCATCTTGTTTCCTAGAGATGGAGCTAAGAAGAAGTGCAGATGGACTATCTATGTATGTGTATATATTACTTTGCCATTTCTACTCTCTATCCAACATGCACATACATTTTACAGTTGAGGAAACTAAGTCTTAGAAAGGTTAGGTGCCTTGTTCAGGGTTACGTAACTATTAAGTTTTTGAGGCTAGATTTGAACTGAGATCTTTCTTTTGTCAGGGCCAGCTTTCTGTCTACTGCACAAAAGAAGCAGAAAGTCTGATATAATGAAAAGAGCATTGGGTATGGGAAGCATGAGATTACTGAACATAGGATCATTTATTTTAGAACTGAGAGGAAGCTAACAGATCATTGAATCCAATGTTATTGTTTTTTTAACAATATGAGAAAATCAAGACCCAGAGATTAAGCAATTTACACAGGGTCTGTCTGGGCCAGAATTACAATTCAGGTCTTCCTGACTTCAAATTCAATACCCCATCCATTACACCACACTGCCTTTAGGGAGATGGAGTTCTGGGTTGCCCCCCCCACTACCTCTGTGTCCTTGGGTGAGCCATTTGATTTGTCTGAAGCTTCATTTCATAACTTAAAAATTCATGGAAAAAATAAAAAAATAAAAAAATTCATGGGATTGGACTAGGTGAAATTTTGAAAGACTCCTCCAATTCTGAAAACTAATAACCTATGATCACTTAAGAGGGATACTACATAAGTGTGTCTTTACTTAGGTACAGTTTAGACCAGTTGTCTTTGAGTCCCCAAGATATTGTGACACTTTGAATTACAGATACTTTAATTATAAGATCCTAATAAGCTAAAACTCTGACAACAAAGATCAGTTTAGCCAAGAAATAGATCTTATCTCCAAGTGGTAAAGTATTTGTGATGTCTTTGAGATGATGGTTTATGCTATAACCTAGAATGTAACTCAGTATACCAAATAAAACAAGTTTCTTAATATGCCAAGAAGTGAGCTGAAGATTAAACAGACCACGGAATGGATTGGGGCAGAGTTTCTCAGAAAATGAGATTCTGGAAACTATTCAGTGACTGATAACTTTTCTAAGTTCTAATCATTCTTCCCTTGAGTGTTTCTTAGATCTTTCCCTTGTTCTTGAGTCTCACAGCCACTCCCTTGGTCCAGATCCTTATTACCTCATACCTCTATTACTTCTCTTTACTCTCCATTTCAATCCATTCTTTATATATCCATCATATTAATTTTCTTAAAAATATGGCTGTTATCATGAAATCAAAGATTTAAAGCAGAAGTAATGCCATCTAGGCCAACTCCATTTTACAGATGATGAATTTGAGATGCAAAAGTTTTCAATGGGGGGGTGGATTTGAACTCAGGTCATTTGACTCCAAATCCAGTGCTCTTTTCACTGTTTTTCACTGTTTCTTCATTATCACTCTCCATTCAAGAATCTGATAGCTCCTTCTTGCAAGTGTAAATCTGTCTAGTATTAAATATTCCACTGTGCCTATTTTATCTTATTTCCTTCTACTCATCACCATGAAACATCAAACCCTATTAGGTCATTCTCTTTACCATCACCTATAGATGCTATGTCAGTTTTGTCCTCTCTGATTATATTGTTAGTTCAGCTTGAAATGTTTTCCTCCCTCCTTTTTGCCTTCTCTCTTTAAGGCTTAATTTAAGTGTTTCCTTCTCCAAGATACCTCAAATTCCTTGAGACCCTACAGAACTCCATTACTTTTTGAATTCAAGTAACACTTACCATCTGTTTCATAGCTTTTAATCTATGTACTTCTTTATATTGTTCTTTTTTTTTTTTTTTTTTTGCTTCTTAAGGATGAGCATGGTCTTAAGTTTCTTCTGCATAAGACTGGACATAAGAGTTAGTAAATACTGACTGAATGGAGGGCAAGCCAGTAATCAATAGATGTTTACTTATTCATCACTAGAGTCTCTGTTTGCTCTCCAAATACCATATTTTTCTTGGCATTGCTCTTTAATACTTAAAAAAAATACTTTCCTCTAAATATGCTAAATGTTGGTACTTTTCATTTTAAAATTAGTCACGATAAGAATTATATAATGAAATATATAGTATGCAGGAAGGAACTATTGGGAAAATTGGATTCCTAGGATTCTAGGTTCACATACCAAATTTGCATAATATAACAAATATCCTCATGCTGAACTTTACTAAACAAGTTCATTTGACATCCGGAAGCAAGGACTGCACATCTTGAAATATGAATTATGTTCATTTCTATATATCACATTTGAAGAATCAGCTAATCAATAAGCATCTACTATATGTCAAATTCCTTATGCTTAGGATGAAAAGACAAAATTGAAATAGTTCTGGGTCTCAAGAGGTTTATATTGTATTGGGGAAATTTTTAATGACCTAAAGCACATTCAATGGTGAGCCACTAGGATGAGGAACATGATAGCCATCTTTGGGTATTTGAAGGACTATCATATATAAGGACTAGATATTGTGATGTCTTGACTTGACTCCATAGGACAGGAATAGGAGTAATAGATAGAAACTGCAAAGAAGAGTATGACTTGATATATGGAGAAACTTCCCAATAATTAGAACTGTGCAAAGGTGCAAAAGCTGTCTAATTCCTTAAAGTAATTGGGTATAGCTATAGTAAAATATAGAATAGATATCATAATTTAACTATTCTATTAAATAAAATGCCCCAGTAGTCTTCATACTATCTTATCTTCTAAGAGCTTGATGAAAATTAAAATAATAATAATAAGTAATAACAATGGGCCCCAGGGGAATTACCATTAGGGAGGAATGCAAAATCAGTCAAAAGATAGATTTTTGACTTGAGGGTCTCTTGTTGTATTTGTTGGGTGTGACTGATGGGGCTGACTCACAAAAGAGCTATTAACAGTCCTCAGCTGAGAAATGATCTAGTGTCTACAAAGAAGCAGCAGATGGCAGTAGCAACTCAACAGACAAACCACAGTTGAGTGTAGAAGTCTTCTTAAAAATAGAAAGGTTGAGAAAATGTTTTTTAAAAGATAAAAATAAAACATCTTTGGTACATTCCTAGAATATTTAAAGTGTATAAAAATGCAAATCCTAGATTTTCAAAGAATGGAGCACCACATACACATACACACAGCCACATAATATCACACCACAACATTACCCTTGAAATCTGTACCCAGGTTTAAATTACATTCTAGGCACCAAATATTCAAAACAGCTTATAAGTACACATTAAACGATTCCCTTTTATTAAACCAACAAGAAGGCACATTAGTTCTCTTTCTTCTCTCCCTTCCTATCTTCATATAGTCTGAACAAGTCACATTCTTAAAGCCGAACCCCAGCCAGAACACTCCTGCCTCTGCTGGCATCTTGCTACTCTCAGCAGAGCTGCTGATGTCATCTGATGGGCTGTTGCTATTATCTTCTGCTCCTCTGCTACTGTCTTTTCTAAGCACATGAGTCTTAATAGTTTTTTTGTGAGTTAGCTCCTAGTCTCAAGGTTTTTTACTGGTTGGTTTTGTTTTGTTTTGTTCTAATCAGACCAATATCTCTTCCCAGTCAACAAATTTAGTTGCACTAAATCTCTGGAGTGTTCCACCTTCTTCTAAGTCAACAAATCTGCCTTAAGTGAGTGTTTCTTCATCTAAGTGGGGTTGGGGTGGGAGGGAGACAAAGGGGGGGGGGGAGAAGGAGGAAGAAGAAGGAGGAGGAGGAGGAGGAGGAAGAGGAAAGAGGAAAGAAGGAGAGAAAAAAGAGTAAGAGGAGAGGGAAGGAGAAGAGAAAGAAAGAAATAAGCATTAATAATCTTTCACCTCATCTTCATAACTTAAACCCTACGAGAATTCTTTTCTCTAACTTATTTCCTAGGAAATGTGGAGAGAATGTTATAAGGGATTGTCCCCAGGAAAATGGATAGTTGAGTGGGGCAATGTAGTATAGTGGAAAGTTGTTCAAATCAGAAGACCTGGATCTGAAACCTGACCAAGCTCTTTACTTTCTGTGTGAACTTGAGGCAAACTCTTTTCTCCTCTACAAGTCCCAGTTTCCTTTTCTGACAGATTTGAATGTTGCACTAAATCTCTGGAGTGTTCCACCTTCTTCTAAGTCAGAATAACTTAGGAATAAGTCAGTGACTCCAAGTACAGGAAAACTAGCCCTGGGGTGGAGTGAACCAAGAACACTGCCTGCCAGCCAGCTGAGGAAGCCAGGAACTCCCCCCCCCAAAGGAGGGGGACAGAGGCAAAGTATAATTAATGAATGCTAGAATATGGTGAGAACACAAGTGCTATGGCATGTTGTTCCTGCAAAAAGAACTTTGAACAGGTTTTTCAGGTTTTAGAGAGACAGTGTTGTAAAATGGTAACATTACTTCCTGCATGTGGAGTATGAGGAATGCAATTTGGATCTTGAATCCTCTATTTCATTGCAATGAAAGCTTGTTTAGCCTCCTGAACCTCTGTGGACTTCATTCTCCTTACTTCTAAAATTAAGAGGTTAAACTAAATGATTCATTACAGGGGTGCTTAGCACGTATTTAGAAAGTACTATGTACCACCAGACCTCTAAGTATTGTATAAATATTAGCACATTTCATCCTCATAACAACCTTGGGTGGTGACTTTTATTATTATCCCCATTTTATAGATTAGGAAACTGAAGATGACATAAAGGTCACATATCTAGTGTCTGAGGCCATATTTAATCTCAGATCTTCTTGACCCCAAGTCCAGGGCTATATGTCCCATACTACTTAGCTGCTTTCTAACCCTTTTGTGTATGTCGTGAATCCCTTTCAGTCTGGTGAAGCCTATGAACTCTTTCAAAGAATAAGCTGTTTTAAATGAATAAAATAAAATATGTAGAATTAGAAAGAAAATTTTATTTTGAAATGCAATTATGAGTTTTGAAAATAAACCCACAGAACCCAGATTAAGAAACCCTCATCTATAAAATATCTTCTTTCTCTCAAATTAGGTCCTGAAGCACCTTACAACTCTGATAGTCTGGGGTCTTAAATCCTTTTCAGCTCCACTTCCTACCATTTTCTACTGTTGTCCCAGAAATATCTTTCTTCTATGCCAAAAAGAAATTATTTGGGTCATTTTCATTTTAAATAAAATTGCAAGGATATCCTAATAGATGAAGCCACACCAAAGAAAAGAGGTTTGTTTGTTTATTCACATAGACCTATCTCTCTCTAGATAATCCAGTGGGAAGAAAGAATTATATTGACCAGTTTGCCCAAATTTTCTGCCTAGATTCATTTTCTTTTTTTTTTGCAAGGCAAATGGGGTGAAGTGGCTTGCCCAAGGCCACACAGCTAGGTAATTATTAAGTGTCTGAGACCAGATTTGAACCCAGGTACTCCTGACTCCAAGGCCAGTGCTTTATCCACTATGCCACCTAGCCGCCCCATCATTTTCGAAACTTTACATTAAAACTAGAACTAGAATAGATATTGTTTAAAAGTAAAAGAAAATTACCTAGAGTGCTTTGAAGTTAATATGTGTCAGAGGCAGGATTTGATCCCAAGACATTCCTAGTTCCAAGACCAGCTTAATAGATTAATAATGGTGTTTGGGATGCATGATATCCGGAGAGAGATTCATCTCTTTGGAGCAATATGTGCTGTTTGGGTAGTCAACAGCCTCAAACCTATTCCTTTCCATCTCTATTCTTGCCCAGGATCTCATCCCCTAACATAACCACTTGACTAATTCGGGTTCATATAGGAGACAGTGTGTTTTGGGGGCTCTTCTGGGAGGTAACCTGCTCTATCCATTTCTATCCATCCAACAAACTTAAAGGTACAATTAAAAGAATTCTGCTTTTTTTTATGATTTGGAGAAATTACTTTGCCTCTGTGGGTTTTGATTTCATTCAATTCACCTCAATAAAATAAATGCATTTGCTGCCAACAGGATTGTTGTGCTAGGTACAAGAAGTACAAAAAGGTAGATCAAGATGGTGGTTTAATAGGAAGCAGTACATCAAGTTCCTCCAACCTTGAGACTCATCCAAATAGATCAGTGCACTACACTGATTCCTGAGAAGGGAAATCTAAGCAAGTGTCACAAGGAGTAATTTTTTTTTCAGCTCAGGGGAGCATAGGGAAGCAGAGGAATGTGTGAACACTGGAAATAAAATTTAGCCAGGAACACACAACTTGGAACATTCCTGCTCCCAAGGAAGAGGCATACTGCACAGGACAGGATAAGGTCCCAGACTTTTGCTGAGCACCGCAAGAGAAGGTACCATATGGTAGCTGCACTGCCCTGTTCAGGGTGCCAAATCCAGTGTGGACTGAGGAGACCTCCTCCCAGAGGTTGCATTTCAAGATGAGGAATATTGACAGTTTACCAAGAGAAGAACAACTTTAAAAGCCAACAATGTGGCTTAGACCCCAGAAGTAGAGCAAGGTATCAGTTCTAGTTTCTAGCCCAGTCAAAAAACTGCAAAGAAATAAGCAAGGCAAAAACAGGAGCCTACTGCTTTGTCACTTTAAACCAGAACTTCCCAGCTTCTTGGTAGTGACTGAATACAGCCACAATCTACTGTTGCAAAGACCCATATCGAAGATAAGAACTTGCATAACTCACACTGGGCTTGAGGAATGGGTACAATAATCAGACTTTGCCCTAGATAAGACCACTTTGGGAGCACTGAAAGCATGAAAGTCCTTAGCTTGTTATTCAGATTCTAGAATAATGAAACTCTCAATGCCCCCAAGAAAGCAACAAGGAGAAGGCAGAGCCAAGATGGCAGAGTAAAGGGTGGGACTTGCCCAAACTCTCCCCCAAACCTCTCCAAATATTTTCAAATAATGACTCTAATTCTAGAGTGGCAGAACCCACAAAAAGTTGGAGTCAAACAATTTTTCAGTCTAAGACAACTTAGAAAGTTGGCAGAAAAGCTCTGTTGCACCAGGGTGAGAGAGGATCCCAGTATAGCAAAGATCATGATAGTGCAGACTGGTCCCCACCAATCCAAGAATAGGTGGTGAGGCAACTGAATCAGGGGCAGCAGTGGTGAGTTTCAAATCTCAGCCCATTGATGTCAAAGACAACTTGGGTCAGCAAGGAAAGTCTCTCACACCAGGATGAGAGTAGAGTTCAGTCCAGTGCAGGTGACAGCTCAGACCCAGCCCCAGCAAACCAGGAGCAGGCCTTGGGAGGCATTGAATCAGCTTCTAATTCACAGACAGTAAGGGGATCAGAAGGGGATTATTAGGGGTCTCTTTGCTAGCACTAAAACAGAACTCTGTGGCTTTTCCCATACTCCAATCTGGTTTGCAATCCTGGGTAGCAATCCCAAGGAGAGGAGGAATTGTAGCACCCCAGAGCTTGTTGCCACAAGGGAGCGGGAACCCTCCTCATGGTTCCCAAGTCACTCACAGACCAGAGCACAGTCCAGGAGAGTGTTAAACACTTCTCCTTAGATCAAACCACATTGGAAGAACTGAAAACTTGCAGGTCCCTAGAAGTATCTCTAAAAGCAGTTGCTCAAAACTTCAGAGGCTTGGGATAGTGTGCCCTCCACCCTGGAAGCAGAACCCTACTTTATAATAGAGAGTTAATATCAAGTCATGGACGACTAGGTAAATGAGGAAATAGAAAAAAACTCCAACCATAGAAATTTACTATGGTGACAAGAAAGAGCAAACATCCAAAGTCTCTAAGAACAATATCAATTGATCTCAGACCATGGAAAAGCTCAAAAAGGATTTTGAAAATCACATAAGAGGGACAGAGCAAAAATTGGGAAGATAAATGAGAGTGATTCAAGAAAGCAGCAACAGAACCAACCCAGACCTTCCCTCCAAAAGTATGTAGAGCCCAGATCTAACATCAAATCCAAAGCAGGAAGTAGACTAGAAGAATGATTAAACAGAAAAAAATCCTACTATAAAAATCTATATGGTTACGAGGATGCTAAAATAAAAAAGCCTCCCAGAAGAAAGATTCAAAGCCATCTATAATGCAAAGGTGCAAAGAAAAATGCAGCTTAGCACAATTTCAACTAGTATTCCTAAACAAGTTGAAGCAACAATTTTTCTAAAAGAGTTAAAAAAATTATAAATTAAAGTGTTAGAAGTGAAAAATTGAAAAATAAATGAGAATTATGGAAAATGATTGAAAAGGAAATTAACATCTTGTATTTCTTGGAATGGAGACCTTTGTGACAGTCCTAGTTAGGAGAGATGAGACCAAATTGGGTATCAGTTAGCAGCCCAATTTGACTAGTATTTAGAATGCAAAAAGGAGAGTAAAATGAAAAGCTGGAAATGTAGATTGGAGCCAGATTGTGATGGAATCTAAGTGTCAGATTAAAGAGTTTTCATTTTTTTCTAGAAAGAAAAGGGAGCTATTGGACATTATTGAATGAGAGAATGCATGGTGAGCTCTTTAAATTAGATAACTTGTTTTGGTACATGTATGAAATGAAGACTGGAATAGATAGAGATTGGAGACTGGACAAACAAAGGCAAATGATGTCCAAGATTCCTTTGATCCTATGTCTAACCCAAAGAGATGCAACAATAAGAGTTGTAGCCATAGGTGAAACCTTCCCCAAAATAGAATTAGCTGAAACGGGTCTGCATTCATTGTTCTGTTTCTCCAGAGGGATTCCTTAGCTACTCCATTGTTTTCCTGTTGGCAAAGGTTTGTTGGTTCTTTCTCCACTTTAATCCCATATGAGAGGAGGAGCCTTGGAATTATCCAGAGGAAAAGCCTAGAGCAGAGCTTGGGGATTAGGCAGTTCTGTATATTAGAAGCAAAAGAAAGGAGTGGGAAGAGTACCATTATGCTTAAAATAGTGTTCAGAAGCTTAAGAGATTCCAAGAATTCTGTTAATATACAACTGTTTCATTTGCTCTACTGTCTGCCAGAAAGCCTTGAATGAATGGGGCTTTATGTCTCATTCAAATCCAAAAACTTTGGCTGCAGCCCAATTCCTGTGGGCCCTTTAGGGAACACTGGCTGATCTGGGTGCTTGCAGAAGGTCCTTCAGTTCTTCCTTTGTCTTCTTTTGAGAAATATAGTGTAACAGAAAGAACACTGGGCTCAGAATCAGATGATGTGAATCTCAGTATCCTGTGTGGTTGTGAGTAAGCCTGTTTCTTCATTTATAAAATAAGGATTTGGGCAGCAAGATAGCACAATGTCAGCCTTAAAGTCAGTAGGATCTGAGTCCAAGTCCAAATTCAGAGATTTGCTGTGTGACCCTGGGCAAGTCACATAACCTTGTTTGTCACAGTTTCCTTAACTATAAAATGAGTAGCAAATCATTCTAGTATTTTTGCCAAGAAAATTCTAAATGGGATCATGAAAAATCAGCCAAGGACAACACCACACACACATACACACAAAGGAAGAAAATTACAACTAACAAGAAGAATAGCCCATGGTACTCTTTGTAAAAAAAAGATTTAATGGAGCAGGTTTTATTATATGCCCAAAAGCTACAAGAAGTAGTATTTCTGGAGATATCTGATCCTCATAAGCCAATAATAATAATAATAATAATAATAATAATAATAACCACAAGACCACAAGAAAATAATTGCAGACTATCCTCCAAAAGGCACTAAATTATGCATACCATTTGACCAGCAGTACAAATAAAAAGGAAAAGGACCGGGGCGGCTAGGTGGCATAGTGGATAAAGCACCGGCCTTGGAGTCAGGAGCACCTGGGTTCAAATCTGGTCTCAGACACTTAATAATTACCTAGCTGTGTGGCCTTGGGCAAGCCACTTAACCCCATTTGCCTTGCAAAAAAAAAGGAAAAGGACCAATCATAGATATTTATATCAGCTAATTTTGTAACAACTGAAAACTAAACTTAGAGTTGCCTACCTATTGAAATGGCTAAATAAATTATAGTAAACAAACATAATAGAACATTGTGGTGCCACCCAAAATGAAGAAATGGTTTTCAAAGAAAATTTAGAAGATTGCTATGAACTGATGCAGAATGAAGTGAGCAGAACTAGAACAATTTATGCTAAGACCACAGTATTATGAAGGAAAACAACTTTGAAATACTTTAAGATTTTCATCAATGATAAAACACAATGTAAAAGGACTGAAAGTGAAGTTTATCTCCTGATGGAAATGTGATAGACATAAAAATGCAGAATGAAATCTACATTTTTGGACATGGCCAGTGTGGGAATTTGTATGACTGTACTATGCTAAATCAGTGTAAGATGCTAAATCAATAAAAAATGAATGAATGAAGGCAAAAAATGTTGTTATTTATGTAGCATCAGTTATTTAGGACAAAGTGGTATATAAATTCTGGAAAGGACTTGATGAGATCCTCCAGATTAAAACAACATATGTTCTTACATTGAGTGATTTCAGTGTGAAAAGATCAAGGTGGGAGGTCATATATGGAAAATGTTGGTTAATGAAAAAGGACAACTGTAGATTAATACAGAAGTTCCATTTTTCTATATTGGAAATTTGTTGTTACTATTGTTGAGTCCTTTTTCAATCATGTTCAGCTCTTTATGACCCTCTTTGGTGTTTTCTTAGCAAAGATACTGGAGTATCCTGTTCATGAAACAGCCGAGAGGGTGATATCAATAGATATGTGACAGGGTGTCAAGTATGTGTCAGGGTGTCAAGTATGTGTCAGGGTATCAAGTGTAAGAAGACTGGAAATGGGTTGAGAGAGGGCGAGGGATTAGGTTATAAAGGACTTTAAGTTTATTGAATAGGAGAGTGATATGATTGAGCCTGCTAGTGTGGCTGAATGGAAGATGGATTAAAATAGGGAGAGATTTGAGGAAGGGGAAACCCACCAGCAGGCTATTGCAGGAATCAAGATATGAGGTGATAAGGGATGGGACCAGAATGATGATCTGGTCAGAGGACAGAATTGGACATACTTAAGAAATGCTGCAAAGGCGAAATGAACAGATCTTGGCAAGAGCTTGGATATGGAGGAAGAGAAATAGTGAAGAATCAAGGATGACTCTCAGCAGATAGAATGCCAGGTCTGAAGTCAGGCAGACTCATCTCCCTGAGTTCACATCTGACCTCAAGACACATACTAGCTGTATGACTCTGGGCAAGTTTGCCTTGGTTTCCTCATCTATAAAATAAAGAAAAAGAAATGACACTAGTATCTTTGCAAAAAAAACAAACGAGGTCATAAAGATCAGACACAACTGAAAATGAATTAACAACACCAGCTTATTAGCAACAAGATCTGAACTGATAATAAATAAGGATAGTATTCTGAAAAAGATATGAATGACCTACAGTTAAGACTGTAACTCATAAGTATTTAAACAAGTTATTGAAAATAAAAAAATGAGAAATGGAAAAAATAATTTCATTCAGAGGTTAAAACAATGCAATTAATTGCTACAACTAGGAAACCAAAAGGGCCTCAGTCAACAAATATTTGACTTATTTACAAACCTGAGAGTGATGTGTACCAAAGGGAGCAATAGTTTAGAATATAATTTCATCTGTGAAACGAAAAGGATCATGGCAATCAATTATGAACAGGGTTGGCTGTCTCAAAAGGCAGAGAAAAATAGTAGAAGACAAAATCAGTTTGAAGAAATCTTAGTGAGATACAACACTAAGCAAAGTTATCCAAGGGCATTCAAGGATGAAAATGGAAAGAGGGCTGCAAACATTAAAATTGAAGAAAGTTTGTAAAAACTATTACAATAAACTGTTTTGTCTATCAAAGATATTGACACTATTCTACTTGGATCCTTAACATTATCATCCCTGTTTGTTTATAAAATAGAAATGTCACTAAAGAGAACAAAAATGGAAAATAAACACTTGGATTGGATTTACAAAGTAGATATATGCTAGAGGTTATACTATTGTGAGTACACCAAGAGACAAATTTAAGATGATGTGTAAAGGTGGAAAAGATATCAAAGGCACAAAATTTCCTGATGCTTATTGTTTCCAAAAAGAGATGACCAAAAATATCAACACCTATTATCCCATATGGACCTTGAGAGACCATCATACCCATTTCCTAATTTTAAAGCAGATAAAGCTCAGTCTACCCTATCTTTACCAGTAATTATGGTACCAAAATATATGTTCTGAGTTACTTACGCTGATCTTTCAGAATTTTATTTATTTCTTCTTAGGAGGAAAGCTTGGGAGTATCAAGACGAGCTCTAGTTTTGGCTGTACAAGTAGCTGTCTGATTTTGGAACTGTATCTAAACCTTTTTAGGTTTTGGCCTCCTATTTAGCTGAGGGAATTATACAAGGTGATTTCTAGGATCTCTTTCTGCTGTAGCATTCAGAGCTCCATCTGAAATCAGTTTAGGGGTTCTGGAATTCAAGGTTGTAGACAGGATACTCCTTCACTTGATTTTTTTCTGTTTTAATTTCTCTCCATAGGAAAAGAGGAGAAAGTTCAGGTGTTTCATTAATTCAATCTTGGGGCTAATTCCCCACAAAAAAATCATGAGGGAAGTAAATAAAAAACATATTTTGAGAAGAAATCCAGATGACCCAGGAATGACATTTAGTTATGATTTTAATAACAGGGAATGATACCTACAGAGGGATCCGCTTATTACCTTTTTATTGGAAGAATTTTATAGGTTGTATCAGGAACACAAGATCTATATCTGATATAAAGCCTTAACCATCATGCTTTTCTGACCACTCCCCCCCCCCCCCATTTCAGGACTATGACCAAAAGTTGACTGCAAATGAATAGTCTGGCTATAAGTGGGTTCAATTTTCAATTCATACGTCAAATATATTCAGCTCGGTCTTGGCAAATTTTTTGTTGTTGTTTTTGTCTATATCTTTATGATTAAATTTTTTAACATTTAGTAGAGACAAGGAGACTTGGGGGTCCTAGAGTTGACTTGTTCCATCAGTTGTGTGAATTTGGAAGCAAGTACTCATTTACATCTCTGGATTTCAGTTTCTTCATGAGGAAAAGGAGGATTTTGGAAGAGGCCCACAAAGTTCCTCCTTTCGTTCCATGCTCTAGTTGGGGTAAATGCAAAATCCTGTACTTGGAATCAAAGAATCAATTTCACAAATACAAGACAGGGAAAATGCAACAACTGAAAATAGATTTAGGGGCAACTGGGTGGCACAGTGTATGGAGCACTGTCCCTGGAGTCAGGAGTGCCTGAGTTCAGGTCCAGCCTCAAACACTTGGTAATTGCCTAGCTATGTGGCCTTGGGTGGGCCACTTAAAAAATTTTAAATTAAAAAAAATTTTAAAAACAGAAAATAGATTTAAGAATTTTAGTGACTGCAAGATCAAAATGAAAACTACAACATGGCAGTCAAAAAAAGACAAGATAATCTTAGGGTGATCCGAGAGATACACATTATTCAAAAGGGAAAAAGAAATAGTACCAATGTATTCTATGTAGTATTTTCTTCTGTTTCGGTCATTACTTTAGTTCACTACTTTGGGAGGGACATTGACAAGCTAGAAATAGGTGAGGGTATTGGGGATCATATTTACAATGTAAGGATGGAACTGGGGATGTTTACTATGAAGAAGAAAAGAGTTAGAAGCACCACAGTACACTGGGAAGAACATTGGATAAGAAGTGTCAGAAGGCCAGAGATGAAACCTAGCTTTGCAACTTCTTTTTTGTGTATCATTGACCAAGTTCTGTAACTCCTCTGGGTCTCAGATTTCTCATCTGAAAAGTTGCATAGATAAGATTAAAGGATTATTGAGGTCCCTTCTAGATTAAAATCCATAATCTTCCTTCAGGTTCCAGGTGAAGGCTTTCTTTTTTCAGCTTAATACAATTACCACCAGTTTTACCTATATTTAACTTGTTTGTACTTAGTAGTTTACAAATGGGCTGCCCCCCTCCCACTGGACTATGAGTTCCTTGAGATTGGGAACTGTCTTGCTTTTTTTTTTTGTATCCTCAACACTTAACATAGTATCTATGACAAAGTAGGAACTTTGTAAATGTTTATTAACTAATATAAAATAGTAACAGTTTTCATTTAAAACACAGCCTCCAAATGATCATAATCTTCCACCCTCAATGTTCACCTCTCTCTCTGACTTTGGTCTGTAATGTGTGTGTTTATATGTTTATTTGTACATCTGTACACATAAATTCAAATTTGTACATATATATGCATATTTATACTTATGTCTCCCCACCTCCACCAGACTTATCTTCCTCATTAGATTTGGTTTGAGATATTATTAAAGCAGTTTGCCATTTCCTGAGTATACACCCACACTCCTAACTTGAACTGGCGTAAGGAGGGAAGAGGGCCTAGGAGCAGGAAGAAATAAAAAAATCTCACTTGGAATTCCAGATCTTTTGCTCATATGGCAGAATTTAACTGCATAAAATAGTACAGTGCTTGCAGGTATCTTTAATGTAGTCCTCTCTTCCCATGACTTAAATTTGGAGAGAGAGAGACAAAGAGAGAACTAGGTTTGAATTCCAGAATTTATTTGTATAAATTTATCTATGTAACCATAGATATCTCAACCTCTCCAGGCCTCAGCATCAGCTTCTGTAAAATAGGAGAATAAGAATATTTCCCAGGGTGGTTGTGAGGACCAAATGAGAGAATGTAATAATTAGTAACTGGGTTTTATGTAAATGAAAACATTTCCTGACTTCATTGATCTGAGCCTTCATTGGCATAGGTGTTTCCTCTACACTTAAGGAGACAGTTTTATTGAGTTATTCTGGCCAAAAATTAATCGCCTTGGGGCAAGCCTAAGTTATGAGTCTCTTTATGTTTTACTATGTTGTCTCAGAGATGTCAGACACACAGTTCATTTCCAGACCCACACTTGAAGCCTTTATAGTTTGATAGAACCTGTCAGAGCTTGTGTGTTGCTGGCATAGCCTTAGAAAGCCCAAGGTCCGCTCCACCCCTGATGAGGCATTAGAGTAGGACATTAGTAAAGGAAAGATGTACAAATGAGCTATTATTCATTAACTAAACTTCTAATAGCCACTTTAAAAATGGGCTCAGTACAGCTTCCATTTATCAGAATGGCCTGAATGCCATCTTCCCTTATCACTCTGAATTTTCACTATTTCATATCTGTGATCCAAGGAAAGTGAAGCCATTATACATTCTTTTTTTAGTTTTTGCAAGGCAATGGGGTTAAGTGACTTGCCCAAGGCCACACAGCTAGGTAATTATTAAGTGTCTGAGGCTGGATTTAAACTCACTGACTCCAGGGCCAGTGCTCTATCCACTGTGCCACCTAGCTGCCCCCAGTATACATTCTTTATTGCATCTACCTCTTTTCTCACCACCCTCTGTTTTGGGTTCCATATTAACTCTCTTTGAAGTACCTACTATTAATCATTTTCATTCCCAGTTAAATCTTACTCTTATCTGTGTGAATTATAGGCTACTGTGGTCCTTTCTCCAGAATAATTTGCATTCAAAGATTAATCCTAAATTTTTTTGAGATGAGTGATAAGCAATTAAAGAAATTTAACAAATAGTAGTAAATTTTTTTGGCTAAGGTAGGAATGACTTGTACTACCTTAATACTTGGTTATGTTGTAGTTTTATTTGAATTTGTTTTAAAGCATTTGGGAAGAATCATAAAATGAGGATTTGAGCTCGGTGACCCTATAGCTGTCCTTTTGTGGAGAGCTGTAGAATTGTGTTTGGTAGACTTATTTTGCATTCCCATTCTGCATTTTGCTGTGCTCCAAGAGAAAAAGGCAGGGATAATTTGTAAGACAATCTCTTAGACAAAAATCGGGAGCAACCAAACGTAACGCAACATAATTATTTCTGTGTAATGACTTCTCCTTGATTTGGTCCAGAGCAACGACTGTAATCTTTATCTGTCTCAGGAAAGCTAGCTATTGAGGAACCCCTGTGGTTTAGTGATGGAGCTTCTAGGAAATTTGCAATTTGAGTTAATCTCATGTTCCCAAGAAGCCAAGGAGAACAGGTTGGTTAAGTTCTTTGCAATGATGGAAGTTTCTTCTTGCTTAGAATTGTTCATTTTCAAAATTGAAAATGTCCATTGTTGTCATTGAGTCAAGTTCTCTGATTTTCTAGAGGAAGGAACTGAGGTCCAAAGAGGGAAAAGGCATGAGACCAAGTCACAGAACTAAATAATGGCTGAGCTGAGGGTTGGTGGCCAAATGTCTTGATTTAGTGTCCTAGAATTTAACAGTCAGAGTATCCCAGAAGCAATTCATCCATCCTTCCTCAACTTGAAGACTCCTAATCCAGTGAAATACTCAGTTGATAGGCATCAAAGGTAGGATTTAGATCTGGGTCTTTTGAGTCTAAATTAGTGGAAAAGATGTGGTGGTGGTGGTGGTGGTGGTGGTGGTGGTGGTGGTGGTGGTGGTGGTGGTGGTGGTGGTTTTGGAGGCATTCAGGATTAAGTGACTTGCCTAATGTCACACAGCTTGTAAGTATCTGGGTCAGATTTGAACTCAGATCCCCCTGACTCCAGGGCTGGAAAAGGTGTTTTTTGAAGAAAAATGGTTCATAGTAGAGCAATTAAAACTTTGTCCCTGAAGAATAAACCATATGTTATAAACTCTGTGTGAGGTTGGGCTACTCTTGGAATTGAGTTGCCATCATATAGGTTCATGGAAAAAAAAAATGAATTGATAAGCGAGCCAGTCTCAGGGACAAGAATAGATGGGTTTATGTCCCACTTCTAAATTGACTGATTGTGTGTCCCCAGGGCAAGTTATTCCATTTCTCAGCAGCCTGGTTCACTTCTCTAAGACTGTGACTCTTGGAAGTTCTTACTCACAGTACATGGCTTTCTTTCCTCTCTGCACTGAATCTTTAAGTTAGCAACATTAATGGACAGTAAGAAAAATCACATCTATATCATTTCCCTTCAATAGAAGTCACTTTTTTCTTTTTTTTAGTTCTTTGTAAGTTCAAGTTCTAACATATTTTAAGGTTAAATTATGTACATTAGATGAGTTGTGTTTTTCTTGTGAATATTATACTTCAGTGAAAGAAATAAACATTTATATAGCACTTTCTATGTGCTTTGTACTATGCTAAATGCTTTTTATAAATTATCTCATTTGAACCTTACAGTAATCTTGCAGAAGATGTTGGCAACAGGTTGTCTGCTTTTGGAGTAGCAATTTAATTGAATAAACATTTATTCAGTATTTTTTGTTGTTTCTGTTGAACTTTAGGATTCAAAGGGACATTTTAAAAAAAGGAATCCTTCTTTTATATGAGTATGCTCTTAGGGTTCAGGTATAAAGAGGTATTTGAGTTTATATAGTAAAAAGCATTGACCAGAATTCTAATCCTGGCTTTGACTCTAGCTGGTTCAGTACTTAGACAAGTTAGAGTCACAAAATTTCCAAGGGACTTAGACGTCATTTACTCCAGTACTTGAATAGGAATTGCCTCTACCAAATCTCCAACAAATGTTTACCTGTGTTTGACCTGATGACTTCCCAGAAGGGAAAACCCACTACTTTCCAAGGCAACCCTTGGAACCAAGACAACCATTTCTAGATAGCAGAAATTGTGAAGAAAGTGTTTCTTGCCGTAAGCCTGCATCATCTTACCCACTGTTTTTAGTCCTTCCTCTTCAATGGAATCAAGTAGAATAACCCTGTTCCATCTTCTTGACAAGTCCTGGAAGAATTGAAGGTGGTTGTTGTTGTTGTTGAGTTGTTTCAGTCATGACTGACTCTTCATGATCCTATTTGGGGTTTTATTGGTAAGGATATTGGAGTGGTTTGCCATTCCTTCTCCAGCTCATTTTATAGATGTGGAAACTGAGGCAAGAGGCTTAGATTAGGTGGTATTCACAAAGTTTTCTCTTCAAATTAAATAGTGTCAGCTTCACCTTATACTGGTATAGAGGGGTCTTGATGCATTTGTTATACTTGTTCTTCTCTAGACCCTCTCACAAATGATTTAACCTTTCTGGAACTTAAACAGGAGAGATCATGGCTGCTTGACTAATGTTTGTAAAAATGTTTCACAAATTCCTCAAATTGCTTTATACCCACAGAAGAGATTATTGTTGGCTTTAATTTACATTTAAGACTTATGAAAGGTATTAAAAATAACACAATGTAAAGTTCAGCTATTTGGAAATTTCTGCATACAACTAGCTGCACATTTATCATTTGAACCTCATGACAATTCTGTGACATAGATCCCACAGATATTATTATCCATGTTTGACATGTGAGAAAATAGGGGCCCAGAGATTAAAGTCATCATCATGTGTTCTATCCCTTTGGCTAGGTGTATGTCAAAGTTCTTCTCTGCATTCTTTTCCTTCTGTACTCTCTCCTGCTCATCTCATAAGCTTTCAGAGATTCACCTAACATCTCTACACAAATGATTTCCAAATCCATCCAGACCCTACTTTTCTCCTTATTTCCAGCCTACACATCCAACTATCTGTTGGACATGTCAAAGTTATTTTCATAATGATATTAGGATATTTCTTATACTATAACCATTGATAGATATAATCCACATAAAAACTCTTTGTAGGGGGTGGTCCTCACTAATTTTTTAAGAATGAAAAGGGATCTCAAGCCCCAAAAGTCTGAGAACTGCCCTTTTGAACAAATTGACCTATCTGGTGTTCTCCATGTACCTAATTCTGCACCTTTCTAAAAACTGTCCCCTAAGCCAGGCATATTAATAAATCCAACATTTAACTTTCAAAGCTGTCTTGTTTGTCTGTGATTCATTCCAGCCTTTTCATTTGTGGAAGGGACCCTAACAATAATTCTTTTCTCCACACCCAGACCCATTACCAAAAAAGAAGGAAAGAAAGAATAACAAAACCCTTATACCAAATGATTAAGGGGAAAAAAATTCCTTCATTGCCCATATCCAAAAAAGTAAGTTTCACTATGTATCTTGAAGTCATTACATTTCCGTCCGCAGATCTCCCCAATCTGATTCATCTTACAGATGAGGAAACAAGGAAACAAGGAAAATTAAGTAATGTATTTAATGCCCCACACATAAAAAGTAATAGAGTTATGATTAAATCATATGTCCTCCAACTCCATTTTTAGGTTCCTACCTCCTAGTGTATGTAAGGGATTTAACACCAACTCTGAAATTCAGGGAATTTCTTGGCTTTCAGAATTTAGGGCAAAATATTGATCCTGAATAGAATTTCAGCATAATTTGCTGCATGTATGTTTTAAGCTTTCAATACTTCCCTAAACCCTTGTATCAGAATTAAAGAAGTGAGTCCTTTAAGAAGAAAACAGGGGAACTCCATTGCCATTCTTCAGATATGTTGTTTATTTTTTTCCCTGCTGGTCTGCAAAGCTAATTAAAAATTCAAGTGTCAGAAGAGATGATTGATGATCTCCCATCATCTTACCCCTAATATTGAATCTTGGGAAAGGAATGAGTGTAGATGGGGTTTTAGTCTTATATTAAATAAAACCTTATTGAGTTCCTATTTTAGCAAAGCATTCTTCTGAAGGTGTTTTTGCTGTTGGTTGGTTTTTTTTTTCCAGTCCTATTTTGACTATTTGTGGCCCTAATTGGGATTTTTTTGGCAAAGATATTGGAGTGGTTTTCCATTTCCTTCTCCAGCTCCTTTTACAGATGAGGAAACTTGGGGGAAAGGATTAAGTGACTCTTCTAGGGTCACACAGATCTATCTGCTGTGTTACATAGTTACCCTGTAAATGTATAGGGAGAGGGAAAAAGAGGAAGAAATGCACATTTGAATCCCTCCCTTTAAGAAATTTTTAGACTGTTTTTCATGACAGCATAAGTATAGCCTATAATCAAATTGCTTGCCTTCTCAATGAGGGATTAGAAAAAGGAGTGAGGAAGAGAATTTGAAACTAAAAATTTTAAATTATGTTAAAGATTTGTATATATAATTAGAAATTTTTTTTAAAGAAACAAAGAAGAAAGCAACTTCTACGTTATATAGGAACTTTGGTTGTAGTATGTGGGTGGTACAGAAGCTAGAATGTTGAACCTGAAATCAGGAAAACCTGAATTTGACCTTTGATACTCCTTAACAACTATGATCTTGGGCAAGTTACTAAACCCCTATTTATCTGTCTATAAGTTGAATATATCAATAGCTCCCTCTTCCCAGGGTAATTGTGAGGATCAAATGAGCTATTTGTAAAGTTCTTAGAAGAGTGTCTGAGATAGATAGATAGATAGATAGATAGATAGATAGATAGATAGATAGATAGATAGACAGACAGACAGACAGATAGATAGATATAAATATCTACCTATAAATATATGTAGATATGCATATGTGTATATGTACACATATATAATAAGCACTTTATAAATGTTAACTATTATAGAAGTATCAAAAACATTGAACTTGGAATAAGGAAGACTGGATTTAGGTTTATTTTTTAATTTACCTTGGCAAAATCACTTGACTTCTGGACCTCACTTTCAGCTTTAGGACTAGACTAAGGGATTTTAACCTAGAGCCTATGAGGTTTTTTAAAAAATATTTTTACATTAATTTTTATATCCAGTATAATTAATTTTACATGTTTATTTTATCTTTTGTGTTAGAAACATGATTCTGGAAAGACTTTGTTAATTTCTGTAATTTTACCAAGTGTCATGCTATCTATGACAGCAAAACTAGAAAAGAACCCTTGCATTAGATTATCTCTAAGGTCCTTTTCAGCTCTGCTGGAATTCATAAATATAATACTGCTAGGCATAAGATCAATGTTGTGAAAGAGGCACATTAAAAATACTATGAGAGTTCATTTTATAGTCAAGGTAATATCACTTATCCAAGGTCACATTTGAACTTAGGATCTCTTTACTGTACACTCAAAGTTCTATCCACTGCGCCATCTGGTGGCCTTATAATAAGTACTCAGGTTTGTTTATTTTTTTTTTAATTCCCATTGACAGTATTGCTTTTGCTCCAAGCATTCTCCCACCACAACCCCACCCCTTGTTCCCCTCCCCTCTCTCATTCACCACCTTCCTTGTTATGAAGCCATGCACTTTCAGAAATTGAGACTGGCGACTCCTTTTCTCAGAAGACAGTTTCTGATCACAGACTGCTAAAGCCACCTACTAGAAACATCTAGCAATTAAAAGCTGGGCCTGAAGCCAAGAACTGTGATTTTTATTTATTTCAGTATAAGGGTGGCAAAGTCTCCACAGCCTAGCGGGCTGACTTAATAAAAAGCAAGCTGATTCTGAAAGAAGTCTGCAGCCTGGTGTGTACACTTGGGGCTTCCACTCCGGAACCTTGTTAAGCATCCATAGGTAGGTGAATGACAGCAGGTGTCTCTTGTTTTTCAGGGGCATGGTCTAGTGGTCTGTTCTTAGGACTTGGAATCTGGAAGCCTGAAACTTCTCATCTCAATTCTGATTCTGAATTCTGTTGGCCTTGGGTAAGTTATCTTATGTTGACTGGGTTTGGATGGGAAGAAGGGTCAAGAGCAGAGGGGCAGAGGGAAAGATACAGGACAAGGATTTTAGATTTGATGACATTTCAGGTTCTTTTTAGCCCGGAATTTCTGATGCCATCATCCAGCAAATTCTGGATATGTGATAATAGTTGAAGAGAACCTTATTTCCTTTCCCTGGGGAAAGAGCTATTGGTTTATTAATAATAAAAATCCCTTACATTAGTCCAACAGAGTATTTTCATGTATAATATCACCCTTGATTCTCCCAATGCTGTAACAAAGACAGGGCAGATATTATTCCTTCCATTTTACAGATAAGGAGACCGAGTCTCAGAGATTTGAAGTGACTTGTCCTAGATTCAGTGTGGTACAGTGAGAAGAGGATGAGCTCTAGAGTCTGATGATCTGCATTCAAATTCCACTTCTGATACTTTTTGACATTCAGCAAATCATGCAACCTCCTTGACCTCAATTTTCTCATCTATAAAATGTTGGTGGTATACTATATGATATCTGAAATCTCTAGTTCTAAATCTACTATGCTATGAGCAGTAAGTGGGCAGCACCAGAACTGGTGTCCAAGTCCAACCCATGGTGATGCCTCTCTTCCCTTCTCTAGGGAACTAAAATGGCCAGAGGCTTGTTTGAAAAAATTGTTAGAGGGGCAGCTAGGTGGCTCAGTGCATAGAGCACCAGCCCTGGAGTCAGGAGGACCTGGATTCAAATTTGACCTCAGACACTTAATAATTACCTAGCTGTGTAACCTTGGACAAGTCACATTAACCCCATTGTCTTAAATAAATAAAAAAATTTAAAAAAGAAAGAAAAAAGGCTGTCAGTATTGTTCTATTTGGATTCTCTGGGATTTAGAGAGCTATTTACTCTTTTGCCTTAGTCAGCTAGATGGTACAGTAGATAGAGGACTATAGCAAGAGTTAGAAGGCATGAGTTTAAATATGGCCTTAAATCTTACTAGCCATGTGACCTAGGCAAGTCACTTAACTTCTTCTACCTCAATTTCCTTGCCTGTAAAGTAAGGATAATTAGAGCACCTGAACAGAACTGTTCTGAGAATCAAATAAAATAATATTTGTAAAGTACTTTGCAAACCATAAAACATAACATAAATGTCAATAATTGTCATTATTAGTCTTCAAGCAGCCTTCCTAAGACCAGAAGATAGTCAGTGTTACTGTTTTCAATAGTAACTAAGAATGACTTGTTTACCTGTTTCCTCTTCTAGTAAGTTTGTAACTTTCTATAAATGATCTAGTAAAATTTAATGTATTTCTTGTCTGCCTGGATTTGTTCAGTCTGTCTCAGAATAGCAAACTGTTCCATATTAGCTAGAGCTGCCTGAGAGAATAGAACAAGAATTTTTTAAAAGTGTTCTCTCTACTAGTGATGTTCCCCAACTCTTCCTTCTCTTCTTTCCATCCTAGACAGTTATTGTCTATAAATCTTCTATAGGAATTTGTTTGCTTGATTTTGTTCATATTGTAAGAAAATGAGAAGAGAAATTAGATTTTTTATTCATTGAAAAAATGGAGTTCTTTTCTCTTTTTTTCAAGGCAGTGAGGTTAAGTGACTTGTCCAGGCTCACACAGCTGGATAATCAAGTGTCTGAGGTTGGATTTGAACTCAGGTCCTTCTGATGCCAGGGCTAGAACTCTATTCACTGTACCACCTAGTAGCCTCATGAAATTATTGTCTAAAAAAATTCCCTACAATGGATCCACCCAGTAAGCTAGAGACCTTCTTTTAATTTTTCTATTTTGTGGGTATCTGTTGAGCAGCATAGTACATCCATTATCTTTCATTTTCACAGTATGAGGGGCCCTTTACCTTTTTCTAGTCTTTTGTAAGTGGGACATTAGATAGATAGATAGATAGATAGATAGATAATTTGCTGCCCTTTGTTTTACTTTCACAAGTAAGTCATTATTGGTTATTGGTAGGTAAAGGAAGGCAAAGGAATACAACTAAGCTTTTATTTTTTTAATTATATATTTATTTTTCCAACTACATGAAAAGATAATTATTAACAATCATTTTTGTAAAGTTTGAGTTCTACATTTTTCTTTCTCCCCCCTCCCCCAGAGAGTAATCTAATATAGATGATCATGTATAAATTTGGTAAACATATTTTCATGTTAATTATGAAAGAAGAATCAGAGCAAAAAGGAAGAACATAAATCATAAAACAAATTTTAAGAACTGAAAATAGTATGCTTTGTGGGCAGCTAGGTAGCACAGTAGACAGAGCACTGACCCTGGAGTTAGGCAGACTTGAGTTCAAATGTGATCTCAGCCACTTAATTAAAAAACTTGCAAAGAAAAAAAGAAAAGAAAATAGTATGCTTCGGTCTACATTCAAACTCCATAGTTCCTTCTCTGGATGTGGGTGGTATTTTCCATTACAAGACCTTTAGAATTGTCTTTGATAATTGTATTGCTGAGATGAGCAGGTCCATTATCATGAAGTGTTGCAAGTATTTATTGAGCACCTACTATGTCCTGAGGTAATTGCTTTACAAATATCATTTCATCTGATCCTCACAACAATCCTTGGGAGGTAGGTTCTCATATGATCCTGATTTTACAATTAAAGAAACTGAGACAATGAGATGTCATAAGAGTCAGTGTCTGAGGCCAGAGTTGAATTCAGATCAGTGTTCTATCCACTGTACCACGTAGCTGCTACTCATACTCATCACAGTCTTTCCATTACCCTTTGGGAGATCTGCAATTTTGATTCTTCTAAATCATACCATAATTATAGTATCACTGGGAGAATGTTGCTTTTGAAAAGGAGTATGTTTCCAGCAGTGAGAAGTACATGCAATCATATTGGAAAAAGTCTCTACCATTTCCCAAATGGTATGGTTTCCTCCTATTCAGTTCTAGGCTCAGTTCATTATTGATCAGTGCCCTGCAGCAACCAGATAAACTATATTTCTTAATCTGAACAATGTAACCTCCATGTACAGTTGTGGGATCCCCCCACCCCGGTATGAATGGCAAGGGCAGGTTCTTGAATGACAATGAATTTAGGCAAATGGATATGAAGCAAAATGCTTCCATTTACATCTGTGCTAAAAAAGAATCTAAAATAATAACACTATAGTATATAAAATTAAGTAGGTTAGGAGTGAAAAGTTGATGAGAAGGGAGTTCCTTTTTGCCATTATCTAGTTATGAGTCAAGTTGAAGCAAATATAATAAATTCTCCATCTGTCAGTGATAACACTTGTTCATTTCTAGCAGACTGAGATCAGCTACCGTGTGCAAGCTGAGTATGTTTCTCCCAGTCCTGAAGACTGATTACATTGTTAATACTCAGTCGTTTTCTGATGAGCTGACTTATTAATTTCCACCAAAATATTTACAGCAGAGCTTTTTTGTGGTAACAAAGAACTTGAAACAAAGTAGATGCCTTTCAACCAGGAAATGACTAAACAAATTGTCCTGAATGAATGTAATGTAATATTACTGTATTGTAAGAAACAATGATTGAGAAGAATATAAGGAGTCATGAGATGACATATAAACAGATGCAAGGTGAAATAAGTGTAATTGGGAAAACTATATATATGTGTGTGTGTGTGTGTGTGTGTGTGTGTATAATGACAATAATGATGAAAATGGAGCTAATTGAATTGATGTTCACTTTTTAATATGATCTCAATGCAGTGACCCAAACAGGTGAAAATGAAAGGATCATTTATTTGGAGATGAAAGAAAAAAAACCTAAATTTAGGAATAACAGGTTCAGACAAAGGAAAAATGAAAAAAAAAATTAATATTCTCCAGTTCCCCAAAGGGACATTCTGCTCACCAAATACTCCTTAGAAATGCTCAGAGGTCCAAAGAGACAAGGATCAAAACTCATTGTAAGTCAGAGGGGAATGTTAGGGAAATGGGAACACTGAATATCTAAATATAATCATGTATGAATATAGAAACCAAGTTAGTTTTGGTTCTGCTATTAAGATAGGGATATGGACTGCACCTGTGATTTCACTGGTTAAGGCAGTTCCAAGATAAGAAAATTCCCCCTTTCCAATGTGGGTCAGCACCTTCTTTTCAATTTTTATGGTCTTCGAATAGGGATTCTCAACTCGAGGTCAATGGACATCGAAGGGGTCTATGGATAGATTTCAGGAGTCTATGAACTTGAATGAGGGGAAAATTACATTTTTTAATGACCTTTGGTTTTCTTTGTCATCCCTTGAATTTTTTATGCAATTGAAATTCATTCTGAGAAGACATACAGGCATCATCAGGATGATTGCCAAATGGGTCAAGCCGCAAAAAGGATGAAGAACCCTTGGTTTAGAGAGTTGCTCACAGTGCTGAGAAGTAATGATTGTCCAGGTTCACAGCTGGTATGTGGCTGAAGGAGAATTTGAACCCATTTCCTCCTTTTCTGGACCTAGTTCACTACGCTTTCCCAGGTTGCCGCTCATTCTACTGTTAGAGTGAACAGTTTTCATGGTCAAGTATGATGACTATAATATGTATGATGATAACTATAAGTGATGATGATGATAACTATAAGTGAAACTAGAAGCAAAAGGAGAAGCAGTGAGACACTTCTCCCATTAATTTCTGTGACAAATCATAGAAAAGCTAAGAAAGGTTTTTAGCTTGTCTAGCTATGATTCTAGACATTTTTTAATATAAAGACCCATTTATCTCAACACATTTTCAAACTTATGTCTGTTGATTGAGAAAATGTGCACTGACTAGTATCCATGAATTCAATAAATAAATTTGTATTAAATAGTCTTAATAGTTCTATGTAATTTGATAATTCATGCCACTCATATCTATGCCTTTATGTACTTACACAATGTATATTTGCATATTTTGGGCTATGCAGGCCAATCAATGGGGAAATCACTGAGCTAAATCAGGTCCTAGATTTTACTCATGAAGAAATTGAGACCCAGAGAGGTTTTGTGCTTCCCGTAGAGTCACCCAGCAAGCCAGTGGCAGAGCTGAGTCTAGAATCCATGTTTAAGATGGCCATCCTATAGCAACATCCAGGCCACATGGTAAAAAACAAACAAAACATAAGCTTCATTTGGTGAAGAGGAAGAAAGAAGTGTCAAGGCATGGGGAAGAAGCCAAATGAAAATGCTTCTGTCTTTGTCATTAATTTTTTATGCAGTACCCCCAGGACTTGTTATGTGATGCAGTAGAAGGAACATTGCCTGGACTGAGAGTTAAGAAAACCTCAATTCTAGTCCAAGTTCCCCTATCTTGGGAAAGTTACTTCCCCTCTCTGGACCTCAGTTTCTTTATCTGTAAAATGGTGCATTTGGACTAGATGGACTAGATGGCCTCTGAGCACTCATCCACTTCTAAGTCTGTGATCCTGTGATATGTAAAATGAGGCGCATGGCCCCTTTCTAGCTGAAACATTCTAGGGTTCTCTTCCGTGGCTAGGATGAATTGACCCACTCTCTCTCTTTTCTCAATGTCAACCTTTAATCAGACACTAAAACTGTAGACCAGATGGAGTAGGGGCACACCCTTTCTTGGCAAATGTTCAGCTGTCACACCCACAACAGGACCCTAGATACTTAATGTGTTTGCATTTTCTCCCACATTTCATTTCTTTTAATCAAAAAACCCTTTTAAAATCAAGGGTTTTTAGGAATGGATGTTTTTATGTTTTTGTCATGCCCTGGGCCCTTAGTGAAATTGAGGGTTAAAGAGGAGTCTTCCTTTGACACAGGAAGCAGACAATATGTGTTTGTTTAGATTACTAGCAGATTTATCACATTCATAACATGATGGGCTGGCATCAGTGGTATAATGTTAAAAAAAACTGGAATCTGAATTCAATAGATTTCTGACTCCAACTCCAAGTAGGTTTATGACCTTGGATAAGTCATCTTTATGACTTTTAGTTTCCTCATCTGTAAAATTAGATAATAATCTTACACATTCCACTTTGCAGTTGTCATAAAGAAAGGACTCTGAATTGGAAATAGTTATTATTATCATTGCCTGAGTAATATTGATAAGATTGATTCTTCTTTTAGAGTTCAGCCAGAAGACTAAAAGACTAGTGGGAGAAGGAAGGAGGAGGATGAGGGAGGATGAGAGACTCTGTGTGGTGTGTGGTGTGGTGTGTGTGTGTGTGTGTGTGTGTGTGTGTGTGTGTGTTTAGCCACATGTTTTAAGTGTCTCATCTTTATTTTTTAGAACTCAATCCTGGATGATTCCTTCCCTAGGGCATTGCCAGAAGTGGATTGGTAAGGCAGGAAATGTGCTGCTAGTTCTAGGGTCTTGGAGCAGGAAAAATTGAAGGCTGGGCTAAGATGACAAATTACCAGTTCCATTTTTGGACACTGTGCAGCTGTATGATTATCTCAGTAGGTCAAAAACAACAGCCGTCTGTGCAGAATTCATGGCTAATTGCTTTTGTGCTGGCCTTTTTTTTTTTTTTTTTTTGCAGTTGGGTTACCTTCAATTCTGGGTTTCCAGGAAAGCTTATGTTCTTTTCTATTCTCAGAACTTGTTCATATTAAGCTTTCATTCCAGTATGACTGAGTCCCAGTGATGGGGATGATCCCTTATTTCTTGAATGGGATCTTTTTTATACTTCTTGTCATACAGTACAGCTGGAATATATCTACTATAGTGTTTCCCTGACCACCATTTCCTTCCCATTCTTTACCCTGTCTCATTGACTATCAGTTGAAGAGGAACCTTACTGGTCATCTAATCCAGTCCCTGTCCTTTTATGAGTGAGCAGACTGAGGCTCAAAGAGAAGACTCTGAAGGTCTCACAGTCTGATAGTTGCAGAGCAAAGATTAAGACTAATTTCTTGTCTCTTGAGTTCATATTCTTACCACTGCAACATAAATAGTGCCCTACCACCTCAAAAGCTATTTTTCCAACTCTTGACTCTAAAACTAACTTCTAGCTTCCAAGTTTGATAGCTATGACAAATTCAGTTCTGCCCCAGTATTTCCATTTGTGATTTATTTTTGTATCTAGTGTAGGAGGTTGTGTATAGTTCCTTTTGCATGGACCTGCTGATTAGAGATGAAGAGAAAAAAAAGTATGACCTAATATAAATAGGACCCAGATTGAGAATCTGAAGCTTTAGGTTCTAGGACTAGCTGGGGGACCTTAAACAGTTAACTCCCCCCTCCTCTAATCCTCAACTCCTTCCTAAAAAGAAAAAATGTAGATGTTAGATTACATGGTTTCCAAGAAATCTTTTTGCTTTGAATTCTATTCTGTGATCTGTCTCTCTTATTACTGTTATCTGATAGTATTGAAAAGTAATGGCCTTATTTTTCTAAACCATTCAAACATTTCTATGAGTCCTTACAGTCTTTTAGCCTCTAGAAAGAAGATACCATTCCAACCCTTCTGGATCTCATAATCTGACAATAGGGAGGAGAAATGGACACAAAGGATATGGACATAGTAGACATATGAAAAGGCTACTAAAATGAATAACTCTTTGATCTTGTGATGCTGTTATTGAATAAAGAATTTTCGAGTTCATAGTGTTCTGTATGTTTAAAGAAGGTTTAGAGAACAGTTAATTGAAGAAATCAAGAAAAGTTTCATAAAGATGACATTTAGCCTGGGCCTAAGGTTTTTTTTTTTTTAATAAACACATTTTATTGATATTTGAATATAAGTAGATGTCTTATCTCTCGCTCTCTCTCTGCATATATATATATATATATATATATATATGCATACATAGACATATCTATGTAGGTACATATGGGTTTAAATTATTAGAAGGGCAAAAACACAGCTGCCATATAGATGTATACATGTATGTATGTATGCTTATTTAGTGTACTATATTATTTATATTTTTCACACACAAAAACATACACATACATGAGAATAACAGAGGGAAAAAGAGAATTAGGGACAGGTGTGTGTATGACTTAGTCATACTTTATATACACACACATACACATACACACATATATATGTACATTGACACAGCTGTCATGTATATAGAGAGCAGGATTAATGAGCATATACTTCTGCTCAGTGTTTTTCTTTATGGGATATTTTTGTAGGATATGAAGGAGATCATATTTAAATGGTATTTTTGACAATAATTTAATTCTTTTAGTTGTATTCTTCCTTTGCATTGTCTGGCACATTACAGGCACTTAATATTTATTGACTACTGACTTTGCTATGGAGGAACCATGACAATCTTCAATTCAGTAATCATTCTATGAATTCAATTATCATCTCTCTGCTAATGATTGTCAAATATGCTTATCTAGGACCTCTTTGATGATCTATAATAGTTACACATCTCCAGCTATCTAACGGACATATCAAACTGCATGTCCTATAGACATGTCAACTTAAACTCAGCATGTACAGAATTGAATTCATTTTCTTTTTCTCAAAACCTTCCTCCCCTCCAGACTTTCTTATTACTGTCAAGGGCACCACCATTCTCCAGTCCCCCAGACTCATAGCCTAATTGTCAACAATTTCTCACTCTCTCTCTCATCATCTCTAATCTATTGCCAAGACCTGTCAGTGTTACCTTAATGATAGCTCTTGTCTATGCTCCCTTTACTCCCCTGACATTGCTACCATCCTGATGAAAGCTCTTATCATCTCACACCTGGATTGTTGGTTGGTTTCCCTGCTTCTTATCTCTCTTCACTACAATCCATCCTCCACTAGCTGTCAAAGTCATCTTCCTTAAGGGAAGGTCTGACCGTGTCACCCCTCAAATCAATAAACTCCAGTAGCTCTCTATCACCATTGTGATCAAATACAAAATCATTTTGCATTCAAAACCCATCATAACCTGTTCCACCACATTTGGAAAGGAAAAGAAAGGAAGGAAGAGAAAAAAATATATTACCCACTCAAAAATATATTTTTCCTTGTCCCCATTTCTTTTACCTTAATCGCATTGACTGACTTAATTTACTTCCCCAATCCATTCCATCAACACCACTTATACATTTTCCCTGGATGGGAAAATGGGTTAACCTGGGTGGGTTAAAGTACTGTAGCTGAAAAATGCTTCTGTCCTAGCTTTGACTCCCAACCCAGAACCAATTTCCTTGCAATGTAAGCAAAATTATTTTCCTGTGTTCAAGAGAATACACTGGCTTCACCCTCAGGGTCATTGTTCTAGACTTTCTTTTTTAATTTTATTTTCATCTTTCTAATCCTCAGAAGTAGAACTGTAAAGTTAATGACCCTTAATGATGGAACAGGATATGTCTATGGCTTTTACCAGTCTTAAGCAATTGCAACTCTTTTACCTAATGCTTCCCAAGTTCACAGCTGTAACAGTTGTCATTCTGAGTAAGAAAAGTACTGTGAAAAGAATAGAGAAATGCAGAGAATAGATTACAAAATTCACATACTTCTGCTTGGAAATCATTATGGAAATTATTCAAAGAAAATGACCAAAATCTCCATACCCTTTGACCCAGATATTACATTACTAAGTATGACTAAAAAGGCCAATGACAGAAAGGCCCTGCAAAAAAAACCCAAAATAATTGTAATAATACTTATTTGTGTTATTTGGGGTAGCAAAGAATTGGAAACAAAATAGTTGTCACTTAGGTAAAAGCTTTCAATATTGTGATTCAATTTATTGAACTGCTTTCAACTCTTTTATGATCAAATAAAAATCAAATAACACTGATCATTTTTAATATATAATATGACTACATATTTAATATAACATTAAGACCTTTTATTATATATAATATATTATATGGTATTTCTTGTTTTTCTTTTTTCTCAAATAAATTTTTGTTGACATCTTTAGTTTTTACATGATCTACTAGAGTCTTTCCTAACCCCTCCCAGAGAACCATCTTTTATAATAAAGCATGAAGAAACAAAGAAAAAAATCAAACCACAAAACTGAACAAAATTTCAAAAAAGTCTGACATTATATACAATATCTCACATCCCCATTTCTGCAAAGGATCAGGGACAATCAATATCTCACATCTCTTATTTGGGACCAAGTTTAGTCACTTTCTGAAGCATTCAGTTTTGATTGTTTTGTTGTCCTTTATTCATTGTATATAGTTTTTCTGGGTCTGCTCATTTCATTTTGCACTGTTCACCTAAGTCTTTCCCTGCTTCTCTGAAGGCATCATCTTTATTTCATATGGCACAATAATATTTCCATTATATTAATGCACAATAATTTGTTTTAGGGTAGTGATATGGATGGTGAATGAGCAAAGAAGACAGAAATGACCAGTTCTAGGGTGAAAAAGGATTAGAAGAGAAAGGAGGAAGTATTCAATAAGACTAGGAGCAAATTATGCAGAGAGATAGAAAAGAATAAGAATTGGATTTTAAAAGACCATTGGATTTGTCCATTAAGAAACTTTGGCAGCTTTGCTGTTTTGTCAGTTGGCAACTTTGGAGAGAAAGAGAGCAGTTTCAGCTAAGTGATGAGTTCAGAAGTTTCAACCTTGTGAAGGTTGAGAAGTACCAGAAAGGAGAAGGGGAAGAAGTACAGACAGCATCTTTATACTTTGATGATTCCTCCATAGCATTCCCAAGAAATTCCCAAGGAAAAAAGAAAATAGAATGGCATCCCAAAATATATATGCATTTCTTAAGTGTGTCTATTTTTTTTAAGGACTATTCTTTCTTCAGAATAGTTTGTGTGTCTGAGGTACAAATGCATTAAGAAATAATTAATCTGTTTCCTACCATGTGCAAAAGCACTATGCTTGGTAATGAGGGAGGTAATGCAAAGATTAGGTGAGAAGAAGTCACTACTCCTGAGGAATTTAAGATTGCAGCAAGGAGAAAAGAAACAAACCATCAGAGAAATAGCAAAAAGTGCTTTGTGAGATCTGAGCTGAGCAAGGAAGATTATCAGTAAGGTACATGAAGTAATTGGAATCATTAAAGGTTTGGTTTGGTTTGGTTTTACTTATGGGTTTTAAAGGTGACTAAGAATTCAACAGGCAAAGGAGAAAGCAGGTTCAGCAAAGGTACATAGCTACAAGATTAACTAGTGGGTTTGGTTGACATAGACAAAGGAATTGGGGGGTTGGGGAGGAATTGGAGAGAAAGATAAGAGGTGCCTAATCAGTGTGTTGTTTAAGATAAATCCTGTTTCTTTCACATTTCTCAAATATCTTTGCTCTTTCCTTTTTTTCTATAAGTTGGGACCCTGAAAAATGATAACAATAGCAGCAACCACAATTCATATGGCACTTCATGGTTTATGAAGCACTTTATGGATAGTCTCATTTGTGTTATATCTTTTGTGCTATTTCATTTGATCATCAAATTAACTCTAAGAGGTAATTGCTATCATTATGTCCACTTTACAGATGAAGAAATTGCATCAGGTAAAGGTTAAGTAACTTCCTCAGGTCACAGAGCTAAGCCCAAGTCCAACATTATTTCCCCTGTGCCATGCAGATACCTTTGTTCATGTCTTGGGTCCCTGGTTCCTGCTAGGGTAGGAATAGTTACTGAAAAAAGTCTGGTTGCATTCTGTATTTTCTCTTGGCTATGCCCACCTGGTGCAGTTTGTGTTAGTTATCCTTTGGGGAAAGACAGTTACTCATAACCTGGACCAAGTATCATACCTGAATTCTAGACTTAATTTTTCTGCATGACTTGCACTCCCTTCAAAAGTCAGCTTACTTCAGGACCTGAGTCATGCCAAGGATGGGCACAAGTGGACTGAAAGGAATCCACTTAAAAGGTTGGAGGAGATTAGATTTCTGCCAAATCCCAGCTTTAAATCTCTGATCCTATGATGATCCCTAACAAGTATTGTGTCTGGGGCAGCTTGTATAAGGCTTTTAGAAAATTAACTAGGTCCTAGTCTTTTCTTTATCATACAGAATGACTACTTTTTCCTTTCCCATTTGAAGCAATGCTGAGCTTTTCCATATATGGAAATCTGCTAGGTTTTCAGGCCCTGGATCTCATGTGGAAGCAGTGTAATACAGGGGAAAGAAGCCTGGTTTTGGGGTAGAGAAGATATAGGTTAGAGGTTCAGCTCTGCTGCTTGTTGAACTGTGTGTCAATGTCAATTGAGTGTGATGCCAGTCAATAAACATTTAGTAAGAGTTTAGTTTGTGCCAGACACTGTTTGTGTTTCAAAGAAAGGTAAAAGAAAGTTCTTGTTTTCAAGGATCTCAAATATAAAGAGGGAGACAACATATAAATAATGATGTCCAAACAGGATATATACATCACTAATTGGAAATAATCAACAGAGGGAAGATATTAGAATTAAAAGGGTTTAGAAAGGGCTTCCTATAGAACGTGAGATTTTAGCTTGGACTTTAAGGAAGTCAGGGGATAGAGATGAGGAGAGAAAACATTCCAGACAAAGATGACCAATGAACAAACACAGAGAAGGAGGCAAAATGGAGTGTGAATGTCCAGACTGGAACTATAGATTGTATGAAAAGGAGTTATTTGTTATCAGTCTACAAAGGCAGGTTGGGGTCAAATTGTGAAGGCTTTCAAATGCCAAACAAAAGAAATAGAAACAACAAGATTTGGTACCAGATTGGATGTGTTAGAATGACAAGTCAAGAATGACACTGAGGTTGCAGACCTCAAGAACTAGAAGAATGGAGGGTCATCAAGAGAATTGGGAAAGTGTCATGGAAGGGTAGGAGAGAGAAGAAAACTCAGGACAGAATCTTGGATTATTCCTACAATTATGAAACTTTATTTGAATGATTCAGAAAGAGAGACTAAAAAGGAGCAACCAGACACATTGATAGACACATGAAACCCCAAAGAAGGGAGGTATTAGGAAAAGAAGGTGTCAGTGTTCCTAGGTGCTTCAGAGAAGTCAAAGATGAGAATTGATCTAAGTCCATCAGAATTGACCATTAAAAGTTCTTTCATAACTTTTGAAAGGATAGTTTAAGTTGAATGATGAAGTTAGAAGTCATATTGCAGAGAGTTTGGAAGAGAGTAAGATTAGGAAGTGGAAGCAGTGAATATACACACACACACATATATATATATGTGTGTGTGTATATATATATATATATATATATATATATATATATATATATACAGCTTCAAGGAATTTGTCTGATGTAAGAAAAGGTACAAGGTAAGAGCTGGCAGAGACAGTAAAATCTATAAAGGGTTTGCTTTTTTTAAAGGATGGAAGTGATGGTGATGTAGGGATCAGAGAAAGAAATGATGCAGAATTACTATAGGTTAAGCAAGCATCAAAGATGATACTGGGGACAATCTGTAGTCTGCAATATATGTAGAGAGGTTGATCTTGTTGATGTGTAAAGTTGCCTCTTCAACAAGTCACTGGAGTTAAGGCAGAACAAATTTGTCCTTAGAGATGAGAAAATGTCCAAAAATAGAATTTGTTGCCTTGTAACATAGTAATTTTCCTATAATTAAAAGTATTGAAGTAAAAGCTAGATGTAACACCTGAATGTTACAGAAGGAATTCTTGCTTCAAGTATGGACTGGCCAAGTTGACTTATAAGGTCACTTACAAATATAAATGGATGGAATTGTAGGTATAGATTAAAGAATTTAGGGAGTAAAGAATTTTAGGGGTCACTTAGGGTTCATAATCAAGGAAACAGAAGAAGAAAAGGAAAAAGATTTTAAACAGGAAAGTGGCTTAGGAATCAAGGCTATACACTACTTCAAAGATTGACTAGAAAGGAACCTTAGAAATCATCATTTTACAAATGACTCAAGGTGACAGAGGAAGTTAACAGGAGAGCCATTGGCTAAAGGGTTAAAAGGAGATGTATGATTTGGCCATTTTGCAAATGACATCAATCCAACCTGTTGGATAATAAGAATCCCTCCCCACACCTAAAAAATAGCTCAACATGCTACAGCAATAGGTTTAAATTTAATAAACTTCATTTTAATAGGGATATATATAATTTCATTGTAAGGATTGAAAAAAATCAACCTCACAATTAAATAAGTATGATTAGACTGCAATTTGTGTGGAAAAAAGCTAGGGGTTATGGTGACTACAAGCTCACATATCATGGTATGCCAATCAAGAAAACTCACATGTCCAGAGTGAGGGAAGCAATATCCATTGCCCTGGCCAGAGCACCCTGGAAAGTTGTCAGTTCCACATTTAGGAAGAAGACAAACTGGAACAGTAAGATTACAGAAGATTGTATTCTTGACCTTTTTTGTGTGGTCAACCCCTTTGTAGTCTAGCAAAACCCATGGGCCTTCTCAGAATAATTTTTTTAAAAATCATAATTGAAGGAAATGCTAGATTTCACTTAAATATTAGTGAAAATAAAGATATTTAAGAATTTTTGTCACATGAGAGTGTAAACTAAAGGAATTAATATAGAGAAGATACTTAGAGAGTACATGACAAATGTCTACAAGTATTTGAAGGGTTGTCATATGGAAGAGGAATTGGAACTTTTTTCTCCTTTTGCCTAAAGGGTAGAACAAAGAAAAATGAGTGGAACTTTGTTGGGACATGATGTTTAAACTGTAAAGGACAGAAAAAAATATTTAAAAAGGAATTTAAACCCAGGATAAGTGAGAAGGTATAAAAAAATCACCACTCGCAGTGAATTCAAATCACCAGCCTGATTGAATTACAAAGCCTAAATTACAATGTCCTAAAAGAAGTGATGAATGTGATCACTGAACCATCTTCAGAACCTTTGAAAGATCATGGACAATGGGAAAGAGTCCCAACTTCAAAAAAATACAAATGTCCCAATTTCCAAGAAAACAATGGACCTTGGAATCTGCAAATAAAATGATGGGTTATGAACTTTTCAAGATAACTAAGAATCCGTATTCTTCATCAAGAAAGAGACATGCCAGTCTAGTGTCATGTCCTTCTGCTTACCTTTTCTTTTCTTTCTGGATGGGTAGATTAGAAGTATGTTGTGGGCACTGGATTTCAGTTAAGTTCTTTGAAAAAGAATCTCATGCTATTCTCCCCCCCTTCTCCTTTTCCTCCTTCTTCTCCTCCCACTCCCTCTCTCCTTTTCCTTTCTTCCTCTATCTCCTTCCCTCCCTCTCTTCACCCCTCTCTCTGACAAAATGGATATACATGGAATACAAATAATTCTGATATCAACCCCACCCCCTGCAAGAAAAGATTTTGATTAGTCTAGAGAAAATAGTCTTCTAGGGGGCAGCTAGGTGGCTCAGTGGATAGAGCACTGGCCCTGGAGTCAGGAGTATTTGAGTTCAAATCCTGCCTCAGACACTTAATAATTACCTAGCTGTGTGGCCTTGGGTAAGCCACTTTACCCCAATGCCTTGCAAAAACAGAAAAAAAAAGTCTTCTCAGCCTGCCATTTAAGATATTCCATAATTTCTCTCAGGTTTATCTGCTTTTCTCACTTACACATTTGTCCTCTTCATATATTTAAATCACATCCTTCCTTCCTTGTCTTTATGTCATTGTACATGTGGTCCCCATATCTTCAACTCTGTCTTTACATCTTAGAATTCAGAACTTCTATCAAGGCTTAACTTAGACGTCATCGCCTGAAGAAAACCTTTCTTTTCCTCTAGGTTTTTGCTGCTCTTCCCTTTCTACCCCAAATTACTTTGAGTTGACATCCATATACAGGCTAAATCATTCCCCTGACAAGAGAATGTAAGCTCCCTGAATGTTAAAACTGCTTTCTTTGTTTTTTTATGTGTAGTATTCTGTACATAGTAGGTGCTTCATAAGTGCCTGACTTTAAAGTTGCTGAGATAGATTTTAGGCTGAATGGAAGGAAAATGTTTCTATGAGAACTGTTGAATGTGAAAAGCGCAACCTCTGGAGACAGTAGGTTCTCCTCACAGGAGGTAGAGGGGGTTTACATCCCCCCCTCCTAGTTTGGAGTATTTCAGAATGGATTCATTTTCCAGTATAAATTGGACTAGATGATCTCTGAGGTATTTTCACATGCTGAAATTCTGGGACTCTGAGAATTTGGCCGTTGTGAAATTTGTTGACCACATCATTATTCAGCTGTTGGGTCTTTTAATGCATCATTACATGGTCACATTAAAAAAAAGGTTTCTCTAAAAGTTTGGGCTTCATATGTTACATTACATAAGACATTGCTGTGTTGCCATGGCAGCATGATGTCTTTCCTTTTCCAGGGCCTATCTCTCCCTGGTCAGACTAGTCATAAGATGAGCTACACATTGTACCATCAAAGTGGTAGAATGTAAAGGACACTGGATGAGGAGTAAAGAACTTCTGTTCTAGTCCTAGCTCTGCCTTGTGACCTTGAGGATGTTATTTATATATATACTTAGTCTCATTTTCCCTCATCTATAAAATAAGAAGATTTAATTAACTCACCACTAAGATCCTCTCCAGCAGTAAAACTTCAGAATTACAAATATATTTGACACTCAATATCTCTGTAACCAGTCAGTTAACTTCTATGATACTAAGTTTCCTATCTATAAAATGAAACTAACACCTCCACTTGCCTGCCTTATAGGTTTGTCATGAGGGAAGCAATTAAAAAAAAAACACATGATAGAAATGAGAATTTTGTTCTTATTTTCCTTTTTTGGTGAACCTATGTAGTGATTTATAAGAGCCTGTATATGGATATGAGAGCACAAGATTTTAGAAGTGTAAGAGGCATTACAAATCATTTGTTTCAACAGCCTCATTTTACAGAAGAGAACTTGTCCAAGTTAGTGTGTGGTTAGTCCAGCTTCCCCCGGCCTATCTCATCATATTAACCAAATCCCTCCCTTTTCCTTTCCTACATTCCTCCCTCTAGAACTGGTTTAGGTAGAAACCAGATATAGACTCTTAAGACTTTATGGCTTAGGGAAGTGGGGGGGAATATTTGGTCCATACTGCTTTCTCTAAATCTTCCCATAGTGGTCTCCAAAGACACTTGAGTGAAAAAAAAGACTATTAATCATCAATTACTTTTTGAGAAGATCCCCATTTTGTGCCAACCACTGTGAGATATATTGAAGAAACAGGAGAAATGTCTTTTAGAGCTTGGAGAGAGAGAGAGAAAAAAAACAGTCTGAAAAACAAGCAGTGAGCACTCATAGCTTATAAAATGAGAGATTTGGACTACATAATCTCAAAGATCCCTTGCAACTCTAAAAACTAGGATAGGAGAGAAAGAGATTAAGTTATACTAGAAGGGTTCAACCTGTTAATAAACAAGCATTTATTAAGCTCCTACTATTTACATTGCACTTTAAGTGATACAGAGATAAAAACAAAACTAAACAATCCTTGTCCTCAAGGAACTTATATTTTCCTTGGGAAAAAAACAACATGTATACAGATACAAAAGAGTAAGCTTGGAACTGCCTCTGCACTATATCACCTTTTCTTTTGAATAACCCGACTGCTTCCTTTGGTAATTGCTGGTGTTTGAAGTGCATGCTACCTTTGGAAGTCAAATCACCATTGATGGCATATCATGGACTGTCATCCATTCTCTGAAGTAAAGTATCCTTCTGTATTCCTTGATGGTCTGTTTATATGTCTACATACTGATAGCTCTGCTTTACAGATATTTTTCTCCTAGTTAACTATCCTTTTCATTGTGTTATAGCCTACAAGTTGTATTTTTTTCTCCTAGTAGGGTATTACTCAGATGTGAGTACAATTTGTTAAACTACAAGATCTTTGATTAAACCATAAATGAATCTTGGTTTAATTTTATTTAAGATATTAGTAAATAGAATGCCCTAGAAATTGTATTCTGTTCCTCTTTCAGAAAATGTCATGCTTCTGCTCCCCCTTACTTCCATGTTCCCCATTCTAGCCATGTCTTTGGCATTTAAATGTCCCTGGAATTGATACCACATCAGACACCTTTCTTACTGTTGGTGAACTGTCCCTATTATCCAGATAGGTTCCTTGAATGAATTCTGACTTCTTGTTTTACTGAGTCTCTTTGCTGAGGCTTTTGCTATGGTACCTGACCAGTTGTTATCCAAATTTAACAGAGTTCCTGGTTCCTTGATTCCATTTGTACCAGACCTCTTGCTATTATGCTATTTCATCTCCTTGAAACTGATTCAAAGCTTTTCCTGAAGTTATTATGGACCCAGGGATAGCCTAGCCTGCCCTTTCCCAGCTCATCATGTAACAGATACAGTCCACTACCACACAAACTTGCTGTGACACCTTGATGGAAACATGGAAGTCACATAGGGATGTATTTTTTCCTTTAGAAAAATAATCCATGCATGAACTCTCTGATCTCATACATTTCTCCACCCATTGACTTTTTAAAATTAGATTCTATAAGGAAGAAGTTGTTTCTCTTGGGAATTTTTCATTTCCTTTCTCTCTCTCTTTCTCCAGAGGCTCATTTATGCTCTTTCAACTAACTCACCTTAACTTCACTGGGAATGTAGTTCAAAGGTTTACTTTTCAAAAGGACTCAAATGAGTTTCCTGACTTTCTCATAGAGTATATAAGTAATGAAACTATTTGCTACTTTTAAGATGAGAAATGGAAAGTTGGTGGTGAGCTCAACTTTTTAGATTATAACTCCTAACTTTTTAAACCATAGCCAAGTGTATTATTGAGGAGGATGGGATAAGGTGAGGCAACATACAACTTATTTTTGAATCCTGAAACATTCCCTGATCTGTTAATTATAGAGTATCATGTACATGTATGGAGCATATCATTATAGAACATTAGAGCTAGGTTAATCAAATGTTAGAGCTATAAGGGATCTTACAACTTTGGGGCCCTTTCATTTTACACAAGTGGAAACAAGTTACCCACAGGGAAAGTGATTGAATTAGTGGATTAAATTTAGCTTTAATGAATTGAAACCCAGGTCAAATGAAGAATTCTTTCTCCTATACTATGTTGCCTGTCAGTCAGTGTGCCCTTGCTCTGCAGTACATTATTTTTTTTTCATTTGGAGAGCTGCAAATTAAAAGAAACCCAAGTTGCAGTGAGCAAGAAAATTGAGTTGGCTGAAATACAAGCTGTAGAAACCAATATTCTGTCCAGATGATAGTAGATATATGCCATAATGGACTGCCATGACTAGCTAGTGTTGGTGAGACCCTGGTCATGGAAAAGGAAGGGTTAACTGTATATTTCTGGAAGTTGGAATAGAAATCATTAGTGCTCAGTCAGCTAGGCTGTTTGCTGACTATGAGATAAATGGTTCTGATAGAGTCATCCTAACTAAACTATATTGTCTGACATGTTTCCAGATTAAGAGTGTCAATAGTGATATCTTAAGGGTTAGTTTGTTTTCTTTAGAATAAAAGAAATCTCTCTCTTGATTATTATAGAGTTATTCTTCACCAATTTCTTAATTTAAGAAGGCATGCATAGACCAGGAGTACTTTATTGGAGTAATATTTTTTTAATATTTTGATGACTGTATATCAATAGAACTTGTTTCTCTTATAACCCAATGAATTTTGACTCATGCATTTATACTCATGATTCTGAGAAAGGACCTGCAGGCTTCATCAGATTGCCTGACAAAGGAATCCTCACCACACAAAAGCTAAAACCAACTCTCACAGCTAAAAATCCATAAAGAAGGATTGGACTAAATTCTAAGGCTCCTACTTGTAACTGCACTTTGAAAAATTAATTAAACCTTTAATTTTGATGATATCTGTCACTTACTTTACTAAATGACTGTCTTGAGTTGACAGGTAAGTACACCTGAATGGAAGACACATAGAGGTCAAATGGTGAAATTGTGAAATTCAAAATGTGAGATTCAAAATCCCTTATAGTATAATTAAGTTTAACACTAGAAGAAACTTTAACATTTATCTCTTCCAACCACTTTCCTTTTTATAGGGGAGGAAATTAAGGCCCAGTGACTAACTTTTCCAAGATCAAATAGATATCAGAGCTGGGATTCACACTCAACTCCCTTGACTCGAAACTTTGTATGAACTACTTTAGATCCAATGTAAATAAGTGTTTGAATTAGGTAGAGACAGGAGGAACCATGTCCTCCCCACATGGGACGAAACATCACAGGTTTCACTTCTGAAAATGTAACCCTGTGGTCTAGAGTCACTTTTGACCTTAGCAGGGCCAGATACTTTATAAAAGATAATTTGGGCTGTTACCTAAACATGACTGAAGGAGAAATGTGTATTAAATTTGTAAGTATAGCCTATCACCCAAGGACTGAGTATGCTTGGGTCCCTTGGTCTTAATGCTTATCAAAAATACTTTGTTTTCATATGGAAGATTAGTGGAAACCTTGGTTGGAGTCAACACTATTCCTCTGGTCTGAAATGTTCTTTGCTTTGCCTATTCTAATGCTACTCATCTATCAAGGGTCATCAGAAGATGTAATTCCTCTATGAATCCTTCTCTGAATACTCCTATCTACTGTGATTTCACCCTTCTCTGAACTCCTGCATTCTTTAATAATAATGATGATGATAATAATAGAATTTTTTGTATGTGCATATATATATATGAGTATATATCATAATAATCACTAGCATTTATATAGCATTTTGAGTTTCACAAAGTGCCTTACAAATATGATCTAATTTGATCTTCACAACAATCCCTCAAAGTAAGTGCTTTTTTTACCCCCGTTTTACAGGAAGAAACTCAGGCAAAAGTGATTTGCTCAGCATCACAAAACTATTAAGTGTCTGAGAAAGGATTTGAATTCAGGTCACCATGATTACAAATCCATACACTATCTCCTAACTAATTTAGCACCTAATTATATTTTATGTTTTTCTTGTCTTGATCTATTTCATGGCATCTTCTTGTCTAAGTATTCTGTATATTTCTTATATCTCACATATACACATACACATTCCACTCCTTAGGATAGAGTTAGGACTATAAATGATGCTTAATTAATACTAATTCGTTGATTGTTGATTGAAGATTTTCAAAGACTTCCACAACAGCATTATAAATGGAGTGAACATAGGAATGGGATCTATTTCATAGCAGTCATTTGAAGCTTCTTTAAGTGTACTAAATTAGGACTTGATTGGACATTCAAATGTTCATGATCTGACATTTGCCAGAGCCCTGTACTACACGGACTCTGGGGCAAAAGCCAAATGAGAAGCCAGGGAATGTTTGGACTATGTTGCTACATGCAGGAGAAATTTTTTGTAACCCATTTACAGCTCTAATGTTCTGAAGTTGCTCCAGAAGATACATTTATATCTTCATCATGCCATGAAGAATGATTGAACCTGGAAGGACTGCTTCTGATTCAACAGGGCAGGAAAATGGGTGTCTGGTTTTCCCTAACACCCATCAGACTGACAAGGATGACAAAAATGAAAATGGTAAATGGAATAGTTGTTAGAAGACAGTCAACAAATATTCATGAATGCATTGTAGGTAGAATTGGTCTAACAATTGTGAAAAATAATGTAGAATCATATTCCCCAGAAAAGCATTGATCCTGCTTATACCACTTCTAAAGGTGTCTCCAGGTGATCAAAGACAGATGAAAAAAGAGTATGTGGACAGAAATTTTGGAGCAGCAGAGAACTGGAAACAAAATATCTTCCAATCAATTGAGGATTATCTAAATAAATTGTAGTCCATGAATATTACATATTACATGAATATTATTTCACCATTAGAAATTGTGAAAGTGAAGAATTCAGAGAAACTTGGGAAAATTTTTATCAACTAATGCAGGATGAAGTAAGCAGAACCCAGGGAATAATTTTCATAGTAACCACATTACAAAGCAAAACAAACATTGAAATACTTCGGAACTCTGTTCCTAGCTGTATCTTTAGGAGACTAATGGTAGAGAGGGGGAAAAAGGATAGCAAATAATGCTCCTCCACTTCATAGCAGAGAAGTCATGGACTAGAGATAAGGAATGCAGCCTATATTTTCAGATATGGTGAGTAGATTGATTTATTTTGCTTGACAATCTTTGTTTCAAAGGAGAACTATTTGTGTGTGTGTGTGTGTGTGTGTGTGTGTGTGTGTGAGAGAGAGAGAGAGAGAGAGAGAGAGAGATGAGGAGGAGAATGTGTCAATAGGGGAGGATTGTAATGTAGGGGGGGATAAAAGAGTATCAAACAAAACATTTTTAAGAATGGAAAATAGAGCCTGATTACAAAGAAAGAATATTATAAATTCCTCTCCTTTCTTCTTGCCTATGTGTTTCTGCTCTTTGTGACAATGAGATCTTGAAATAGTTGGGACTAGTTTTTTCTCCCTCTGCTTTCCTGCCCTCCCTACCACCACCACCAAAATGGACATTTTAAGACAAATGTAAAAAAGAAAATGGATAATCAATTTTTTTTCAGGTTTTTGCAAGGCAAATTGGGGTTAAGTGGCTTGCCCAAGGCCACACAGCTAGGTAATTATTAAGTGTCTGAGACTGGATTTGAAGCCAGGTACTCCTGACTCCAGCTGGTGCTTTATCCACTGTGCCACCTAGCCACCCTGATAATCAATTTCTGTTGAAATCTTTTTCCTTTTTCAAGTCTTCCACTGACTTTCCCCATTATTCCCTCCCATCTCTCTTTCCTCAACTGTTTCTAAGTCTAGAGTGGCCATCAAACTTCTGAAAAATGGATTTAATGAAAGCATTTTAGAGCAAGGGAATGAAATGTCAATTGGGAGCCATCAGCAGGACTTTCCATTGTGATTAACAGGCTATTTGAGCACTTTATTCTGCAAGTCCATCAAAATCAGAGAGGCAGGAGGTCTATTGAATCACTGATAGTAACTGATGTGTCGGTGAGGCTTTAATTTTAAGATGGCAAAATTTGGGCATTATTGTTTTTAGATAGGGTTTTCTAAATGTAAACTTTATGATGATAGTTCAAAAGTTGTAAATAGAAACTGATAAACAGTGAGGGAGGGGTATCTAAGATGTGGAAACAACTTGGCATATTGATAAAAGCAGTGTTCTTGAATGCAAAAGAAATGGGTTCAGATTCCTTTCTCTCATTACTAGTTGTATGACCCGTGATGTATCACTTGTTCTTTCTGTTCCTCAGTGTCTTCATCTGAAAGATGGGAGATAGCATTACTTGCATTATTGGACTTCCAGGGTTGTTAAAATTACTGCATTTTATTTTAAGTGCATCTGAAATTTCTCTCATTTCCTCTAAACATATGTGCTGACTTAAAATTTTCCATTTGTTTTTGCTCTCAGAAATAAATTAATTTTAAATTTATAATTAGTTATAAATTAATTTGGAGTCTATTTGAGTGAACTGGCAGTCAAACTAGGTTTGAGTCCCAGTACTGTTCCTAATTGTGTAACTTTGAGGAAATTATTCTTCCTCTTTTGTTTAAAAAAAAAGTGATGAACTGTAACCTCTAAATTTCTTTCCACTTTAACATTCATTTTTCTGTTCTAAGGTCTCTAACAGCTCTAATCATTGTTCTATTTTGAATGTCCCTTCATGCTCTGACATTCTTTATTCTAAGAATCTTTCCAGTTTTTCAATAAATATTTTAAAGCAAATTATAAGATGAATTTTGATTTCAACACAGCACATACTCCCATCCCCTCCCCTCTCTCCCACTAATAGCCATATACATACTTCCCTTTCCTGAGGGTATTATCTTTCTTAAAGATAAAAGTAAAACATTTTGTGAAGTAGAAATTTGCAATTTATTTCTAATGACTATATTAAGGCAATAATTTCTTTGTTAAAGTGAGCTGGAATTTTTCTTTACTGCACAAATATTTGCTATCTGAAGTCAAATTCCACCAGTAAATTGAGAAACTTGAAGGTTCTACCTAGTTTGGGTCTATTTGTTTGTTTAATTAATGAATGGCAGAGTGAATGAAGAAAGGCACCCATCTTATGTCTCACTATCTTTTCTCTCGGCAAGGTTGTCTGACTCATGTCTGAGAAACTCCAGGAGAGATTGAAAATGAGATACTTATTATTAAATATTTCATCCCGGCCTTTTGTTAAATGCATGCAGGCTGTTCCCTCTGGATGATTGGGAGTGAATGGGAGGCTGTCTGATTTATTTGGCATGCATAGATTCTATTAATGGCCCCATAAAAATTAGAGTAGGTCGTCCATTTCACAAAGCTACCCTGGTAAGGAGATTTCAGTGTAGCTTAGAAGATAATTCTAAAATGAACCCAGTCTGAAAAACAGCAGCAAAATCCATCATAGGTCCCAGACTACTAAACATAGATCTTAGACCTGGAAGGACCTATGAGAGATCCTTTGGTCCCATCTATTGTCTTCAGGTCAGTTTATTTGACATTAATAGCATATATCATTATTATTATTATTATTATTATTGTTACCAATTAAAAAGGTGACTAATAAAACCCAGAGGAACTAGGTAATCTGACCAAGGTCCCATAGCAAATAAAGGATGCATAGAATTGAGATAGAGTATAAACCCTCTGCTCTCCTACTTTTGTCTAATATAACACATTAACATATCCAAAGTTTGGAAACTCCTCCTTTGTGCCATTCTGCCTTTTCCTTGTCAGACTGATCTTTCTAAAACAATGTTTTGTTTTGTTTGGGGAAGGGGGATTGGTTCTGTTTTGTTTTGATTTTTATGATGACATTCCACAGTTCAAAAGTCTTCAGTGACTGGATTATCTGCAAGATAAATGTCCAGATTTCTTAGCCTGGCATTCAAAGCCTTCCTTCATCTAGATCTAGTCTACCTTTTTGACTCTTTAATTGAATACTTCTTTGCATTTCCTGTAGCCTCAGTCAGATTAGTCTATTCTCTTCTCTCCATTCTCATGCCATTTTTCTTGCCTAGAATACCCTGGCCAATACTTTCTACAGTGCCATTTTGATAGGAAGATTATTTTATTTGAATATAGAACATGGGTTTGAATCATAGTTCTGCTATTTGCTAACTGTGTGACCTTGAACAATTAAATTCAGAGCCATAATTATTACTAAGTGCCTCCTATGCTTAGCATAGTACATCCTTAATAATAACTCTGGGAATTCCATATGGCCTCTGAAAAGGGCATATGTTAGGCACTGGGAATACAAAACAAAAACAAAAACAGTCTTTAAAAAGGGGGGGGATAATAAAACAAGTACACAAATAAGTAAAGACAAGGTAACTTGAGGAAGAGGCTAACATCTGGGATGATCAGGAAAGGCTTCTCAGAGGAGGTGGCTCTTAAGCCAAGCCTTGAAAAATGTTAAGAATTCTAAGTGATGAAGGTAAGAAGATTTCAGACATAAGAAACAGCCTGTGCAAAGTCATGTAGAAAGGAGAAAGACCATAGAAAATTCAGGTAACATCTGAACATCAATTTAACTTTAACATAGGGTACATGAATGGGAGTAATTTTATATGGCTGAAAGGTAGAACTGCAGAGGACTTTAAACTCAGTAGGCTGAGAGTTTATATTTTATCTTAGAAATAAAAGGGAACTATATAAAAATTTTTTGAGTAGAGGAGAGAGAAACCTGAGAATGATTTTTTGGCACATATGTAGAGGTTGGATTAGAGAGGATAGAGACTAGAAGCCAGAGACCAATTTAGAACACTTTTGAAATAGATTAGACAAGAGGTAATGAGGACCTGGAATAGACTGGTGGTCATAAGATGGAAAGTAAGGGATAGATGGTTTCAAAAGATGTTATAAAAGTTAGAATCAATAAGGTTTGCCAACTAATTGTCTATAGACCTTGATGACAGGGAGTAGAGGAGTAATGAGGATTAGGAAAGAATCAAGTTAATTCATACAAACTCTGTACTTCACTTTCCCCAGTTGTAAACTAAGGATTTGACTGGCTGATACTGAAGTTGCCTTTTAGTTTGGTTTCCTATGATCTTAATCCTATTTCTACTCAAGGTAGGTTTGATTATATATTTCCCTTGAAGCCTTCTGTATTCCTCCATTCTACAGTGACTGCTAACATTTATTGCCTCTACCATTCTATTGGCACCAAGTTAGTATATACTTCTTTTTGACATCCTTTATAATTCTTCCTTTATTCTTATACTGAACTTTTATATTATCTAACTTTGCATACTTGTTTAGTCATACCATCTAATCTAGTGCCAGGGTATACATGTTAGGCATTTGTACTTTGAGCAACATTTTTCTTATCTGTACCCTTCTTTCTCTCTCTAGCTTTCATCACCTCTTGTCTGGATTCCTAATTAGTCTCCTTACCTCACATTACTTCCTGTGATCCATTCTTCAATTTTTTTGCTAGGATTATTTACCAATATGCAATTCTGATCATATCCCTGCACTTCTTAATAAACTCTAGACTTATCTCTTAGTGTGAATAGAAACTCTTATTAATTATTATTAATTAAAGCCCTGCTGCACAATCTTATCCCAAACTACCTTTGGAACCTCATTACCCATCTCTGTATTTCCCTCCTCACCTGAACCTAGGTTCCCAAAGAGTTAGACACAGCTGTAATGACTGAATGTTGAACAGGACAATTTTATAAGGAAAGAGCATTCCAGGCATTGGAGGAAAGCCAATGCTTTGGAGAGAGAGAAAGATGGAGAATCATATATGAGAAACTGCCAGTGGACTAGTATGGCTTGATTACATCCTAGATATAAGGGAGATACAGAGATATATATACATATATATGTATATATCTCTATATAGAGAGATATATACATGTGCATACATTATATGTTTGAATGATATACTTGTATATATGTAAATAATTCAGCATAAAAACTGGCAAAATTTTATCAGTGAAAATGATAGTAAAGAAGTGATGCTAGAATTTCCTTGCCACAGTATCCTAAACAACCTCTTTTATCAGACTTGTATCTGACACCTTCAGTATATGGTGTCTCCTCTTTACAATGTGAGCTCTGTGAAAGGGACTGTCTTGATTTTCTATTGGTATTACCAAGACTTAGCACAATGCTTTGCATATAATAAATCCTTTTCATTCATTCATTCATTCATTCATTCATTCATAAGGAAATGGAATCCCAGAGTTAATCAACAGGCACTTATTAAGGATGTATTATGCGAAGCATTGGGGATACAAAGAAAGACCAAAAAAAAACCATGATCTTACTCTCAAGTTTATATCCTAATGGTGGAGGGGACATGTTGGGAAAACAAATGTCTCTGGAAGGTACATAGAGTGTAAATAGAAGGTCTGTGCAGAAAGGAGGCACTAGGGGCAGCTAGGTGGCACAGTGAATAGAACATCGACACTGGAGTTGGAGGGGACCTGAATTCAAATCCAGCCTCAGACATTTAAGAATTGCCTAACTGTGTGGCCTTGGACAACACTTAACCCCATTGCCTTAACTAAATAAAATTTAAAAAAAAAAAGAAAGGAGGCACTAGCTTTGTAGGAAGTTGGGGGACTTGGGAAGGCCTCCTTACAGAAGGTGATACTTGGGTTGATGAAGGAATCTAAAGACAAAGGTGAGGAGGAAAAGTCTTCCAAGCATGGTCAACAAAAAGTATGAAGTAGAGAGATGAAAAATCATGTTCAAGGAACAGAAAGAAGCTCAAGTTCACTGGATCCTAAAGGAAGCAAAGAATAGAATGTATAGCAAATGTAGGAAGGGATTCATTGAAGAAGACTTTAAAAGCCAGAATGTTTTATTTTTTTATCTTGGTGGCAATATGGAGCCATTGTAATTTATCAAATAGGACAATGAAATGGTCAGATATGTACTTCAAAAAGATCATCTTGTTAACTAAGTGAAAGATAATTTAGAACCTTGAGGCAGGGAGAACATGCAGCAGGCTATTTCAATAGTCCAAGTATGAGCAGAGGAGGACCTATAACAGGATGGCACCTCCATGAGTAAAGAAAAAGAGACACATATGAAGGATGTGCAAGTATAAAAAGGTAGATAAGACTTGGCACTAGTTTGGATATAGGGGGCGAATTCTGGTGAGGAGTCAGTTATGACACCTAGGATTCAAGCCTAGGTAACTGGGATGTGTGATGCCCTAAACAATAATAGGAAAGTAAAGGACAGGGAAAAGTATAGAGGAAATGACAAAGACTTCTCTTTAGGGCATGATGACTGAGATATCCAATTAAAGATGTCCAAGAGAAAATTTGTTGGTGTTGTGAGCCTGGAACTCAGTAAAAAGTTTAGGACTAGATATATCGACTTGTTAACCATGAGGTGATAATTGAACCAATGGAGACTGATGAAATCACCAAGCAGCAATAGTTTAGGGGAAAAGGAGCAAAAGCCCCAGGATAGAGCCTTGGGAGATTCCTTACTAATTATTCATGTAACCTAGATAAAGATTTAGCAAAGTAGACAGAAGAAGGGAGTTAGACAGGATATGAGAAGATCTGTGAGTACAGCATCACCAAAATCTAAATAGGAGAGAATTTTTAGGGGAAGAGGTTGATTAAAGGTTGCAGAAGGATCAAGGAAAATAAGAATTGAGAGGAGAATTGACTTGCCTGTGACCCCAGGTATTTGCAGAAGTTGGATTTAAATCCAGGGTATTTGATTCTAAATTCAGTACTCTTTCTACCAGACCCTAATCTTTTTTGCTCTTGGAAAAGATATTTAGGAACAGCTCAAAATCAGAAATTTTAAAATATGTTTAAAAAGATAAGAGTCACCATAAAGTAAAAGATTATGTATAACCACCACCAGAATATCTGTATAGATGAAGGTATTCTTGGTGTAGTGGCCTAAACTATTAACCTGGGCCAGGGCAGATAGGTGGCACAATCTTCCTGCATTCCAGTCCAGGCTCAGACACTTAACTAGCTGTGGGATCCTGAGAAAATCATTTAATCCTATTTACCTCAGTTCCTCATCTATAAAATGAGCTGGAGAAATAAATGACAAACCAGTCTGAGGTACTCCTCCATCCTGACCCTATTGCCTTCTCTCCATCTGGCTTGGGACCAGAGCTAAAAAAAAAGATGAATGTGTGAACGATTGAAAATTGGTGTGTAACCCTTTATGAGTAACTCAATGAGTTTTTTATCTGTTCCTTGAGAGATTACTCCATGTATGGCTAAAATCACTGGATTTGAAGATCAGAGGATCATAAATTGTAGAATTGGAAGGGGCCTAAAAGACTATCTAAATCATTTTACAGAAAAAGAACTCTAAGGCCCAGAGGAAAGTGACTTGCCCAAGATCATACAGGTGATAAGTGGCAAAAACAAGATTTGAACCTGGATTTTCTGACTCCGTATCCATCATCCAGAAGTCTGGATTAGCTGTGTGATCTTAAGCAAGTGACTACTTCGCTGGGCTTGAGAGTTGATTCCCCCAACTCTCATAAAACATGGGAATTTTATTAGATGAACTAGAAAGTCCCTTCTAGCTATAAAATACTATAATGCAGTGATTCTGTGTATTTTCTGCTTCTTCTCATTAGTCAAGTAATGGAGAGTCAACTGTGAAAATAGAATGCAAAGGCTCTTGGGGAGCCTGAAACTAAACGATCTGTGTCTATAATCTTATGCTTTCTTCAATCTGGAATGCTAATGGGAAGTAGATGGAAAAACATTAATCTCCCAAGGTAGAAGAAAAATCCATCAACCTATTATTTTTCAGCAGTTGTGCACCTTGCTTTATACTCTAATCTGGTAGCTTCCTCTCTTTAAACATATGAGGAAAGAAGGCTGCACAGCCCTATATTTTTAACATGCTGTGTAAGAAAGAAACCTAACAAATATATTTTGAAGGCAAATTGATCAATGCATTCAGGGCAGTGATTTAGTTTCCAGCAAGGATGAATGGATTATAAAATGAACTGCTAAACTCTCAGCACCGAACCAAGGCTCAGACAATGGAGTACTATTGGTGTAAAAGCATGGAGTTCTGGATAGGGACCCTCAGAGGGATGTTTAATGCAAGTTTGGATGATATAGGGGAGACTTCTCTCCAGCCTGCAGACTCAAACTCTCTCAGGAGGCCCTGCCTTTATAAATAAAAGAAAATTGGTTCTAGTTCTATAGTACTTCCTTAATATTTACAGAACATCTTCCTCACAGCCACCCTGTGAACTAGATGAGTCAAATCTTTTTATCCCTGTCTTTACCCATGAGAAAATTTAAGCTCTCACAGAGGTTGTCACCAAGAACTGGCTGTTTTTTAATTACTATTTTTCAATAAACAAGGATTTATTTTCTTTCCTACTTATACTCCCTTCACATTGGAGAAAACAAGAGTGAAACCTTTGTAACAAATGTTCATAGTTAAGCAAAATAAATTCCCAAACTGGTCATAGCCAGAAATGTATGTCTTGTGCTTAACCTTGAGTCCATTACTTCTGTCAGCTTACTGGTAGTATGTTTCATCATCAGGCCTCTGGAACCATATTTGGGCATTACATTTCTCAGTTATTAAGGCTTTCAAATTCAAAGAACTGGAACTGCTTTACAGTTTTAGGACTTCCAATGTTCTTCATAGCAGAACTGTGATGGGGAATACAAGGAGAATGATGCTAAAATGTAAGATACTGGTACAATCTATAAGATTTCAAATTCTTATCATATTTCTTAACATATTTCTGTTTTACAATTTAGAAAACATCAGGATCAATATGGTTTATTATGATTATGATGATCATTTTCATTAATATTAATATTAGTGATGATAATGACTAGCAAAGAAATGTACAAAGAAAAGAAGGCCCAGAACAAAGCCTTGGGGTAAATGATACAGGAAAGGAAACTAAAATGAAGAAGTCATACAGAGGGAGAATAAGGAGAGAGTGATGTCAGGAAAACCCAAGGTGGGAAGACTATCCAGGAGAAGAAGATAGTTTGAAATGCTGCAGAGAGGTCAAGAAGGTTAAGGAGTGAGAAGAGAACATTAGTTTGGACTAATAAGAGGCAAATAATATTTTTTTTCTTTTTGAAAAAGGAAATGGGTAGAATATATATGTAATTTTTGTACAGGGTTTTATATAATGGTGAGTGAAGGACTGTCCTGCTACATACATGTCATGATCTAGAAAAATGATAGCTTTTTCACACACTTGGTTTTTTTAAAGTGGATAGTTAAATAGATATCTTTCTTATTGTTTTGATTCTAATGAACCTTTGTAGTAAAAGCTTCTTCCTACTTCATCACTTCAGAGGTCTATTATTTTCTTGGTCTTTCCTCTACCAAAACAGATTTCAGCTCTGCTTAAATTTAATAAATGCTTTTCAAGAGTTGCTGACAAATTTTTTACCCTGCAGATAACATAGTAATGAGCTTCTGTGAATTTATCTGGATAACAAATATGCAGCTCATCCTGAGACCTATACTCAAAACCTTCTTAGTTCAGTAGGACTTGCCAGAAGTTGTCTTCCATTGGCACAGTCTTCAGGACCCAGGATCCTCTTTATAACACAATAAGACATCAGAGGCAGAGATACTATAATTATCCAGTATTGGATTCTTCTTAATTTTCCCATACCCACAGCATGCCCTATTGGGAGGTATTAAAATGTGCTGAATAACCCTGCACAGTGGAAGTTGTTTAGTATCTTCCTGAATTCTCAAGTTTTAATAAATTCATAAATGTTACAATCAGAAGGCACACTGGAGATCCTTATCTCTTTTTATAGGTAAGGACATTGAAAGTAAGAGGAGGTGGCTTACCCAAGGTCTTCAGAGTTGCAGACCTGAACTCTGGTTTCTTTTCTCCCAAGCTAGTTTTTTTCTTCCTTCTAACACAAGAATGTTTCTACTATTGGATGTGACAAGCAGTACCAGCCAGACAACTGGCATCCCAGGGGATGCTGGGAGTATTGAGTCCAAATTCTCTGAAACTGAGAAATTATATTTGTTTAAACAGAAAAACTAGGACCGGGAGACAGATATGAACAACTGACGAATCAAGAGTAACCCCAGGGGCTGCCTTCTTCACAGAAGCAGCTAATGACAACTTAACCTGCTATATATAATTAATAGACAGCAGCTATTGTTATTTTTGTCCTAGAACAAATTGAGGTTTGATAGAGTTTGGACAAAAGAGGAATAACTGGATGGACAGGAGGAAAATGAGAAAGAGTTCAAGAGACTGGCAGGTTCTCAGGCTATATGGTTATTTGAGCCTGGTCTTTCGGTTTCTGGTTTTAATATATAAAATGGGTAGTTGAAGTATATTTGATTCTTATCTAATTGACTTAGATACCCTTGGGTTTGCCTGGCCATTTTCATTGCAAACTTTGCCAAAACTGTTCAAACTGTATGTTTATATTACATCTTTGTGTGTCTTGTGCTGAAATGAGGAAAGAAGATTCTCCCTTAAATACACTATGCCTGTGTTCTGTAAATATTTGTCTCTAGTTTAGTCTTTCTGTATATGAGATTATGACTTGAAGATGGAACAATAAAACCATAATTTAGCATTCAAAGTCCCCTACAGTCTGTCTTAAACCCCCTGTCTTTGACCTGGCTTTTTCTAGCTTCCTTTCACATACTCTACATGGACCAAGTGAGATATTGTGTTCCAGGACACACATTCTGTCCTTTCCCATCTTTGACTTTTGCTGGTGCCATCCCCTGTCTTTTATTTCATTGAAAATCCTGCCTATTCTTCAAGGTCCAACTCAAATGCTGCCCATTCCACATCCTCTTTCCTGATTCTGCCCGAGCTTACATCATCTGGCTCAGACTTTGCTAATTAATAATAATGATGATGATGATGATGATGATGATAATGATAGCATTTATGTAGAACTTTTAAGTTCTTAAAGTGTTTTACAAATATTAATTTCATTTCATCCTCACAACCACCCTGGGAGGTAAGGATTATTATTATTATCCCTATTTTACTGATGAGGAAGCTGAGGCAAACAGAGGTGACCCATGATCTGTCTATGACTACCATAACTAGTAGGATGTGAATTCAAGTTTTCCTGACTCCAGGTGGGACTTTTCTCCCCATGTCACCTAGCTGTTGAATTCCTGTGCAGTTATAGGTTAGACTAGATGCATAAGAGAACCTTTCCTGTTCTGAGATTCTTGTGAAAGAGTTTATGCAAAACTCATCCCTTGCTCTCTTGGAATACCCTACATGGAATGCTCTAATGTCTTTAACTACAATATATAGTATTACATAAAGAGCACTTTAAGCAAGGGAGGAAGAGCAAGAGATGAGAAAAGCTATGGAATATCCTTGGGCAAAGTTCATTACTGTCAAGAGGAGGTCAGGGACAAATTCCTGAAGTAGGCAGAATTTGAGTTGAACCTTAAAGAATGAGTGGCTATTCAGCAGGGTGAAAGGAAGAAGAAATGTTGAAGGATGTTCTGGGCCTAGAGAGCCCAGAAAGACAGAGAGGTAAATGAACACAGTAAATTTCCAAGGGGAAAAGAACAGACCAATTTGGCAGGAGTGTAGAATGTGTGGAGGAGAATAATAAAAGATAAGACTGGAAAGGGAAGTCAAACCTTGGATGCCTTGAACATTTAGGGTTTCAATGTTTAGGGAATTTTTGACAATTTTCAAGAAAAGAAATGATACAACCAAATCTGTGCAAAAAGTATTGTAGAAGTTAAGGGGCGGGGGGCAGCTAGGTGGCACAGTGGATAGAGCACCAGCTCTGGAGTCAGGAGGACCTGAGTTCAAATTTGACCCCAGACACTTAATAATTACCTAGCTGTGTGACATTGGGCAAGTCACTTAACCCCATTACCTTACAAAAAAATCCAAAAAAAAAGGAAAAAGTAATTAAAAAGGGAAAGAAAATAGTGGCTAGAAGACATATTAGGAGGCTGTTAAATTAGTTCAGGTAGGTTGTATCAAGGGCTAGATGCCTTAGAACTGAAGCAGTAGAACCAGGGAGGAAGGATAAATTTGAAAGATGTTGCTGATATATATGGTAATACTAATCAACTGTGAAAGACTTAGTTGATCCAAGTCAATTCCAAAGGACACATGATGAAAAATCTATCTTTCCTTCTGAGACAGAACTGATGAAGTCTGATTGCAGACTGAAATATAATTTCTTTTACTTTTTCTATTTTCCTTGCTTTCTTTTTTGCAACATGGCTAATATGAGAATATGTTTTACATGATTTCACATGCATAATTAAAATATTGCTTGCCTTTTCCAAGCATAGGGGAGGGATTGGAGGGAGAGTATTCAGAACTAAAAAAATTTGTTAAAAGAATGTTAAAAAAATAAATAATAAATTAATTTTAAAAGATTAAAAAAAACTATTGAGATAGACTGAGATAGACTTTAGATCCTGGTAACTGACTAAGGGTAAGGTAGAGGGAAAGAGTCTTAAAAAAAGATTATGGACAGATTAGAGAAAAAACTCTAACTTGATTCTGAGCATCCTATCCTAGGGTTAAGAGGCAAATAATCTGGATGCTTCAAAAACAGACTACAGGATAGCATTTGATAACCAGTACAGTTCCATGTTTTCTAGGTTCTAAGTTATCTGGAAAGACAGAATGGGGAAGCAAAATAGCAAGCTCCGTCCTGAGGTGCTCCAGGATCTCCGAGAGAACACTGAATTCACAGACCATGAGCTGCAGGAGTGGTACAAAGGATTTCTAAAGGACTGTCCTACTGGTCACTTGACTGTCGATGAGTTCAAAAAGATATATGCCAACTTCTTCCCCTATGGTGATGCATCGAAGTTCGCAGAACATGTTTTCCGTACCTTTGACACAAATGGTGATGGGACGATTGACTTCAGGGAATTCATTATTGCCCTGAGTGTCACCTCTCGGGGAAAGCTGGAACAGAAGCTGAAATGGGCATTCAGCATGTATGACCTTGATGGTAATGGCTATATAAGCCGTGGGGAGATGCTTGAAATTGTACAGGTAAGGACCCAAGGGACCTTGTGTGCTTGCCTGGAAAAGGCATGAAAGATCATCTATATATTTAACTTCTTCATTCTAGAGAGAAAGCAGAAACCCAGAAAGATGACTTACTTATTCAAAGTAATTCAGTAATGAATGGCAATCTTGGGACTAGACCTCAGGGCTCTTCTTAAATTCCTTAAATATGGTGTTATTTAGCTGTCTTCAATTGAGCCTATTTGCTAAAGGAGATTGAAGGATGTGTTTCTATTGAAATTTTTATAAATGAGATTTGCATACATCTGACCTGGCTTCCACTATGATAAAATAGAAAGAGGGCTAGCCTTGGAGTCAAGGAGTACCTACCAGTTCCAAAACTGATTCTATGACAGTGGCCAAGTCATTTCACTTTTCAGAGTCTAAGTAATACTTGCACTCTCCCTCAATTATTTCAGAGAAAGCATTTGTAAAGTTCACAGTGCATTTAGAAAGGACTTTAGCAGACATCTTAAAACTATATAAATATTATGATGATGATGATGCCTTGGAACAAAGAGTTGGTCTTGCTGACTTCTAAATATCTCTTCTGCCCTGAGATCTAACAGCTCTAGAGAAACCATTAAGCATTACTTCTTTCCCACCCTATGCTCCAGACCTTATTTGAGACTCATGGCCAATGCTTTGCTTCCCCTTCAGCTAGACTTGAGTAATTGAAGCACCTTCATGTTGGATTGTAAGCTATAAGCGCATGAAAATTGAGGAAACTATAATAGTAGTAATAGTAGTTATAATTGTGATAATCACATGAAAGCTGGGAAGACAATAATAATAATACCAATAAAAATGTCCTTTATATAGTGCTTTAAATTTTACCAAGCATTTCACTTGTATCAGCTTATTTGTACCACAGAAGAACCCTATAAAATCTCTGTGTCAGCTAGTGTAATGCCTATTTTACAGGTGAGGAAACTAAGCCTCAGGAAGGGTCATAGTTACTTAGTTAGCAAGGGCAAAGAAAAATATATATCAAATAATAGTCGCATTTCCTCTTTCTGACTTGCTTCCCTAAACCAAGATCCTATACCCTTAGGTTATTTCCCCCTAAGATCTAAGTTTAGTGTTATAGTAAAATTAAGATATTAATTAATTTAATTTAATTTATTATATCAATTATATAATTAATTATATCAATTATATAATTATTATAATAATTATATTATATGTTATATTATATATTATTAAATAAATAATTAATTGTATAATTCATTTAATTAATAAAATTAATATAGTAAAATTAATGCGATATAAAGGACAGTGCCTGGGCTCAGGTGCCAAATTTGCCAGTTAAACAAGTCTTCAGGCCTTCCTGAGCTTAATTTCCTCACTGGTAAAATGGATATAATAATACTCAAACTTTATCTTTATAACAATCCTCATAGAGTTTTAATAGATATAAACCCTAAAATATTATACAAGCAAAAGTTGTTGTCAGGTTTCTGTACTGGCCTATGGAGCTGCATGGGTTCATTGTATGGTGGGACAAGCTGTAACATAGGGAAAAAACCATTATCATAGGACAGACATTGGCAGTCTCTCAGAGGGAAATATGCCAAGTCCTTTTTTCATTCCCCACCCTTCAGATTGGCAGGGAGGTGATTGAGCCTTGGATAGATGTATAATAGCACCCTAAGAAAGCAATCTTGGTCTCACTGTGGCCGGTTTGACTGATCAGAAGGACTAGGGAGGGCTATAAGAATGCAAATGACCCCTAGAAGGAGTCCTGCATAAACCATCATTTAATATTTATCAAGTACCTACAAGGTACTTGTCACCAGATGGGATATCAAGTTATCACCAACATCTGCTGATTTATTTGTCTGATTACTCCTTACTAGGGATAAATGGTCAGTTAGCTAAAAACAAGATGAGGCATAGAGGAGGAGCTATTAGACACCTGGCACCCGAAAAAGGAGAAAGAATTAAAATGTAAGAAAGGACCTCAGTTGTCATAATCCATTCTTCCCATTTTAAAGACAAGGAAACAAAAAACCAGACATGATTAGTGAGTTGCTCAAAATCACCCAACTAGTTAAGGTAGAGCTTGGAAGGTGCCACAGATAAAACTCACTGACTTCTCAATTTTAGGACTCAATTTAGGACTAATCTTAGCTGTCTTCTCCCAGATCCTATTTATGATATGACACCTTCAACTCACATGCCATAGGTTGTCCATTCTTTGAGAGAAGGAGGAAGAGGAGAAGTAGCAACAAGAAAAATTGTAATTGACACTTACATACTGTTCTATAATTACAAAAATAGTTTCTAGGTAATGACATTAATACAATAATTTCCAGATGAAATTCAGTTTCCATCATGGATTCATCTTTCTTCTATGCATGAAAATTCTGAGTTGAAATAAGAGACATGGCCTACTGGAACCTATTCAGAGACAGGAATATTGTGGGGAAAAGATGCATAGAATAAAGTGGGCTACCACTTCCCTGTGCAACTCCAGGGAAGGAAAGGACAGGAAAGTAGCACCACTGTGGAAGGGCATTTTCATATCCTCCAGAATAGATCAGTGATCTACCACTTCCTTAACTCTATTGAGTTTAACATGCAGAGAACCATTTGTGCAGCATCTTTACTTTAAGGGTATGCTTTCAATTGACGCCTATCTGGTTCTTGCATGCAAGCATATGATGGCAAACAGAAGCCCTATTTTCTGTGGGCTCATCTGTATGTTATAGCCTAGCTCATAAGTGAAAACTGATCCATTTTCAGATGGACACTTTTATCAGCAAGACTCAGTTGACACAGTCAACCATTGAGTTTGTTGGCTCTGACTCTAGGTAAGTAGGAAAAACTAGGGTTTTGCACAGGTGCAGCATCCTAAAATAAATAAGATATTGTCCTTGTCCATGTGGAGCTTATTAATCTAGAAGGTGGGTGTGGTTTATAAAGTTAACTAAATACACTGTATTCCTGGACAAGTAGAGTAGATACAAAACCAAGTACTATATGAGGTTACAAGGGAAAGTATTAATAAAACTTAGGCGTAGCTCTCGGACAGATATTAGAGACCTTCAAGTTATCTTGAACTTGTCTATGAAAGCTATACTGAATCTAGCTCCATTCCTCATATGATGAGCCCATCCATGCTCTCAACTAGCTGGCAGTTTATTAAAACCTGCTTGATAGGGAAGACTTCATCTAAATGATGACCTGAGGCTCTGGCAGCAGCTAATCACAAGAGACCCTAATGTAATTATTAGCATGTTGGGAAAATTTCTCAGTCATAGTTTTACCATGGATCATCAGAGTGGTGTGGGTGGGAAGAAGAGATGGCAGGATCTAGCTAGCTTTCCTTTTTTCAATCTTGAGAAGGCTGCATAAGACCCCAACTCATCTGTCCATGTACCATATTTGCAAATTGAGTAATGAGCTTAGTTCTTTGCTCATCCTCCTGGAGCTTTCCAGAGTGTCTTAAAAACTCTTTCTTCCTTGTACTCCTCCAGGCCATATACAAAATGGTATCCTCAGTAATGAAAATGCCTGAAGATGAGTCCACTCCTGAGAAGCGAACAGACAAAATTTTCCGGCAGATGGACACAAACAATGATGGTAAGTTATGGAACTGTCCCTCTGCCTGGTGTTGTTAAAAACAAAAATGCATTCATCCATGCCACTAATTTCCCCCTGCCCTGCCCCAGTCCTGCAGCCTAGAGTCAAATCTCTTGAGTGTGGGCCAGGGGTGGAAGGTTGTAGTATCTGAATCATCAACAGGCAGCAGAGAAACATATAGCAATGTAAGAAAAAGTCAGGTCTGTGCCTGAAGTCACCTTTGGGGCTGATTAAAAACACATTTTCCTATGCTCAGTTGAAACCTTGGTTACAGTCATTTTCTGCAGCAAGCTGTCCCCCTGCAACCATCTCTGCTTGTTTTCCATTTTCAAATCATGTTGACTGGGCTCCACTATTCCCTCATAAACACCTTCACTTATCCAGCTCAGGTCTAAATGCACACTCTGCACTATGTGAATTGGAACAATTTGTTCCACATTCTAATTTATCCTCTGGGGCTGAGAACTTCCTTCTCAGGACTCCAAGGAGTTGGCCCTCCCTGTGAGCTTAGAAAATGGAATCCAAAGGACTTTGAGCAGTGGTGACCTCCTTCTTCCTCCATTCTTGATATCAGACTTAGGAAGACCTCAGGGATCAGTTAATGCAACCTGTTGCTGGGCAAGAATCACTTCTAATCCATCTTAACAAGCAAGTATTCAATCTCTGTTCATAGAGTTCAAGGAACTGAATCTGCAAAGGGGCAGGGACATCTAGCACAGGGTTTTTTAATCTGAGGTTCATGAATGTGACTTAAACAATACTTTGATCAGTTTATGTCAATATAATTAGTTTTCTTTGTAATGCTATATTTTATTTTATAAATTTTAAGCTATTATTCTGAGAACTTCACCAGACTGCTAAAATGGTCCATGATACACAAAGATGGTTAAGAAGCCCTGCTCTAGTCATTCTGCATCTGCCATTTTACATATGAACAAACTGAGTGATTTACCAATATCTCATAGGTGATAAGTAGATGATTGAGATTTGAATACAGGTCTTCTGAATTCCAAATCAATACCTATATAGCACTTCTTACTTTACAATTCTGAGATAGTGAATGGAGCACCAGGCCTGGGGTCAGGAAGATTCATCTTCCTAAAGTCAAATCTGACTTCAGATAGTTACTAGCTATGTAACCCAGGGCAAATCACTTAATCCCATTTGCCTCAGTTTTCTAATCTGGAAAAGGATCTGGGAAAGGAGATGGAAATGTATCTCTCCAAGAAAATCTCAAATACAGTCATAGAAAATCAGACACTACTGAAAAAAAATTATTGAACAACTTCCCAACTCAGACCATTCTACTTTGGGACAATTTATATAAGAAAATTACTTTCTTGATCCTGACCTGTAGCTATTGAGATGATGTGGGATTAAAAATTCATATTCCCTGTAATTCTCAAAAATAAAAACAATAATTTATCCATGTCTCAGTAAAGAAAACTCAAAGGTCTATTAGTGGTCCTTTAATTCTGAGGAACATCCCAAAGAGATGTTCCTCAGAACTTTGGACAAGGCATTCCCTCTCTGTACTTTTCAATTCCTCATCTGAAAAATGAGTTGTACCAAATGACCCTCTAAAGTCCTTTCAATTAACAGCTAATGTTAATTAAGTGCCACTAAACAAAGTGTTGTTTATTATTAATTGTTTACATATTATATTGTATTTTATATATTAATTATTAATCTAAGTGCTTAGATTATATGATGTTAGCATTTGAGAAGAACTTTAGGTTATCTGGTGCAACTTTTTTTTATTTGGGAAAACCTCAAAACAAGATCCTCCATCTGAAAATCCAATATTATTTTGCTCCAGTCCTTGGCCTCTTTGTACTTTTAGCCTTGAAGGTAGGGGCTAAGGCATAAACTCATAGAATAATAGTAACATAACTGGATTAAATGATAAATGGGAAAGGAGGAAGGAAGGAAATAAGTTATTTCTATATCACAAGGCACTATGCTTAACACTTTTACAATTATGATCTCATTTGACCCTTATAGCAAGCATGCAAGAAAGGTGCTTTTATTATCCCCATTTTACAGTAATGAGGTAGAGGTTAAATAACTTCCCTAGGGTACTAGTAGGTCTCTGCAGCCAGATTTAAACTCAAGTCTTACTGATTCCAGGCCTGGCACTTTATCCACTGGGCCATCGGCTGTGTCATGGTAAATACATTAGAGAATTACAAAACAAAGATCATATGAGGTCTGAGAAGAAGGGTCACTTTAATGCGAGGAAGGAGAACATTTGTTCTGACTCACTAGGATTCCCTGGCTTTGATTTAAAATAATAGGAAGTGATGGCTAAAGTAATTTGAGTATATGATGGTAGAAAGAAGCCAGTCTGACTGGTAAAAAGATAGGTTGTTTGTAAAAGCAGACATTCGGTCTACCCAACCCTCCCCTGTTAAACCCATTCCTGGAAAACAAAAGACTCGTACTAGGTCTCTAGTTAGTTACTGAGGGCCCACAGAGTTTATGTGCTTCAACCCCAGTAGATTTCCTGGATTAGAGAAAGTCAGACCTGCTTTTCAACCACTCACCCTTTCCTCCCCTCCTGAGAAGACAGGAGCTTTTTAAACATTTAGCCAATTCTTTGAGGCTTGTTTACAAGAGCCATTTGGGCTGGGCAGTGCCCAGACCCCCAGGGTATAAGATTTAATCGTCATCTGTCATAATCATTTCCATTCCGGGAAGTATTCAGGCACAACAGGCTAAGTAGACAGCTAAAGAGATAGGCTGGAAACTCAGTCACCGGATGCCATCCCATCTCTGGTCCTCAAGAGGCATCACGCCTACATATGAGTGTCTAATTACTGAGCAGGACAGTAGCACTAGTTATCAAGGGCATGGGGGAAGAGTGACAGAGGAGAGGAAGGGAAATCCCATAATAACACCTAATTACCAGGTGAAAGTTAAAAAAGCCTTGCCTTTGTCTTTAGATGGGACACAGGATAATCACATAAATGCATGTCCCATTCCTCCAGTTCTAGGTTGTGCTGGGTAGCCTAAGGGAAGCAAAGGTTAAATCAGGATAAGTTTCCTCCCTTCACAAATAAGATCCAGCAGAGGAAATGGGCATTGTTTGTGTAGTCTGGAGATGAGGATGAGGGATGAGAGGGAACAGTGCTTAAAGATGGCATTGTAGAAATAGCATTGACCTGGGATTCTGGTTCCAGTTCTGTGACCTTAGAGGGATCACTCATCTTTTCTGAGCCTTAGTTTCCCCACCTGGAAAATGAGGGTGGGTGGGACATTCAATAATCTCAGAACTTTCTGCCAGGTCTAGCATTCTAAAATGGTCTAGATATTCTGCTCTAGACATTCTGACTCTTGAATATGATAGAGCAAAAGAAATTCTGGACTTAGAAGCAGAGAAGTAGGGTTTAAATCTTGGATCCATTTGCCTGAGTGACTTTGGGCATACAAAGGAATTAATAGGAAATTCACCTATTCCAAAACAAGGGATTTGCAAACCTAAAATGTTAGGGGGAAAAATGTGCATTTTTGCTTCAACTATTATGTGTTTTTTCAGACCTTTTTCAACTGTAAATCCTAAGATCTTATAAATGTCCCTAGGTAGCCAGCCAGTCCCCATAATCACTGGGGGCAGAATAATAAATGAAAATTTTACTCTCAAAAGAATAGATATAAGGGAAAGAGTTCCCAGCTTAACAGACTACTAGACATTAGAATGAATACATTACCCAAAGAAGTTGAGTCTTTTCCTCCCCAAAAGTGATGATGATAATGTCAATGATGATGATGATGTTGATGACATCTTACATTTATAGAGCAAATCAGAACACTTTCACCTGAGTTAACTCAGTAGTCAGCCTTAAACAGTTCTAGAAAGAGTTTCATATTTGGAGTCAGAGCACTTTACAACTCAATTCTGCTATTTAATAGTAGTTAGTATTTATATAATTCTTTAAGTTTACAATGTACTTTATAAATGTTTTCTCATTTAATTCTCATAATATCCCTGAGCATTCCCATTTTACAGATGAAGAAACTTAAGTAGAGGTCATATGACATACCCAGGGTCAAACAACTAAAAAGAGTCTGAAGCAGAATTTGAACTCAAGTCTTCTAGACTTAAAATTCAGTCATTTCAGTCATGTCCAACTCTCCATGACCCCATTTTGAGGATTTTCTTGCAAAGATACTAGAGTGATTTGCCATTTCCTTCTTCAGCTTATTTTACAGATGAGGACAAATTAGACAAGTTAGGGTTAAGTGACTCTCCCAGGGTCACATAGTAAGTATCTGAGGCTAAATTTGACCTCAGGAAAATAAGTAATGATTTGACCTCAGGACTTCAGATCCAGCATTCTATTCACTGTGCCACCTAGCCACAACCTTGAGCAAATCACTTTAATGTCTCTGAGCCTCATCTCAGCTGCCTTATGTACAAAATAAAGGGGTGATAGAAGTTAGACTAGATTAGTGATGTCCCAACTTGAATCGAAACAGATTCCTCCAAAGCTGCATATTGACTCAGGAAAAACACAAATTAACATTATCTGTGTTACATTATATTTTTATTTATTCTGTTAAAAGATTTCCCAATTACACTTAATCTGGTTTGGGCCTATGAGTTTGACAACTCTAATTTAGAAGATCAAGAATGATCACTTCTCACATTAAAGCAAAGAATCATAGCTGGAAAAGACCTTGAAAGCATCATTAAACCCAACCTTTTCATTTTATGGAATCTTAGAGAAGTTGAACAACTCACCCAAGGTTATATAGGTATTAAATAGTAGAGCTGGTAGATGAACTGAAGTTCTCTGATTCTAGGTCCATTTCCCCTTTTCCACAATACCATGCTAACTCACACTGAAATTCAAACTGTTTAGTTTAATTCATAAAACTCTGTCCCATTTTTTTTTCTCTTTCTTTCTCACCTAGTTGTGCTGCATGGTTTTCCATTTATTCATAACTCTATTCAGAGAATCCCTTGGTCAATGACTTGCTCAGGATCACATGACCAGAATTTCTCAGGCTAAGATTCAGTTATAGTTGCTGATCTTCTTTTGTAAAGGGCATCTATCACTAATAGTTTTCTACATCAATGAAACTAGAAAACTCCCTGAATAATTAGCTTATATATTTATATGGTATTTTATACTTTTCAAAGTACTTTCCAATACATGAAGCTATCTCTTAGAGTACTGTGAGATGCATTGTTTTCCATGGTTTACAAACATATTTATCCAATTATTTTTATAATACAGAAGAGTGATGCCCCCAAAAGTTGAGTTGTTTGCCCAAGGTTACAAGGCTAGGTCTCAAACCTAGTTCTTCTGATGATTAATCTTGTCTTCTTTTCACTAAAACCCAGTGTTGTGAGGCTTAAATGAGATAATGGATGTTAGGCAGTTTTCCAACCTCAAAAGTGCTATACAAATATCAAGTGCTATTATTGTCATTATGTTTATAATTATTATTATCAGCCTGTGTTCACCAGATCTCCAGTCTAGTGATGATTTCATCAAGGAGCCTCTCATTGTACTCCCATTGAACTCAAGGAATGTTTATAGAACAATATAGAGGTGTGCTGGTAAATAAATGTATAACAACCAGAAGATCTCCCAGGGTTAAAAAAAAAAAAAGAGCAGGTACACACACACTTTGAAGTTTAATCTGCATTATGAACACTTGACAATTAACAAAAAAATCAAGCTCTGATTTGTAGTGATGGCTGATTTTTGAGACAAAATGCTCACACTGAAATATTTAATAATTGAAAATCTGTTAGAGCCGGCTCTAGCACAGCCCTGACCAAACCTCATTCCTTTCCACTTTTTCTTTAAGCTGGAAGTATGATATCCTTCTTACAATGGGAACTCTCAGACTAAAAGGAACCAGTGAAGATTTTTTTTTGATTTAAAAAAAAAGCTCTTTTTCTTCAGTGAAAATTACTCTTTTTCATTGAGGCATTCTGAGTGACTTAGTTATGGTCCTGCTGAAAATAGTTAAAACAGTGACCAATGTATGTACATTTTGTAAGCAGGAGGCTGGAAGAGGTACTTGGAATCACAGGGACCTGGATTTGAATCTCAGCACTAAAATTTTTTTTAATTCTGTAACCTGTCAGTCAAGAAGTATTCATTAAGAGCTTACTCTATTCCAAGCATTTTACTAAGCACTAGCAATACAAATAAAAGCTTAAAAAGGAATGCCCACAAGATAGTTGGTATAGGGGCAGCTAGGTGGTGCAGTGAATAGAGCATCGGCCTTGGAGTCAGGAGTACCTGGGTTCAAATCCGACCTCAGACACTTAATAATTACCTAGTTGTGTGGCCTTGGGCAAGCCACTTAACCCCAATTGCCTTGAAAAACAAAAAAGATAGTTGGTACAGTAGACAGAGCCCTAACCTTGGAGTCAGAAGGACCTGAGTTCAAATCCAGTTTCAGAGTTACTAGCAGTGTGATCCTGGGCAAGTCACTTAACCTGGATTGTCTCCTGGGAAAAGGAAGGAAAGCACCTACCCTCAAGGAGCTCACATTCCAATACAGAAGACAACGTGAAGACATTCAAGAAATAGAGAGATCAGGAGAACAATATTGATCTATATAAATATCTTTTCCATATCTCTAAGTATCTACATAGATATCTCTTTTGTGTCTAAGTATGTAGAGTTACATGGATAGCCACAGATGAGCTTTCTATGTACAGGTCTATGTATATATAGACATAGTGCTATGTATTTTGTTCTATATGCAGCTATATATGGAGATTATATACATATATACATAGATATATCTTTGTGTATACATGCATATTTCAATATACAGCTATAGCTCTATATATCTATATGAATATATAATAGTTATCTAGATCTATATAGATATAAGATATAATTATAGAGATATATGATATATGATAAATGGATATTATATAGAGATATATAGCACACACATATATATATGTACATACATCCTGAGATATATACATTAATAGGTATATCTGTGGATATATATAGTAGATAGAAAATAATCTTGGAAGGCAAATCAGAATTAAGGAGAGACTGGGAAAGGTCTCTTGAAGAAGCTTTGACTTGAAAACTTGAAAGGAACCAGGAACTAGGGATGAATGAGAAAGAATTCCAAGGATAGGGAACAACCAGTGAAAATTCACTGAGTTGGAAGATGGAGTCTCTTGTGCAAGGAACCACAAGAAAGCCAGTGTCACTTCCTTTCAGTGTTGGTGGCTGGGAGTAAAGTGTAAGAAGACTGGAAAATTAGAAAGGGCTAGGCTATAAAGGCTTTAAAAACCCAAAACAGATTTTCTATTTAATCTTGAAGGTAATGGGGAACTACTGGTATTTATTAGTGACTTCCCCCTCTGAACTTTAAATGGCCCAATCTATAAAGTAAAAAAATTGGTATATGTGCTTTTCCAATTCTTTCATTCCATGATACAGTGGTGAAACCCAGGGTAGGGAATAGGTACCTAGCCCAGAGGCAGGTGATTTGTTTAGATATATAATAGTCCCTATCACTGAAAAACTAATTTAGATTGTTCCCCTTCTAAGTACTGCTTTCTCCCTTTTGGGGAGAATGTATGTTTCAGTTTCTGCCTTTTTTGAAAGGTACCAGAATCTTGAAATTTTGAAGTAGACAGCAGATTCTAACAGTGTTTTCATAAGGTCATTAGCAAGTTCTGTGATCACCATATTGAACCTCCCTACTATATACAATGGTACTTCATCATGAAAAATGAAGAACTTAAAAAAAAAAGCTGGTCTTTTAAATAGAGAGAGTATTACATTCTCATTTCCAGGAAACCAAAGAATTAGATTTGAAAAGTGAGCCTTCTTTGGAGTTGCATATTTGATCAGAGCCTAGTAGCATGCATCTCTTTGGTTTCTTTCTTAATTTCTTTTTTCTTTTCTTTCTTTTCTTTCATTCTTAATTTTTATTGTTCTTTTGTACCCCTTCAGGCAAGTTGTCACTGGAAGAATTCATTAAAGGTGCCAAGAGTGATCCTTCCATTGTCCGGTTGTTACAGTGTGACCCAAGCAGTGCGAGTCAGTTCTAACTCCACCACATCTGGACAGTTGCAGAGTCACTGGCTTGTCAATCCAGCTTTGCTTACAGAAATGAATGCCTTCTCAAACCATTCCTCTGCTGTTCTCGGATAAAGTCCGGTGGTTTCCTCCATGCAGCAGCATGGCCAGCCACAACTCCTTCATCATCCATACCAGGGCCAAAGTCCTTTGGTCATCCAAATTTATTTTCATTTTTTCTCTTGTATACCTGATTCCTTTACAAAGCCCTAATATCACTTAGAGATATGTTACATACAGACAGCAAAGTGGGGATCAGGCCCTGCAGCGGGGGACATCTTCCTTCACTTGGGGAATCTATATGAATACATTCTAATAACCAAGAGAAGAGCTAAGATAGGACTTTATAAAATAGAGCCAAGGTTAGCTAATTTATTGTGCTTTGAAAATGACTGTTTGAAATGTTGGGAGCTAAAAGCAGACAGAATGAAACCCTTCCTGTGCATGATTTTATTCTTTTTTCTTTTTGTTGGGGAAAAATGGTTTGCACTTATCCAATGATGGTCTTCACTTTCTTTTAACATATAAATTATATATATATATATATATATATATATATATATATACATACATATATGTATATATATAGTGAATTACAGTTTCATGGTAAGGTCACCTATTTAATGCATCTGATAGCTTTTCTAGCTTTTTCCCTCTCTTAGTGGCCTGTGATTAACCCAATATTGACTGTTTTGTGGTATTTATGCATCCGCAATTTGCTGTCTTTCAGAAGAAATGCATGTTGAGCCATTACTATGGCTATTCCATTGTCCAATACCTGAATGCACATATTTGTTGAAGGTTCATTTTTTTTTTTACTGTTGGTTGGTCCAGCGTGTCCTGTATTAAAATCATGAAATAAAAGGAATGATCTGAAGCTTGCATTTTTCCATCAAAGTCCCCCCCCCCAAGGACATATGGTTTCCAGTGGTCACCATCCCTTGAGGGGCAGTTACTCTACTCACCCTGTTCTTTGTAAACATTGCTCCTCACTTGTCCCTTGCACTGTCACTGTGTTGATCAATCTTATGCATTCCAGTGTTATTTAATACCTGCCTAATGCCAAGAGATATTAATTGAAATAAAATAATGATTTTTCTTGTCAGCTCTTTCTCTGTCCAATTTTAATCAGCACAGCAGATGAGAAGGCAGGGTCCAGGGCTAATGTGAACAAGGATAGTGTAATTTTTCAAGCCCCCTGTCTGGTACCCATTTGGCACCCAAGGGGATCCTGTGTTTTTGAAGGACATACCATTGGAGTCCTTTCTCTGGTAGGTTCTACTAAGCTGTAGAGGGACCTTAGACCCAGGTGATAGATTATGTGACTGCCATTTAAAGGCCACTCTACTAGCTAAGTTTAGAAAGCCATCATTAGGAAAGTTGCACAGCAATATATATTTCAGTCAAGCAATTCTCAAAGATGGAGAAGCACACTCTGCATCTGTGCAAAGGAGCAGAACTAATGAATTTCCAGATTCTTAAAGTATTCCAGTAAAATGGTATATCTTATAAGCTATGTGACCCTGGGCAAGTCACCTAACCCTGATAACCTCACATCAAGAGTGATCTCCAGTCATCCTGATTCACATTTAGTCATTGGACCCAGATGGTTCTGATGGAGAAAGTGAGGCTGGTGACTGACTTAACACAGCTCCCCTCACTCAAATCCAATTCCTGTGCTTGTCATGGCATGACCTCCCTGATGTCATGGTCTTCTTCAAGAATGAAGGACAAGGGGGCAGCTAGGTGGTGTAGTGGATAAAGCACCGGTCTTGGAGTCAGGAGTACCTGGGTTCCAATCTGGTCTCAGACACTTAATAATTACCTAGCTGTGTGGCCTTGGGCAAGCCACTTAACCCCATTTGCCTTGCAAAAAAAAAAAAGAATGAAGGACAAACATCATCATATCTTAGGGGTTAGAGTGCCCATTTCAAAGACTTTTCCCTGGTGGAGAACACATGCCACCCAAAGACCTTGGCTATCTATCTCTGATCATGTTTTGTGTAGAAAAGAATATTCAACCATTTACAGAGCTGGTTATTTTGCTATTAAAAGATCAGATAATGTACTTTGAAATTAAAGTTCAAGAAAATTCTGTTTCCTGGTACATGAAATAATTTAAAAGAATGAATGTGTAGATTCCCCTCAAAGGTGTCTGAGAGGGGAGGATTGAAGAAAAATGCTTCCTAAATATAAGATTAGGGGGGACTCCTTATGTATAAAGTAGAATCCTTAGGTTCCTGACTGAATTTTATGTGAGGTGGGAAGCTCAGTTTATCTAAATAAAATATGCCACCACAAAGTCTCCCCAGAGCAAGACACAATGACACACAACTCCCTCTTAACATCTGTGGCCTAGAAGCATTTGAAGAGCAACAGTGGTGATGTTCTGAGCAGTTGAGAGAGATCCCAGCTCAGCCAAGTTCCTGAAACTTAAGTGTCAGCTTCACAGCAATTGGAGTAATAATATTTCAGAGTGAGAGAAGTTCTTAGTGGGCATCTAGTTCAGCCTTCTCCCTAATGTAAGAATCCCCTCTTACAACCTCTCTGACCTAGAGGTTCTTAATCTGAGATCTGTGAACTTGTGTCTCAAATACTTTGATCACTTATTTCAGCATAATTGGTTTCTTTTTAAATGCCAGATATTCTAATTTATTAATTTAAAAGACAATATTCTAAGTAGTCCATAGACTACAAGATTACAAAAGAGGACCAAAGACATCAAAAAAGTCATGAACCACTGATCTAATCTCTCTCTGAAGAATTCCAAAGGTAGGACTCATCAGCTCTGTGACCTCGAATAAATCACTTTCCTTTCCTGGGTCTCAGTTTTCATTTGCTAAAAGAGAAAATTAAACTAATGGTTCCTTATAGTCTTTACAAACTGTTAAACTATGAACTTTCAGACCTAGTTTCTGTCTCAAAATCCAATAATCTTTGGGCTAACATTAAAGAACTAAGATTTGTGAGAATCACTGGCTCTTAGGACAAAATCCATTCTAGAAAAAAGGAATAAAAAGAGAGTGAAGGGGGTAGCATTTGAAATCTGTAAGCATTCTTTATTCCAGAAATGTATGTGCTGATAGATTTCCCTTAATAGGAAGAGAGGGAAGGAACAATGGGAATGATATAAGATCCAAAGTCTGAAGTCTGCCCTGTTCTTGACCCTAAACTAGAGATCTAGAGATATTATGGGAAGTATCTAATCATGATTTTTTCTGCTTTTTGCTTTGATGATCTCAAGACACCCGAAATCATTTCAATTTTAAAAAACAAAGAACTATGGAAGCCAGATTAGAGGGTGTCAGCCTTACAGGGTTAACTAGATGTCACAGTGAAGAAAGAGTCCTGGGCCTGAAGTCAAGAAATCTTTTCCTGAGTTCAAATCTGAGTTTAGACACTTATTAGCTATGTGACCCTGGGCAAGTCACTTAAACCTGGATACAGGGTCCACAGAAGGGAGAGGAATGTTATCTAAGGTCACATAGGTGATAAGTAAGTAGCAGAACTAGAATTCACACCCAGTTCAATAATCTTACTGTTCCCTGATTAAAGAACTAACATCTGTGAGAATCATTGATTCTTCTAAGGACAAAACCACTCTAGAATAAGGAGGGAGTAAAAATGGGGTGGGGGGGGGGGGGAGCGGGGTTAGCATTTGAAATTCATGTTTGGATAGATTTACCCGGGTAGAAATAGAGGTAGGGAATAGGAGGAATGATACAAGATAATCCAAAGTCTGAAGTCTGTCCTGAATAAATCCTTTCTTTCCCACCTTGTCCCTAGCTATATACCTCTTTATAATTGAAACAAGCTCATTTCTGGCTACCATTTTTCATTGCCTGAAGATTACAAACATAGTAACAGGAGCCAAATTCAAGCCCAAGACCTCAATCTCTAAATCTAATGATCCTTCCACATTCTATAAAATGAGAGTGGACAAGATGATCTCCAAGGTCTTTTCTCACTTTCAAGTGATAACCTATAATCAATTAGCAATTTTTTTTAGGTTTTTGCAAGGCATATGGGGTTAAGTGGCTTGCCTAAGACCACACAGCTAGGTAGTTACTCAGTGTCTGAGATCAGATTTGAACCCAGGTACTCCTGACTCCAAGGCCGGTGCTTTATCCACTACGCCACCTGGCTGCCCCCTTAGCAAATATTTTTTTGGTCTGAATATGGTTCTTAATTTTCCAACCCACCTGCTTCCACCCTTTATTTCCAGATGGATTACATCACTCTCCTTGATATAATCTGTGTTTTCGACAAACAACTATAGACACTTGCTCAGAATAAAGTTTTTTATTATTTAAACTGAAAGAAATGCTAAATTTCAGTTCGATGTTAGTGAAAAATAAAGATGTAAATTTTTTCCCATCCAAGTTCTAGCTGTGAACCCCTAAAAGGAGAAGAACCCTTGAATTAGATGGTCAGAGGAATGAGCAATCTGGCAAACTCAAGAAAGGTTTCACAGAAGAGATAAGTTGTTTCTTTAGGACCAGCTAGGAGAGGAGGGCTGAAGTCATTCCAGGCAAGGAGAATAGAAGAGTACACTAAGGTAGAAATGTGTAAAATTTTTTCTAGGAGCAGTGAGAAATGTACCCAGACTGGAGTCAGACTGTGGAAAGTCCTAAATTCTAGGCATGGGAGTTCAGACTTGATGATATAGTCAATAAAGTATTAACAGCGTGAAAAATATCAAAATCTTGACTTCATATCCTTAAGAGTGGTGAGGCCAGTAAGTCTCTGAATATCAGGGGAAGTAGGGGAACAAAGATGATGACACCACCTTCTCCTAAAAACAAGGCTGAACTTAATGCAATGTTAGGTCATTTAGAGTTATTTGGGCTTGGAGTCAGGAAGACCTGAGTTCATATCTTGCTTCAGACATTTACTAGCACTGTGACCCAGGGCAAGCCATTTAACCACTGTTTATCTCAATATCTTCATCTGTAACAGGGGGATAAGAATAGCACCTACTACCCAGAGTGTTTGTGAGAATCAAATATATCAAAAATAAAGCATTTATCATAAGACCTGGAATATAATAAATGCTACATAACTATATTTGTGTATGTTATCATTATATAAAGCAATTTTTAACATATATATCTGCTATTAATTTGACCCATGACTTTGCAGAACCCTTGCTCTGAGCTTTAATTTCCTCATCTGTCTACCTCCTCATGTTATAGATGAAAAATTGGCCCAGGCAGGCAAAGTTCCTTGTCCCAAATTCCATGGGTAGGAATATGTTGATCTAGTCCTAGATGATCTCAAAAGGTTCCTTCTAGTTCTAGATTTTGTCTAGATATATATAGTAGAGGGAGTAGAAATGATATTCAAGGGCTTAGGAATGTTGGGGGAGCCATGGTCAAAGTTCATTAGGGTTGACCCACGTTTTATTCACTCCAGATGTGGCTCCAGCTGCCTCAGTTTACATAAGCCACCTGGATCCCAAACTCCCATACAGCTAGTCAAAGAAACTGACTAGTGGACCCCAAAATTCTCTCCCAGGAAAGAGCAGAATAGAGGGGAGAAAAGCAGCTCACTTCCATAAGGAAACATGGAAATTTGGGGAGACCTGAAAGGTAATGTCAGTGGATTTTGAGGGTACCTCTTCCTTATGTGAGCAGAACTTGGAGGCGTATGTCAGGAAGACAAATCTTGGCCAGTATTCCTCTACACCCCTGGGGATGGATAAATCATTAGTGGAGGTTCCTATTGATACATATGGCACTTGGATTTCTAAATAATACTTTCAGATTTACAAGTACTATCCTACCAACAAACCTATAACGTAGTGTAGTCATTCCCATTCTACAAATGAGGAACTAATTAATATAAGAGCCAGGACTTTAATTCATCATTGGATTCCAATGTTCTTAGCTCAATCTACATCTTATAATAATAAAAAGTATTCATTAGAATGTAAGCTCTTTGAGAATAGAGATTGTATCATTATTTGCAACCTCAGTTCTTAACACATTTAATAAATGCTTGTTGAGTTATTGTTTGGTAATAAGGATAGTGTAACACTCCCCTTAGAGCCCGATCTGGGTTTAGTACCCATCTCTAAAATGGGGTAATAACATTTCTACCCCCCCAGGGTTATAGTGAGAAATAAATAAGATATGAATTAAATAATTAATGAAAAGGTATTTATTAAATATTTGTTATATGCTAGGCTTTGTGCCAAATAAAAATCATACATACATACAAATAAGAGCAAGGAAGATAGGTCCTGCCCTCAAGTAGCTTACATTCTAAAAGGGGACCATGATATACACAGGAGAGGAGTGACCCAAAAAAGAGTGTTTTGGATAGCTAGGTCAGAGGGAATAATGTTTAAAATTATGGGGCAATTGATTTGCAACATCCTTTCCAGGAATGGTCATGTTGATTTGACAATGACTGTTCTCATTGGTTGAATTGGAAAGTAAAATGGGAAGTCAAGGAGCTTCACTGCTTTCACCACCACTCTCTGCTATCTTTAATGAGTGAAGTCCATTGAGGAGATCCAGGCTAGAGCAGCAACATCTCTTCCTTCTTCCCTCTTCCTTCTCTTCTAATCTCTCATACCTTCCTTCAAGTGAAGGAGAAGATCAGACCAGGTCAGGATGAACCCCTCTCTCCATCGCACTGCCAAGAATGTATTCTGACCCTGAAGTGCCCTGATTGCCTCACCATGGCAAGGGCAGCTCAGAAGACATAATGGGATGTTTTCATCACCCATTGTCAGTAATCTCCCAATCAGTCAGCAGGGTTCTGTTCAGTATCTATGAGAAGACTTAACTAAGAGGTTTTATTTTGGTGTTTTCCAGTAATGCTATCCAGAGGGGAGTGTAGCTGTCTCCTCAGCTCCCTGTGAGGGTAGCTACCATCTGGGAACTAGGCAGCTCTAACCCTGATCAAATGGCACATGAGTGGAGGTGTCTGATATGGTCCCTTGTCCTGCTCATTCTCTATACTGAGTTTACTTTATATTGAGGAGAAAAAGAAAACCCTTTTATGGGATTTGACATCTATGAATCCTTGCTTGATAAGTTTCTTTGTCCTTCATTTTAAAGAAAAAGTAGGGCAAGTTCCCAATATCTGAATTAGTAATAACAATTTAAATATTTTATTTATATATATTATGCAAAACATTATTCACAAAACACAATATTATATAATTAATGTATATAATATAAATAAAAATAAAAGCTGACATTTATATAGTAATTTAAGGTTTGCAAAGCAATTTTAAAATATTATTTTATTTGATCCTAATAGAAACCATGGGAGGTAGGGCTTATTTTTATCCCCATCCTTACAGTTGTAGAAATGGAAATAGAAAGAGGTCAAATGACTTTTCCACTGCCATGTACCTAATACATGTCTGAAGCAAAATTTGAACAGATATCTTCCTGATTTCAGATCCAGTGGATGCTCTCTCTCCACTGCATCACCTCAGTTGCCTAAAATATAATTATATAGCATTGCTATATGTATCATCTCACTGGATCCTCACAAAAGTCTTACATGGCAGATGGGCAAAGAAATTGAAATCTTCCATTTTATAAATAAGGAAACTGAGCCCTATGAAATTACTTCCCTGGGGTCACACAAGGAGCGCACTGCAGAACTGAGACTAGAATCCAGAATTTTTTGACATATAGGCACAGGATAGAAAGCTAAAAAGCATCTATTATTCATTTGTGACCTCATACAGGTCACAGAACTAAGATTCAAGCCCAGATTCTCAGACTCCAAATCTCAGGTCTTTGCCACATTTGCCTTTCTTATTCCCCTTTAATCTGAAGATAGATAAATCATTCCTAAGGGAAAACTGAGCCTGGAAGAGTCTTATCAAGGTCTTCTAGTATGTCTTTCCCCAAATACCAAGCAGATTTGCTTCTAAGCTATTCTAAGTTAACATGTATTCAGAGAAGAGAAACTTCAGAAGTTCTATTAGAAAAGTCAAAAAAAAAAAAAAGAAAGAAGGAAAATAAATGTTGCAAGCAAAAATCAACTTCTCAGCTGGAAGGAGCCTAAGAGATCATCTAGCCCAAATTCTTTAGGTGAGGAAATGGAGAACCAGGAAACGGAAGTCACCCAGCAAGTTAGTGGTATGCAGGATGTTACATCACTTACTTACAGATCACTGAGACTTCTTAATGCCTACATAGGCTCTTCTTCCACTCTATAATCACCCACTCTGAAATGTTAACTGGATCTGCAAAAGCATGCCTTTAATCTACATTCTTCCAGAGGGAAATCAGTTAAGAAAGAATATTATAAATGGACAATAGGAAACATGACTTGATGATGAGATTCTTCATCCTTAAGTCAGTGCTGTAATGGGTTCATGATTTCATCAATCTGAATGTTCTACCCTCACAATGCAAATCATATCCCACCCTTACCTGTCCATCCTGTAGGACTAGTTGCTTCTTTCCCATCAGTTTGCAATATGAGGTTCACTCAATTTTAGGGGCAAGGTGGGAAAGGAGTGGGGGTGTCTTCTTTGAGTTTTCATGCCATTACAAAGACACCAATGAAGAACATGGACTGTCCCTCACCCATTGTCATGAATTCATCTTTCTATCTATTCATATTTCTTTGGCAATGTCCATTCCACTGATTTTCCTGTAAAATTCTTTATATCTGTTCAGACCCACCATAGAATTCCCCATTACTCTATGATTTATACTTCCTTTCACTTCTATAGAGATAGTATTATTTCTTGATTCTTAGTTAAAGATCACTGGGAGAACATTGATATTAAAAAATATAGGAAATTTAGTGGCAGCTAGATGGCATAGTGTAGATAGAGCACTGGCCCTGGAGTCAGGAGGGTTTGACTTCAAATTTGGCCTCAGACACTTAATATTTACCTAGACCTTGGATGAGTCATGTAACCCCATTGCCTTGCAAAAACCAAAAAAGAAAAAACAAATGGGGGCTTTGTTGAAGGGAGAAGCTTGGGGTAATTTAAAAAATTTGAGTTTCTCAAAGACAATCCATCCTATTCTGCTCCTCTTCAGCTGTGGGCCTAATTCATTAATCATTGGCCATAGCTACGATAATATGTCTTTAAGGACATCCTGTTTCTAACAATAAGACAAAGATTTTGAATGCTACACCTCTTTTTTTATTAATTTATTTTTTCTTCCAATTACATGCAAAAGTAACTTCATCTCTTTGCAAGCTTTTGAGTTCCACATTCTTCTACTACTCTCTTCCCTCCCTATGTTAGTGAACAATCTTATATAAATTGGACATGCACAATCAGGTTGAACATATTTCTATATTAGTCATATTGTGAAAATTAATTAGAACTAAAGGGAAGGGAAGAACCATGAGAAAGAAAGAAAGAAAAAAACATAAAAGAAATTTTAAAAAATGAACGTAGTATACACTTTGCTCTGTACTCAGACTCCATAATTTTTCTTCCTCTGGATATGGATGACATTTTCTATAACACATCTCTCAGGATTGTTTTTGATCACTGAATTGCTATCTGTTTTTGATCTAGACTTGTAATTTAGAGTTATCTGAGGGCACCCAGACATTAACTAGCTTGTCAAGGGTAGGACTTGGATTCAGACATGTTTGACACAAAGCCAACTCTGATTTATCCACTATATCATTTTGCCTAATAGAATTTATATAATCAAAGAATTCCAGAGTTGGAAGGTCCAGAATCACAGAATTCTGAAGTTTAAAGGGATGTTAGTGGTCATCTAATCTAATCCCCTCTACAACAGATCAAACAAGTGTCCATCCAGCCTTGGTTTCAAGATCTCCAGTGAGAAAGGACCTGCTACCTCCTAAAGCAGCCTACTTTTGTATAGTGATAATTGTTAAGAAAGTCTTCCCTACACAAATTTCCTCTCAACAGAGGATCTCATTTCTAATTTTATTGAGAACATGGAAAGGATTCATCCCAAGTTCCTCTTTATACCTCTTTGGAGAGAAGTCTCTGAAGAGACCATCTCCCTCCTGTCTTCTCTGGGAGTTTACCCTTTCAATTATTCCATCTCTTTCTTTTTCATTTTCCTTCCTTAAACATTGACTCCTTCCTTGCTGCTTACAAACATGCCCATGTCTACCCATTCTTAAAAAAAAGTCTTTTAACCCTTACACCCCTTTAAAAAGGATTGTATATATTTTTATGATTTATTTATTATATATTACAATAATCTTGTGAAAATAAACAAACCCCCCTCCCCAAAAAAGATGGAGAATTCTCAGAAGTGAAGTGAGAGAAAAAAAAATGTACTTCAGTCTGTATTCAGATTCTATCAGCTCTGTCTCTGGGATGAGTTACCTTCTTTATCATAAGTCTATCAGAGAAGTTGCTTCGATATCTTTTCCAATCATTATAACTAGCTGTATTTCCCTCCATTCTAATTCTCTCCACTTTCATTTATTCTACTCTCTCTCTCCTTTCACCCTGTCCCTACTCAGGAGTGTGTTGTATCTGACTACCCTCCCAGACAATCTTCCCTCTCTTCAATCACCTACTCCTCCCATCTCCTCCCCTGTCCTCTTTCTTCCAACCCTTTCCTCTCATTTTTCTTTAAGGTAAGATAGATTTCTATATCCTATATGTATGTATGTTATTTCCTTTTTGAGTATTTCTGATGAGAATGAAGACTCATTCATTCCCCCTCCCCTTCCCTCATTCTACTCCATTGCAAAAGCTTTTTCTTGACTCTTTTATGTGAAATATCTTAGCCCAGTCTACCTCTCCTTTGCCTTCCTCCCAGTACTTTCCTTTATCACCCACTGATTCCATCTTTATATTATATTATACCATTGTATTCAATTCCCTTCTGTGCTTTATCTATACATCCTCCTTCTAACTGCTCTTATAAATGAGAAGGATCATATGAGTTATCAGTATCTTCTTCCCATGCAGGAATACACACAGCTCAGCATCATTAAGTTCTTCATAATTAAGTTCCTCATAATTCTCGTTCACCCTCTCTGCTTCACCTGAGTCCTCTACTTGGAGATCAAACTCTCTGTTCAGCTCTGGTCCTTTCAACAAGAAAATATAGTAAGTCCCCTGGAAGAGGATGTTCAGTTTTGCTGGATAGTTGATTCTCAATTGTAAACCAAGCTCTTTCGTCTTCCAGAATATAATATTCTGAGCCCTACAAGCCCTTAATGTAGACACTTCCAAATCCTGTGTAATCCTGATTGTAGAGCCACTGGTTGAATTGTTTCTGCAGCTTGAAGTATTTTCTCTTTGACTTGGGAGTTTGGGAATTGACTATAACATTCCTGGGGGTTTTTCTTTGGGATCTCTTTTAAGAAGTTATCAGTGGGTTCCTTCTATTTCTATTTTACCCTCTACTTTTAGGATCTCAGGACAATTTTGCTGCATTATTTCTTTAAAAATGAAGCCTAGGCTCTTTTCCTGGTCATGACTTTCAGGTACCCAAATAATGTTTAAATTATCTCTTCTAGATCTATTTTCTAGGTCACTTGCTTTTCCAATGAGATAGTTCACATTTTTTCCTAATTTTTTTGTTCTTTTGGTATTTTTTTTTATTGTTTCTTGATTTCTCCCAAAGTAATCGGTTTCCTTTAGCTCCATTCTACTTTTGAAAGAGTTATTTTCTTCAGAGACCTTTTTTTAATCTCCTTTTCCAGCTGGCCAATTCTTCTTTTTAAGGCATTCTTCTTATTTCCCTTTCAGGTTGTTTATTCTATTTAGCCTAAACTATATTTCTTTCATCGAGCTGCTGACTTGGTTTTTATGATTTTTCTGCATCGTTTTCATTTCTCTTCCCAATTTTTCCTCTACTTCCCTTACTTTTTTTCAAAATCTTTTTTGAGCTCTTCTATTGCCTGAGCCCATTTCCTGTTTCTCTTGGAGGTTTTGTAAACAGAAGCTTTGACTTTGTCATCTTCTGACTGTGTATTTGGTCCTCCGTGGAACCAAAGTAATTTTCTATGGTCAGATTCTTCTTTTTCTGTTGTTTGCTCATTTCCTCAGCCTATGACTGATTTACTGCACCTTATGGGGGGGGGGGGTTGGGACACCCCATAGGGATCTTAAATCCTTCAAGGTCTTATGAGAGCCTCTGACTGCTCTCTTGCCTGTGCTCTGGTCTGTGGATGATCACAAGCACTCCCCTCTGCCCTGAAGTGGTGAGGAGGATCCCTGTTCCTCTCTGGTAGTATGGGGGACCAAACTGCAACCTGGTTCTACATGTAGACAAACAGCAGAGTCCTGCCCTGGGGAGAGCAGAGAGACTTCCGAAGTCTCTCCCCACCCCCTTACTGTCTGTAGATTGCATGTTCTGGAAGAGCTGGGTGGCATCGCAGGCTCCTGCCACAGGTTCTCACTGAAGAGCTACTCTGAGGCAGGTGCTGGCTGGGACTCCACACTCACTCTGGTGCCACAGAGTTCTCTTACTGCCCCTTCAAGCCATTCCTGGTGATCCCTGGATCAAGAGGTCTGAAACCACCCCCTCTACCATGGAGCAGGCACCCCTAGGGACCCAGGATTCCCTCGGGTTATTACTGGCAGCTTTATCCAATCCCTGGTCTTGGTGAAACAAATCTTTCCTGTGGATCATCTAAATTGTCTTAGAACTGAAAAATTGTATCACTCAGAATTTCTGAGGTACTGCCCCCTAAATTTTGGTTAGAGTCATAATTTGACGGCTTTTGGGGTTTGGGGGGAGGACAAGTTTCTGGGAATTCCTTCCCTTCCTGCCATCTTGGCTCTGCTTGGGTTGTATATATTCTCAATGGCCTCCATTTCCTTATCTTCCATTCAATTCTCAAACTCTGACATTCACTTTCCCAAGCTTCTTTGCTGAGGTGAGGACCTCAGTACATAACACTACATAGGATGTCTGACTTTTTTTTGATATTTTGATTAGTTCTACTGAACTAGTTTTTATCGCTTTATTGTGAGAGCTTTCTGGGAGAGAGGGGAAAAGGAGGATACAGAGTGGTGTTAAAACATAATCAAGTTTTTTTTTAAATGTTGGCTTACAAATCTAGCTCCTAACTTTCCAGATATTTCATATCACTTATCCCTTTCATGCATGTCACATTCCAGTTTGACTCACCAGAACTCAACCTGTCACCTCCTGTCTCAGTGCTCCTACTCTAAATGTCCCCCTTGACTTTAATATAGCTCCTCCTCACTCTTGCCTCTTAAAACCCTCAGCTTCCTTTAAGGTGCCACCTCTTCCATAAATCTTTTTCTGAATCCCTTAGTACTTTCTCACCCTAAAATTACTTTGAGTGCATTTTGTATTACTTGACTAGAATGTAAACTCCTTGAGGAATCCTTGTTTTTCTTTCATGCTCCCAGGATGGTGCCCTCTCTAGGGTGTGCTTAATAAATATTTGTGGAATTTGCTAAACTTATCTCCCCCATCCTTGTCTTCTGCCTTACCTTAGGTTTCAATTCCCTGCTATTTTAATCAATACTATATAATCTGGAAATCATTCTTCATAGCTAAGAAAATAGTCACGGGAAGTCTAGTTAACTTCAGAGGAACCATTATAGTCACTAGAGCAGGGGTGTCCAACCTTTTAGTTCTTCTGGGCAGCACTGCCCTGCAAAAACCTCCACAGAATTCAATATCCATTCATGAGTACAATACAACCCACACTACCAAATGAGCAGAACAACTAATGAGACACTAACAAGCAGGGGCTGCAGGCCTCTTGAATGCAGCCCAGTGAGGCCTGAGGCCTGCAAGGACAGTAAGTTGGACACACACCTGATGGTGTGGCAAGGAGGCCAGGTGTTGTGCCAGGTTATTATGATGATACTTCATTTCTAAAGTACCTCCTTTCCCATGCCCATCCTCAACTCTCTGTTGACTATGGAGTCTAGTTGAAATATTGACCCTTTCAAAATTGCCCCCACCCAAAGGTGAGCTTGGATCTCCTCTACATTACTCTCTACCAATCTTGCAACATATTCACACATTCTACAAAAGAGATTCCATACTAAAAATTTTATTAAGTACCTAGACAAAAACTTTCAAAGTAAACTATGGTTACAAGATTTCAGATCCAGAGATCTGAGAGAGCCCTCTCTGATACATAATCTGTTTAATCTGGGAATGTAATGACATAGTTCTTAGACTAATTTCTGTGACCTCTTATCACAATGTGTCTATCTTAAAGAAGTATCCTGGTATTGGTAAGACTGTGGCCTGAGGGCCACTTGTAGTCTCTTCTCCATGGGTAGATGTTAGAATTTGGGGTGGGGGGAAGGGACCATTAACTTGGATGGGAAAATATGTGTGTGTGTGTGTATGTGAAAAAAAATATATGTGTGTGTGTATATATATATATATATATATATATATATATATATATATATAGTTTTACTCTGCAATTTAGAATTTTCTTTAATCATGAATATAGGCACCAGCACATTATTATTCAGTGGGAAGCTAGATAGTACAGTGGATAGAGCACTGACCCTGGAGTCAGGAGGATGTGAGTTCAAATCCAGTCTCAGACATTTGACACTAATAGTATGATCTTGGGCAAGTGACTTGATCCCAATTGACTTGTCAAAAAAAAAAGGGCAGCCAGGTGGTGCAGTGAATAAGAGTACCGGCCTGGAGTCAGGAGTACCTGAGTTCAAATCTGACCTCAGACACTTAATAATTACCTAGCTGTGTGGCCTTGGGCAAGCCACTTAACCCCATTGCCTTGCAGAAACCTAAAAAAAAAATCTGAAAAATTTATAGACTTCATCAGAATTCCAAAGATTCATGACCCCAAAATTGTTAAGAATCTGTTTTAGGGAGAGTTGTATTCATTCTAGGGAAGACAATTTTCTCTTTTTCTCCCCCCCCCCCCAATCTTGAGTGATGACTTTAAGATTAGAAGTATGTGGAGAACCAAAAAATAGAAGGAAAGGAACTGAAAAGTCAAAAAGTGGTTTTCAAGTATTTGGATTCAGGTAGTTTGTCAGCTATTTGGTGTCTATTCATTGCTGGTAAGGTTTGGATGGGAATCTGAAGGAAGTCTTTCTATAGAGAGTTTTATGCACACACACAAGAAAGGATGGTTTCTAATCTTATGCTCTCCTCTGCCCTCTGGTGCCCGATCTTCACACTGCGCCTCCTGTGAACAAATATTACGTGACTAAACTAACAATTCTGTTTTATATTGTTTTACAATGCACAAAGCTGTCGTCCATATATGCTTCAAAATAAATCTTGTGAGATAGATGGTACAAATACAAATATTTTAGAGTAAGAAACTTCTATCCAGAGTGGGATAGTATCTTTGTCAAAGGCTACACAGCAAAGAAGCAATGAAAATTGGAACTCAGTTCCATTTTCTACTCCATTCAGGGGGTCTTTTTGGATCCCCAGTTTAAGGAGTTTCATAAACATATGATACAGCCCTTACAAGAGCCTGCCTCCCAAGTTTCCTTTAAAATTCAGCATCATCCATCCAATATCTGCTAGTAGCCTAAAATTTATCATCCACCTTGGGTTTCTAAACAGTAGATGGAAGATAGGCATAGTTCTCTCCTGTCATCTTCTTTCTCTAATCTTACAGTGTGGTTCTAGAGTTAAGAATACGTGGGTTGGGCAGCTAGGTGGTACAGTGGATAGTGCACCAACCTTGGAGTCAGGAGGACCTGAGTTCAAATTTGACCTCAGACATTTAATAATTGCATAGCTGTGTGACCTTGGGCAAGTCACAGCCCCATTGCCTTGCAAAAAAAAGAATACCTGTGTTCAAAGCCTACATTTTACACTTAGTGACCCTAGGCAAATCATCCTAGGTCTCAAAGCCCTCATCTATAAAATAAAGATATTGGACTAGGTGGTTTTTGTGGTTCTTTTCTCTAGATCTGTGAATTGGTCCAACTAATTTCACCATGAAATGTGTTTTTTTTTGTTTCATTAGAGCTTCATGGCAAACCTTTGATTCTTCTGATTGACCCCCTTTCCTATTCTTCAGGGTTATTCCAAACTTCTTTCCTGCTACATAATACCACCCCCCCACACACACACACACAGACACCCTTCCCTAGTCTCTTTGTGCATATGCAAATCGATGTGCCTTTATCTCTCTTTCAACAGTGGAGGTTACTTCATATTTTATTTAGAAGCAAGCATCTGCTGTGAGTTCCCTCTTCTTTATTCTGCCCCTTAACTGCAGCCCTCCCTTCCCCTAGTCTCTTCTCCTTAATTCCAGTCTCTTAAGGAAGAGTTGGTCACCTTGCCAAATCAACCTCTCTACCTGTGCCCTTGACTCCAACCCTTTCCACCTTATTGGCCCTAAGATAAAATACCAATTCCTCTGTTTTGAATTCAAAGCCCTTCATGATTTGAGGTTTGTAAATAGGATGGTAATAGATATATTGCTGGACTTGGAATAAGGACCTTAGTTCAAATCTGAATTCAGGCTTTAAACAAGTCAAATAATCCTCAAAGGCTATCTAGTCCAAGAATCCTTATGCTAATTTACCCAAATCAGGTAGCTATTAAGTGTCAAGAAGATAGGATTTGAATCTTGATGCTCTCTGACTTGTAGAACCATTTTGTTCACTCATTTAGTTGTGTCTGAGTCTTCGTGACTCATTTGGGGTTTTCTTGGTAAAAACACTGGAATGGTTTGCCATTTCTTTCTCCAGTTTATTTTACAGAAGAAGAAACTGAGACAAACAGGATTGAATGACTTGCACACAATTAGGAAGTGTCTGAGGCAGGATTTGAAATCAAATCCTTCAGATTCCAGGGTTGGTGCTCTATCTACTGTACTACCTAGCTGCCCTTCCTAGAGTCAGCCCTCTTGAACACACTGAAGTGTACATTTTAGGCATTCATAATAAATGACCTCAGTCAGACCTTGAGATATCCAGTGTAGTAAAAAGATCCCTTGATTTGGAGTTGGGGAAAAAAAGGGATTTAAATACTAGTTCTAACACAGACTCTGTGAGCTTGAGCAAATTAGTCAACCTTTTTTTTTTAGTTTTTTGCAAGGCAAACGGGGTTAAGTGGCTTGCCCAAGGCCACACAGCTAGGTAATTATTAAGTGTCTGAGACCAGATTTGACCAGGTACTCCTGACTCCAGGGCCAGTGCTTTATCCATTATGCCACCTAGCCTTTCAACTGTAAAAAATGCAGTATCCTCATCTGTAAAATTAGAAGGTAGCATTATTAGCAATGTGATGTAGCTGAGAAGTCTTTGGAAACCTAGGTTCAAATCACTACAGAATTTTTAGCTGTGGTAAATAGGAAAGGCATTTAACCATCACTTTCTTAAGTCTAGATAATTAACAAAATAATAAATCAAATCCTGGTTTGTCATCTTCTACACATTTACCCTAAAAATTTAACAATGGATGCGAGCCCTTGCAAACACTTGGTCAGATAATACTGTGACACAGTTTTTTAGAGAAAAAATCTTTATAATTCCTAAATTGTTATTGGGATAGGAGACATCGTTAACATCTTTAAGGTCTCTTCCAGCTCTAAGAATTCTATCATTTGCTGTTTTCAGATTCCAGAAATCAAAGAATCACTTGAGTAGGTCCTGCCATCTAGTGGTATTCAGTAGCAGTGCAGCAAATTTCTTGAGCCAAGTGGTAACAGGAACCCCACAAGCCCCAAAGAGCTGTGAAAACCTTGTCATTATGATAATGTTGCACTTTATACTTTGCAATGTGCCCTCCTCAAATATGCCCTTATGAAATGATTAACTAGAGCACTGTTAGAACCCCATCTCTATCACTTTCAGTGACTTTGGAGAAAGTACTTAAATTGAGAAATTTGAACACAATAGGTAACATTGAGGTACCTAACTCTAAATCAAAGATCCTAGGGTTCCGTGGACTGTCATGTGATATTTTTTGATCCCCTTACATTAGTATTGTGCTTTTCTAATCTGGGACAAATGAGGACACTAAAATCCAGAAAAGTGTTTTATTTGCTCAATGTCACATTAGGCAGGGAAGACAAGATTCAAACTGACTGCAACATTCGTCTTTATATATAGCATATTACCACAAGCTCTGAAAACAATTCCCCACCCCAAAATTGTGTTTTCACTATTTCCTTCACAAATCTAATAATATATGTGTAATGTGCTTTACAATTTTCCACTTTTTCCAAATTAAGATCCCTCCCAAATCTGATTAGTGCCCACCTACATCTGTTAGGGAGTAATGGGGAGGGGGGGAAGAGAGGTCACAATGGCTATTTTGTGAATTCAAAGTTCATTAATGAGCTAATTTCCATAGGCAGTGACTTTTGCTTCTTCTCTCCCTGCCCCACCTTCCCCTCTTTGTATTTCAAAGTAATGTTGATATAGTTTATTGAGGGCAATTGTACCTTCAACTTTGTTGAAGGATTAGTGGAAGAGAACCAGGATATGTAGTCGGATTTTTTTAAATTTATTTAGGGCAATAGGATTAAGCAACTTGCCCAAGGTCACACAGCTAGGCAAATTATTAAAGTGTCTTGAGACTGGATTTGAACTCAGGTCCTCCTGACTTCAGGGCTGGTGCTCTATCCATTGCATCACCTAGCTGCCCCAGGATGTTTAAGTCGATGTCAACTGTAAGACTGACTCTCCTACCCCTGAAGAAATCTATATTTGGACTAGCTGCAAATTCCCTTCAATAATAAATATCATGCAGTTTAAATATTGAGTTCTAAAACTGGACAAGGGAAAGCTACCTGGTTTGGGATTATATATTGTAAGGAAAAAAGTTCTCTTTGCTGTCAAGTGCAAGGAGGCCCTATTGATAAAATATCTGAATAGTATACATTGTCTCATTTGATCTGTACAAGATACCTACAAAAGTGAAAGCAGCATGGACAGGAGGAAAGAGAACTTGGCATTATTTGAGTCCCAGCTCAATGTGACACCTTGGATAAATCTTTCTGGGAATCAGAGGTTTCCTGTTGTAGGGATTATATTCTCTGCCACTTACTTCACATAGCTATTGCTAAGTGTCTTGTAAACTCTGAAGTGCTTTACAAATGGAAGCTAATATTCCCAAGCTAATATTCCTAGATGTTATTTGCCTGTTAGAAAGGGAATTTGGGTATATAACAAGGGGTTTTCTTCCACTTGCACAAACTGTAGCCCTTGGCCAATGTGTCTTCAAAATGGTAGGCACTGATAAGAGTGATCAGCAGATAGGATCAATGGCATAGTTTCTTGGTGAAGGAACATTGTGCTTTAGCTGTCAACCTGAAATCTAGTCCAGAGTCTGCCACTAATTAGCTTTAACTTTTTATGATTCCCACACTTTTGTGAGCTAGCTGTATCCTAGAGGGATAATCAGGTGCTCTTGTAAGTTAATAGATCCATGTGTACATAATAATCCAGACTTTATTATGGTTTTAGAGAATAGGATCTACATCTGGAGAGAACTTCAACTAAAACCTCATTTTCAAATGAATTAAGCAAGGCTCCTGATCCCATATTAACATTACATTGTCTAAGATTTTATTCCTAACATAGACAATGGTTACTAATGGGAGGATTCCTCTCCATTTAGTCTAAAGTCATGGAAACCCATCATTTTTTTGTTGTCTTCATGCATGAGTTTATTTATGTGAAAAGTTCCACAGGATCCTTTGTATCTCACTGTTGCCTTTGGCAACTCCACCTTCAGGATATCCTATGTTGCAGTTTTTTCCTAATTAAGTTCCCTCCCAGCTCTAATGAGCCCACCTATGTTTTTTAGGCATATATTGAAGATATTTACAGTTGGCTGTACTGAATCAAATTTAAGTTCAAAGTTCCCTAGTGAGGGTGAATTTCCATACACTGCTCCCCCCATCTCTTTCAAAAGCAGTCAGTATTGAAGGCTATTGAACTCTTATGTCATGGAATTAACCAAAACCAAACCAGTGGAAGAGGAAAGTCAGTAGTAATTCTCTTATCCCTACCCCTAGTTGGAAACCTTGGAACATGTTAGTGGTAAATGATGACTACCACCAATGTGAATATTGGCTAGTTCTTAGAATGGGAAAGTGAATACTACTTTGCTGTAAAGTGTAAAGAGGAGGCCTTACTGAGAACACATTTCTTTAGGTACCGACACTGGTCTTGGCATCCTGCTTCCTAGGAAGCAGACTATGCTGTTCAGTCATTTCAGTCCAGTCTGATTCTTTGTGACCCCGATTTGGGTCACAGATCATTTTACAAATAAGAAAACTAAGGCAGGGAACTAGGGTCATGCTGTTAGTGTCTCAAGGTTGGATTTGGACTTGGGCCTTCCTAATTCCTATCCACTGAGCCAATGAGCTTCCATCCAGGAAGCATACCATATCCCACAGTTACCTCAATTAGCTTGATTACTCTTACAATGACTTTGACCTAATCCAGCCACTGAATCAAGTGAAAGAGTTTCACTGACATAAGATTTTTTTTTTTAAAAAACTTTTATTTCTTAAATGGTTTCCTCTCCCTCAAGATAAGGTCCGCAAGTGGGAATTTACTGTGGAGCAAATGCGTAAAGAGATAGAAGTACATTTAAACTGTTGCCTCAATTGGATTATTGTGCAGATGGGATCCCAATAGCTTAGGTTTCCCAAATTTAAATTAGTTTATGGCCTACTTAGGAAGCATAAATTCCAAGTCAGTCAATATTTGTACCTTTGAATTTAAGATTTGTGCTAATACACTCGAGTAGGAGTCAAAATGGATATGCCTACCTAGGTTCTGATACTTTCATTTATTCCTGTTGTAGGGGCACTAAATGATAGCTTGGCTGCATTGTATCTTCTGCTTCCTCTCTTACCAGGCTTTCAACAACACTATTAAATTCTGCTCAGATTCTAATATATGGACAATGCTTTGCATTATGAACATCTTATTAACTCTGCTCAGTGGCAGACCTACAGAGAGTGGTGGGTCAAGAGTTTAGGAATTATTTCAGGGAAGACTGGTAGATAAGGAAACAAATTCAGTTTCTTTCTATATGCTACTTTTTACATGCTTTCACAAAGTTGTGAGGAAGTGTTTTTGTAAGCCTTAAAGTACTACATGAATTGTGGTTAATTCACCAACATTAAAGACTAATTTTGCTAGTAGTTTTTGTCTTTATGGGTCCAAGTCAAGATTTTGGAAACTGATTTTAGATTCTTGTGTAGAGAAAGTCGAGTTAGTTCTCCATTAAAAATGAAGAGCTATAAATAAGATGCAATTAAGGGTAAACACCTACAAACACCAAAAAAAAAGAATTAATGAGTTGTCACTATTGACAAACATTTTACATTCCCAATTCAATTTGCAACTGTACCTTGTCCCAGTAGCAAAGATAGGGAGAATGAAGAAGGGGAAGAGATAATTTAAGGTCTAAGCAGGCAATGACATAAGTCACCAAGCATCTTTCTGCTCTTGACTCTTAATAGCTAAACAAAGATGTCCCATTACCTCAAAAATAAGTGTGCAAGGACATTAAATAGCTATTAAATAACAGTCAATTGGCTTAGGTCATTTTGACCTTTATAATTAGTAATGACTGTTTGGCAGCAGAAAAGGCTTAACACTTTAAAAAAGCATCTCAATGTTGCAGTCCTTTTAACTTTAACCTTCCACCTGAGAACCTTCTTTCCTAGCCATTATGTAAAGAAAGGCAAGACAAACTGAACTCATTCTGACATCTTTTGCTTCTTAAGTACAGGATCTTAAAATAGTAAATAGAAATGCCTTGGATCTTGACAGAGCCATTACAATGGGAGCTCACCTCCACTACCCCCTACCTGTCCAACTAGATAAAAACTTGGCTGAAATCTTCAATTGAAGAAATTGAATTCACTCTATGTATTTATGGTTACTTGTCTTAATGGCATTATATGCAAATCAGTTTTGAATGACCATAAGAATTTCCCAATACCTAATTATTTCAATATACTTTTTTTTTTATTTTAAAACAGGTCACAACACTAAACTCAATCCCATTCTGCCATTGTACAAGCTACAAATGCTTGCTTAGCAGTTGAGGGGCAATCTTTAGAAGCATATTTGAAAAGTGAATAAAAATCCATATAAAACAAATATTCAAATAGTTTCCATAGGAACACAGATAAGTGTGACCCCATCTCTAAGTCTTCCATATTGTTGCATTTGTGCCAACCCTATTCTTAAAACATTTAAAAACTCTAGCAGGAATTAAGTTAATTGTTCCCCAAAATGCTCTAATACAAGCTAAACTTGCAATTAATGGCTACAAACAGCATCTATACATTAATACTAGCTGAAGTACAAGTTGTTGAGTGATGTTCCATTCCACTTTCCCAAGCACAAGATAATGGCAAAGTGTTGATATCCTGATCCTCTACTTCTGCTGGAAAACCTTGGGTCTTGATTTGTTGCATGCATTGCCTGAGAGACACAGAAGTAGCAGATTAAAAAGCCATACAGTATAAGTCTCATTTTTTTGTTGAGTTAAGTGTTTCCTTGACAAAGATATTGAAGTGGTTTCCTATTTCCTTCTCCAGCTCATTTTACAGATGAGGAAACAGGCAAACCTAAGCCCAGGAGCACACAAAACTAGAAGTGTCTGAGGCTGGATTTGAACTCAGGTCTTCCTGACTCCAGGCCCAGCACGCTATTCACTGGGCCACCTAGGTATACCCATAAAGTCTCAGAAAAGTAAGTATTTTGGCAATATAGCCTTATAATCCCCCCCTTTGATTACTGTGGCAAACACAATAGCAATGTCAATCAATGTCAATGTCAGTTCTTTAATACAAAATCTTTCCAAGAGCACTTGTGAATTTACATGAATACAAATCCTGAAAGTTGCTATCTGTGTTTACTTACCCATTTTATATAAATACATTGCCAATCATTCTACTAATTAAGTAATAAAATCTATTTAAAACTAACCATGCTGGCCCAGACATCACATAATAGATAGTAGGTCTCTGGAATCCATTGAAAGTAGAAGCAGCAGCAACAGTATAAGCACCCATGTTTTCAAATAGCATCCAATCTCCCACATGCATTTCTGGCAAATCACAGCGTTCAACAATTCTATCAAGGCCATCACATGTTGGTCCCCATATGCTAGTAGAGTAATACTTCTCATCTGGTTTGGGTCTCTGGAAAAAAACAAGAAAATAAGTTATACCACACACTTCACCAATATCTTTAACTTGTCTTTGTTTCTTAAAAAGAATCATTCTTACCTTTTGTAGAATAGGTTTAACATGTGCATGATCAAACAGGATGCAATTAAATGATCCATATACTCCATCATTTACATAGTACATAAAAGTTTGGTCATTTGCCTCATCTTCATCTAAAAAAAGGGAGGAAAAAAGAATCCCAATGAGTTTTTTTGTATTAGTCAAAAAATATTTATCTACTCCAGCACACACTAGATTGTTACATACCATCAGAACCTGTCTGTTCCTTTAATACAAGTTTTTTGGCAATGATGTTAACTGCAAGTGTAAAAGCTGATGCAACATAGTATCTGCCTGGTTCAGCTATGATTCTCACTCCAGAGTCAGAAGGAAAATACTTGTCCAATGCTGGATTGATTACACTTGTGATCTGAGTAAGAAAATAAACCATGAATTATTTAAAGGCAAAATCAGGAGAATGTTAACTGATTGTCCATAAACATGTCAGAATAGGGGTCACTACCAATACACAAATACTAAACTCTACAATACATAATATACATGCATATATTCCATTCTCCTGTTTGTGATACCACGATTTTTAAAAGTTCTGAGCTCTCACAGTGGTATATCAATAAATTACTATAAAAATTAATCCCAATTGGATTTGTACAGAAAGTACAAGAAATATTTTGGATATAAATCTCAATACAATTATTTATACATACTAAAAGCTAATTATAAAAAGTTCTACAAACTTTTAAGATCATTTATGATTAATAATAGACAGGCATAGTTTTTAAAACTAAAGAATTAATTAAGTACCTCTTCAAACTTAAGCTTTGCATCTTCAGAGCCAGGAAAGCCACCACCAATATCAAGAAGATACATGTTGAAACCAAATTCCACCTATAGGTCAAGGAAACTAAACTGTCAGACAATGTAGTTCATATGTGGTAAGCCAACCAGAAAAATTTAACATAAAAAACCCCCAAAATCTCAAGATGTCACCACTTTATATTTTAAAATTCATATTAAAAATTCATTCAATAGTTAGGACAAGTAGCACTGTTATTTTGACAATTGTAGTAATTCTATTGACTACCATGGGTGTTTTAATACCCCTATAAATGCCCTATTACTTACCCCCATGTCAAAGACACATCGGGCATCAGAAACTGCTTGGACATACGTTTCTGGATCGGTACAACCACTTCCCACATGGAAACTAAGGAGAGAAAATCATTCAGTTGTTTCAACAAAAAAAAAAAAAAAAAAATGACTATGGAAATTTGACACCTTCCTATAAAATTCCAACATGATGAGCTTACCTGACTCCAATAACATCAATATTCAGTTCCTTTGCTCGCTCAAGGAGTAGCCTACTAGTTTTGAGAGTGGCACCAAATTTAACACTTAGCCGACAGATGGCTTTGGAGTCATCAGTGGCAATCCTCAAAACCAGCCTAGTAGGATTAAAAAAAAAGTCATTAATGCTAATTATTCAAGTGGGGGGGGAAGGGTAGTCTTTCCTAAACAGCATTTTAAAAATCCCACCTTGTTACATATAATTTTAAGTAAACTAAGATGGTTTACACCCTATTTTATAAAATATATATTTAGAACTTGAGAGGGAGAAAAAGGTAAGTAGTACAAACAGTTTTGCACCTATTTTGAACCCAGATATTAATGTAAATGTAAATTAGGATGAATATACAGCTGTCTACTTACTTTGCCTTTGGATGGGATCTGGCAACTTTCATTAGCTCTACTTCACTATCAAAAGTCATCATTTGCACTCCATTGTTGGCCGCATACTTAATTTGTGACACTTGTTTGCATGGATTTGCATAGATTATCCTCTCTGGAGGCACCCCAACACTCTGTACTATTTGTATTTCAGTCTGGGGAGGGGGGGCAAGAAATAGAAACCATTAGTCATGAGAATAAAATGAACAAAACCCAGAAAATACTATGCTATTTCAGTCTTCATTTGTTAGATCTTCAGTCTTCCCTACAGCTTAAATATGACACATTCTTCATATATGGTAATCAAAGCAAGTAAGAAAGCTTACCTTGCTAGCACAATCAAAACCTGCTCCAATAGTAGCAAGTGTCTTCACTATAGCTTTGCTGTCATTACATTTAACAGCATAAAAAGGAGTTACTCGAGGAAGAGCTTTGTACCATCTCAGATGTTTCTTTAGAATGTCACCAAGGTCAGCAACATAGAAGGCATCTTTATCATCCTGAAAAAAAGTTAGTAGAGAGTTTATGTAAAATGTTTAAAAAATCTAGAAGAGTTCTCAAAAATATAATAAAGGTCATTCTTATATATAGCATTCTCCAAGGCTTTCTTGATCTGCTTTTTTCCTCATTTAGTGGTCCCAGAATGGAGAAAGGGACTACAAGAGATTTTAATAGCTGTTTCTTTACGCCTCAATGACAAAGAGAACTTTAGGCTCCGTCTGGGTTCCTTTTAGGCTCTAGGTATTTGTGTTAACAAGGCAGATAGCTATTGAAAAATGTATGTTTATTTTAATACTTACAGAAGAAGAAACTTCATTAATTTTCTGGTCCAGAATATCCTTAGCAGTAAAGCCTTCATCAAGGAAACTGAAGTTAAATTCATCATTGCTAAAGTTGTTCATGGTTTCTTGATGTTCCTCTAAAGTGCAACAAACTATAATATTGACAGGAAAGGCAAAAAAAATTGAGCTGAGTAAGTCTGAAGGAGATCCAAAAGCTTTAAAAATTTAATTTGAAACAATAAACATTTACTAAATAATTATTAAACAAAAGGTCCAGGGAGACTTAAGAGAAATGATATCTATTGTATAACAAATATGCTAGCTTTTACATAGTGCATTAATAAAAATCTTTAAGACACATGTTCTCATTTATTCCTGATAACTCTGTAAGGTAGATGCTATTTCCCTCCCATTTTAAAGTTGAAGAAATTTAATCTAAGAGAGGTTAGATGAATTTCATAACATCACAGAGTTAGTAAATGTTAAGGTAAAATTTGAATTCAAGTCTTCCTCTGTTGGACTTTCCATACTCTATCCACTTCACCACCAAGCTGCCTAAAATAACAACCAAGTGAATAAAGAATTTCAAAGCAGAAAAGTAGACACTTCAACTGTCTTAAAAGCATATATCCAAACTGGGAGACAGGGAAATAAAGACCCAAAAATGGCATGCCAAAAAAAACCTTAAAATAAATACATAAATGAGTTATGACAGAAAATTAGTTATAATTTGTTATAAGTTATAACAAATTAATTACTTACACGGAAAAACTAAGAGATGGAATTTAAAGACAGGCTATTTCCAGCTGTACACCGAAGGTGGTTCTTTAGGAAAAAAAAGTCCTGTTAAGGCTACGATTGTGCCTTCGGTGCAGCGGTTACACTAGATAAAGAAACATACAAAAATTACAATTCAAAAATTTGTGTATAGAATAAATCACAAAAACCTGCAAATATTTAAGAGGGCTTTTTAATCATCTTTAATGTTAAAGAAGTACTTTCTCTAGAAGTTCAACAATTTTATATTACAATTTGAAGGAAGGCTCAAAAGTAGGGGTCATCTGACCTCTTCATTTTATACAACAAAATGAAGAGAATTTGCTCAAGGTCACACACAGGTAGTTTTTTTAGTGAAAGAGCCAAGTTTCAAACATAGGTCACCTTACTTCCCCAGTGCTCATTTGTGATATATCGATGGTTCTTCAAAACCCCTGGGAATAGATAGCTATAATTCACTATCAGGTACATGAAAGCCTTTATAAAGGTTTGTGTGCAAAATATTTTCTTTGATGAGCCAAGTGTACCAAATTGCCCTAATACTCAAAAACATCTGTCTCTAATTTCATATAAGTATGAATCAAATTAATTTTAAGAATCTTATTTCAATACTGTTTCCATAGCTAGACATGTATTTTGGTAATTCTATTTTTCAGATCACTATACACTGAAGTAACTCCCTTAACAGCTGCTGATAATAATAGTTAAGAAGTTACAAATATAAATACAAATACTATGATCTTCACCATCTTGAGAATCTGTCAGAGCATATGAAAAAGAAACAATTTCCTGTTACTAATTCTAGTCTTCCCAAAAACAAAGAGAAATTAAAATACTATTTGCTAGAGCATGTTCTTAAGGCTTCTGCTCCACCATCAAAAGTGAGTAATAGGTATTTAAATTTAAAGTAAACTTCCAGGGCATTTGAAATCAATTGTTTAAAAATGATTAATTCTAGTCTTTGAGGCTAGTTCATATACCCTTACTAAATGGATGGATACATAGATATATGGTAGTTTTAGTGCTCTGCCTTCCAACACATTTCTATTTGGCAAAAAATGCACTATTGTTTAAGACATTTAAAATTATTGTTTTGCAGACAAATTATAATGTACTTTATAGTCAATAGTTATTCCTCTATCCCAAATGGCAACAGTTTAAGGAGCTGACGGGTTTAAATATGAATTATGCCCTCTCCAACTTCTGAGAGGTACCTTCATTTTCTTTCACAAGTTTCCTTTATCAATGAAATCACAGTAAGTCTCCTCTTATCCCCCTTGTCCCATTTTTGCATTTTGAGATCAGCAGACTCAAATTTAGTCTCAAAATCAAATTTTATTTGAAACCTAACACATTGTGGCTGGCGTTTCAGAAAAACTTTGCATTCTGTTTAAACAGTAGTGAGGGGGCAAGTGGGGAGGGAGAGAAAAAGATCACTTCATTTTTAAAGTACAGTTAAATGTGACTTTAGAAGCAAGCTGTCAACTTTTGAGTTTTGCTCACTGGAGGGCTGATATTAAAACTATTTGCCGCCAGTAGATTACACATACATACATACATACATACATACATACACACAGACACACACACACACAGACAGAGACTCAAAGACACAGCTGTCTTCAAGGTCTCTGGGCTTAAAATTCCAGACTAATGGGGTCTAAGTATTCATGTTTACTTCTAAATCGTAGGCTTATTAGAATAGTTCCGACCCACTAGGAGAGTACTTTAGCCAACACGAGCCAGGGGAGTTGCTGTTTCTAAGCTCATTCCAGCTCCAGGACCGCCCCCCACAAGTTTCTGGCTCAGAAGTGCTCCCCTGAATAGCTTCCATCCTGTGCAGGTGTCTCCCGCCCCCTCAAAAATGGAAAAGCAATCTTTATCAAAGGTTACGATCGCAAAAAGGGCACCTGTTGCAGAAGCCGGCCGGGAACCCCCTCGGGGGTGTGCTGCGGGGCGGCCGCAGCTGCGCGCCCCCCACCCCCGGGGCAGGCCGCCGGCTGCGGGGGGCCCTGGAGGCCGGGTGTGTCTCTGCAAGCCCGGCGGGGTGCCCGGGAGGCCCTCCGGCCGGGAGAGGCGGCGCCCGGCTTCTCCCAGGGCCTCCACCTTCCGGGCCGGCGCGGCGAAGGGAAGCGCCCGTTACCTGCCGCCGCCGCCGGGCCCGCGATCGCGCCGGGGCGGCCCGGGCGGGAGGCGGAGCGGCGCCCTCCCTCCGGCGGCGCGGTGGTCGCGTCCGCCGCTCCCTCCGCCTCCCCCCCGCCCTCCGCGTCCGGGTGGTCTCGCCCGGCCGCCCCGCCGGAGGCCTCCCTCGCCCGCGGGGGCGCAGAGGCCGCCACGTCCCTCCCCGGCTGGAGGCCGGCCCCGGCGGCCCAGGGACACGTGGCCGCTCCGGCCCGGCCCGGGCCGCTGGTTGGTCGCCGTCCCGGAGGCAGGCAGAGCCGCGCTCCCCCGCCCCCCGCGCCCCGCGCCGCGCTCACCTTAAAGGGCATGGACAGAGCGGGCAGCCCCCATGGAGACGCTCAAGGTGAAGGTCCCCCAACCTCCGCCCCCGTTCGGCCGCCTCCCGCCCGGCTGGGGGAGCCGCGCCGAGCCGCCGGCCCGAGGTGGCGCGAGAGCTGGTGGCAGAGGAGCTGGCGGCGGCGGCGGAGGCCGGAGGGGTCTGACAAAGCCCGACGGCTCCGCGGCGCCGCTACTTATAGCGCCGGCGGCGTCGTCATGGAGACGCACCAGCTCAAACCAGCCCCGATCGGTTCCGGCCGGGAGGAGGCGGAGGCAGGGCGAGCGCCCAATAGGAGGACGCGGGCGGGAGAAGGGGCGGGAGGCGGGCGGTTAAACGTCAGCGGATTGGCACACGCCCCGCCCGCCCGCGCGCCAGGCTCGCGCCGTGCCCCGCCCCCTCCGGGCCCGCCCCTCTCCACGCCCAGGCTGGAGCGGCGCGAGCCCGCCGGCAGAGTCGCGAGCTGCCCTGCTGGGGCGGGCGGGGGCGCGCACGGACGCCCGGACACGCCCCCTCGCGCGCCGGGGGGGGGGGGGGCGGGGGGGTCCTGCAGCCCTTGCTAGGGGCTCACGCGTGCGCGGCCCATCTGGGTCCTTTGTGAGACCCAACCTGGATGCGCGCGTGGGCCCGGGAGCTTTCCCACGCACCCGGGGCAAAGCGCGATTTGTTTTTAAAAGTCCTTAACTTAAGGGAGGAGTCGGCTTCCAGCCCGGGGTCTTCGGGCCCCCGCGGCTCCGATTAGCGCTCACGTGCGCTTAGATCCTTCCAGATAGTCTCAGGAATGAGCACCCCCCCCAGGGTAGGCTTTTGATCCTGCTTCCTTTTCTGGAAGGAGCGCTGTTTAGCTCGGGACCGCGCTTTGGAACCTCAGGTAAAGGTGACCCAAGGATGTGTGTGAAAGGATGAAAAGAGGAGGATGGAGACAGCATTTTTGGGCCTCAAGCTTCCTTCCCTCCCGGAGCCTCAGTTTCCCGATGGGCGAAATGAAAAAAGGATGGAATGAGATCATAAGGATGGAGCGCTAGCTCGTGCTAATAGAAACGTTAGCTAGTCCAGAGGTGCCCCTGCGGGGGTGCCCGGGCACCGTCCACCGACCCTTGAGACGCAGATGGGCTCTATTAACGAGCATTGATCAGCCACCCTAGTGTCTGCAGAGATTACAGTTGACATGGTCTCCCTCAAAGGAAGGCAAGGATTGTGTCTCTGTATCCCCGACTCTCCCTGACATCTTTTGCAGCCTTAATATCCTTGAATCTAGGGAACACAGGTCTAAGATGGGAGGTTCAATGAAGTTCCTACAGAACTGACCCCAGAGTGAGGAAGACTTGGACAGTCTCAAGCCCTGTTACTCTAAACATACATATATAGTTTTTCACTGCAATCATTTCCCCCTTAAAATCACCCCTAACACTTCCTGATAAAAAAAACGCCAAAAAAGGGTAAGCAGCAATTCAGTCCAATAAATATTCTTACCACATTCTACATCTCTCTACCTCTCAACTGAAAAGGAAAAGGTATCTTTATTTATTATAAGTTTTCCAGACCTGAGATTGGATCATTGAAATTTCCCAGTTTGCTTCTCGGTGTCCTTATCAGTTACTTAGTGGTGTTGTTTCAGTTTTGCTTTCTCCACCCCACCCCCATGTCATCACTTCATACCAGTCTTTTTTCGTCTCCTTCCCTGAATTCTTCATATTTCTTGTTTCTTAGGGTATAATAATAATATTGTGTTACTCTAATGATTCACATTCACTTTCAGATATTCATTCCTCCATCAATGGAAAGTCATTTTATTTTCAATCTTTTGTTACCATAGTTTTTCCATGAACATTTTTACAAAGTATTTTCTTGATGACAAACCTGAGAAGGAGGCAGGTAGTAAAATAAGTATCGTCCACATTTTTTTAAACAATGATGTGGCAGGCATGCCTCAAAACTAAGATTCAAATAGAGAGGTTGGTTTAATTTACCATACTATCTTAAAGGTATAAAAAAGATAAGATTTTTTTTTCTTTCTCATTCATACTCTGTTCTCTGTCTCTTATGCACAAACACGCATACACACACGCAATTACATCAAAAAAATACAGAACAAAGTGTAATCAAGGGCTAAATTGAATAAAAACAAGTCTCTAAGAGAACTTGAATCTTTGGGGAACCAAATGTGTTTGTGTGTGTGTGTGTGTGTGTGTGTGTGTGTGTGTGTGTATGTACACAGTTCTGATGGCACAGGAAATCTTTTGGGGGCATCCTCTTTCCTTTTTCAATTATGCAACAATCATAGTAATCCCACATTCAGGAATCAAATATTCTATAAACAATAACCAACTAGTTATGGACATCATCAGCCTTTATATGATCCTATTCAGGTATAAAGAAATCAGGCAACTGCTTGACTGTGGAATCATTGGATAAGGTGTAAAGCCACTAACTCTTTTTTACATGTTTCTCACCTCATTGCCCACATGCAACCAGTTGCCAAATCCTATTGAAGGTGCCATCTTATCCATGAAGTCTTCCTTGATTTCAGCTCCTCCCAACCCCAAGCAGAAAGTGATCTCTCTTCAAGCTTTTCTAGAACATTTTAATATTGATCTGAGTACATGCTATATCCCTTATACCATTGTATAGTAAATTTTTCAGGGCTATTTTATGTTTATGTTCTGAGTCTTAAGTCCAGTGCCTTATATGTTGTTGATTGTTCTTCATTCTCAAAGAGGACCATGATATCAGGAATGTGATAGCACAACTTGCAAGTGAATTGAATTTAAGTGAGAAGAGCTCTGCTATGTGACCAGCCTCACCTTCTCCTCCAGAGCCATCTGGATCTAAGATATAAATCAGGACAATTGAAGCTGTCCCTGAAACAAGCTTTGAAAAGTGAAATCACATGCTCATAGTCACATTGCTACTAACTCTAAGAAGCAGAATTTGAATTTGAATCTACTGATTCCAGGTTCAGTGACTTTTTTTACTTAGACACATTTTATTACTTAGGGGAAAAGGTGCTAAACAAATTATAATATAAAGCTAAAATGGTGGCAGAACATCATAGATAACAGAATATACTAACCTACAAATGTCCCTTTGGGTCCTGTTGGAGAAATTGATCTCCCTTACCCTGTTGGAAACAACTAAGTTAAAGTTTTCTAGGTGTCAGTGGGATTCTACTCAATTGTAATTACTAAAAGCATGTAAAATATCCATACCTTATATGAAGCAAGTACTTTATTGTTGTTTTTTTAATGCTTGTGGTAAATTGAAATTGAAAAAAATGGAGTGGGATTCAGAAAGCCTAGGATTCTAATCCTAGCTCTGCCCATAAACTGTTGTGTTAACTTTCCTAAGTTTCACTTTCTTCATTTTTAAATGAAAGGGTTTGACCAGATGGTCTCTGAGGTACCTTTCTAATTCTAGTTATGATCTTTTTTGGGCTCTCTGAACCTCAGTTTCTTAGAATAAAGAAGATGATGATATTTGTCATTCATTCTCAAAGAAGACCATAGCATCAGAGAGGTGATGTCATCTGGGTCCAGTGGCCAGATATGAATTGGGATGACTGGAGATGGCCCTGAAAGTGAGACAATCAGGGTTAAGTGACTTGCCCAAGGTCACACAACTAATAAGAGTCAAGTGTCTGAAGCTGTACTCAAACTTTCACCCTCCTGACTCCAAGACCAGTGCTCTATCTACTGCCCCGTTGAGTAAAGACATAGGATTGGATGAGTTCCAAGGTCTAACTCTAAAATTCTGTCACTCCATTTTAGTTTCTAGAACTTTTAATCAGTATCATGAAGAATATCTTTCTATAAGGTCCTGTTTTTCAGCACCTTGAATGGACACTGCCTTCAGAACCTGCCATGGGTCTAGGCCAAGAACTAATTCTCCATTATTCAAATATGTCATAAGCCTGTAACCTTAATACAGGGATAAGAGAACAACCATATGTAACTCATATATCTGAATAAATTTTGTTCAAGACTATAGTGCCATTAACTGATTTTAGAGATAAGTTAAGGGCATGAAAATACAATTGCTTGTTGGCCTCCACAGATACTAGTTCCAATTTTCTTTGAGGGATGTGTTCCTTCTGGTTCTCTGACTTGTTCTATACCAACAGACTATATTGATCTCAAATGATATTATCAATCAGGCATCCAAGGGAAAAAAAAGCAGCACTAGTCTTATAATACATTTCTGTTATTTTTGTCCTCCTTTTTGGGATATCTCCAAATTTTGCTTCCTGATCTAGGCTTTGAACTTCTTAGTGTTTTAATTTGTCAATTAAAGAAATTCTATCTTTTACCTCACCTCTAGATCTATTCCTTGGAATCTTTGAGCATTATTGTTGAAAAGAGGACCTGGTTCAGCTCATGACTAGTCTTTTAAGCCTATTCTATACTTTATAGAGGACCTGCATAAATAAACCCTTAGAATGAAAGCAACACAGTGGGGCCGCTAGCAAAAAATCAAGAAATGCAACAGGAAAGTAAAAAGTATTATAGTATATAAAGAAAATGATATGCATACATATGAACAATTATGCCATTAAACAGGTAGCCAGAGATATACTGTTATACTGTTATAGTCACATGCTTGCACACACACACACACACACACACACACACACACACACAAAGAGAGAAAATGTAGTGATTGTCTAGACCTGTGATTTCTCTTTTTTTTTAATTGCATTCTTTTTGGCTTTTTCAAGGCAATGGGCTTTTAGTGACTTGCCCAAGGTCACATAGCTAAGTTAATTGTGTGTGTGTGTGTGTGTGTGTGTGTGTGTGTGTGTGTGTGTGTGTATAGCTATGGTATTAGGAACTTTTTTAAGATATAAATTGCAGAAAAGTTGTTGATTTCGATATGAGTCCATACTTAAAATGATCTATAATCAGAATTTCAAGGCTTACTTAAGTCATTATTTGGTCTGTATTCCCCTTGCCCCACTCCCCATATAATTGTCAATAGCAGGACATCCTCCTCCTTCCACCAAGCTATCACTCTGCACATAGCATCCTTGACCATTTTGGCTCATCTGGCCCAGATGAGGAAAAAAAAAGTGGAAGTGACTGAAATGTAATTGCCTTCACTCCTACTGCTTGAGGCAAACTTTCTTTGAGAGTCAACCATTTGGAGTCTGGTAGCTGACTCACAGAGAAGGGAAGTTCCATAAAGGTAATCTGATGCAATGTGATGAGAAGAATAAATTTGATACAGGAAGATAAATTGATGAGTAAATTACATCTTATTTAAATGCATACTTTAAAAAACATTTTCAGTGTACATTAATATCTTCCTCAATTAATAGAGAGTAGAGGAGTAGCATATTATTGTGAAATAAAGCATTGCATAGAACTTTAAGTTTATTTTGAAATAATAGTTTAAATTTGTATAGTATTTCATACTTAACAAAGTGCTTTAATATTCATTATTTCATTGGAGTCTCTCTGCAAACCTTTGATGAATCATGTCCATTTGGCTTGGAGAATGGTTTGTCTAAGATCATTCAGCTGTTAAGTAGCATGAGCAGATCATCACCCTTGTGATATCATTGGTGAAAATGAAGGACCACCACCAATAGCAGCAACAAGCAGAGATGGAATTTGAACCCTGTTCTCCTAACTCCTCTTCCCCCTTCCCAACCCTTTGTATCATCTGTATTTCTAATTCTCTTGAAATTCTAATATGCTATGTTTTAAAGTCAACTAGAATCCCTAGGAAGATTTGGATGATAAGAGATGAATTTTTGTATCAGGAAACTGCTTGGAATCATTGAAAGCATTTTGCAATTTCCCAAATGTTATCAATAATCATTTACCTCCTCTTATTTAACTATGGGTATATATATACCAGACCCCCCCACACACACACACACTGATGGGGAACTCACTGGAATCCCTTTCCAGCTCCATATCTTAAGCTGGACAATAAGCATTCTTTATCCCTATTTTGCTACATTGAAGATTCATTATCATCAGTTTAGACCTGGTTATCTAGTCTACTCCCCTCATTTTACATGTGAAGAAACCGAGACCCAGAGAGATTAATTGATTGGCCATGGTCACAGGAATTTTATATTTGGTGTAGAAGCTAAAAAGGAAATGGAAGAAATACAGTCCTGAGAGTGCCACAGTATCCTAGTATTCCTTGCCATTTTGTCTAAGTACTTAGACAATCTTCATTTTTCCAAGTACTCTTCTCTTGTGAAATATATGTTCTTATTTCATTGCATCCATATGTTCTCTGCAGATGTATCGTAGTTTAGATATTTTGATTTGCCAAATCTGAGGCAGCTTGACTTCCTATACTAAAGCATTTAATAAACACAGGCTAGTCACATAAAATCATCCTGCAGGCTGCATAAAGCCTTTGAACATCCCTCATTTAGATAACTCTTCTTTAGTGCAATAAAATCAGATTGAGAATGAGAAAATCTGGTCTTGATGCCATACACCAATGGGTTATCATGGTGACTGAAACTTAGAACAAGTGGTAGTAAGAGATACATGTATATAGCAACCTAAATCTTCCAAAATGTAGTACTTACTTATCTTATCTCCTTTGATCCTCCTAACAATGGATGAATTAGTTAGTGAAAGTACATCCCCATTGTAGTGATAGAACTAGGATCAGAGATAAAGTGACTTTCCCAGGTCACTCAGACTGGGAATTAACTAAAGTTCAAGTGCAGTTCCATCTCCTCTAATTTGTTTGTCCATCTATCCAAAGGAGTATTGCTGTCTTCTATTTGGAAGACTCCCTCCAGTGGCCTACACTTGCCTGTTCCATCAAAGCTGACATCATTGATCAATATACAAGGTGTTTCAACAATCTCATGGCAGTTAACCTAGCTTTAATCTACCCTAAGACTTTTTGGGGGGGGGGCGGGGGATGGCGTTCATCCTGTATTTTAAGAACCTTTCTACTTAATAATTACCTAGCAGTGTGGCCTTGGGCAAGCCACTTTTAAAAAAAAAAAGAACCTTTCTATTAGGAATTGCCTTCAAAGCCAGTTTAGCTAGGTGACCATGGGCAATTTACTTGACCCATCTGCTCTTCAAGTGACAGACAAAATTAAAGGAATGACTCTATTTATTTTCTGCTTTAAGATACTCATGAAATAATCTGAGCCAAAAGAAGCCTAGCTGTCTGTTAAAGGTAACAGTAATTTTATGGTTGCTGTTGTTGTTATTGAGTCATTTCAGTCATGTCCAACTCTTCCTGACCTCATTTGGGGTTTTCTTGGCAAAGATTCTGAAGTCATTTCCTTCTTCAGGTCATTGACAGATGAGGAAACTGAGGTAAACAAGGTTAAATGACTTGCCCACAGTCACACAGTTAAGCACATGAGGTCAGGTTTGAATTCAGGAGGAGAAGTTTTTTGTCTCCAGGTTAGGTGATTTATTCACTGCAACATTTAGCTGCCTGGTAATTATTTTATATACATATTATATGTGTACATATATATTTACATGCATATACAAGTATGTACATATAATAAATACATGTATGGGTGCATGTGTGTTCATGTATATATTCACCTTTAAGATTTATACAGCATGTTCATTATATCAGTTTTGTAAGGCAAGAAGTCCATAAGATACTGTGCCTATTTTTACAGAGTAGGAACCTGAAACCTAAAGAAGTAAAGTGATCTTCCCAGGGTCACAGAGATAGTCAGTTTAGAAGCTAAGTTTCCAACCTGCCTGTACTAACCCTAAAATCTGTGTTCTTGAACTAATCTCTTTTTGGGTTGCTACTTGTGAGTGATTGTCTCCTTCCCTGACAAGTCATAGCAGCACCTCTGCGGGACTTTACTACTGTCCCATTTTGAGTCTGGTTCCACCCTGGCCCTTGCTATGGGGTGTTACCCCTGTTATGGGGCACACCTTGGGGAAGCCCCAGGTCACAAAAGATTTCTTCCACCCATGTGTTGGGGAATAACTTTTGTGGAGAGGACTGGTGGAACTTGCATAATCTCAGCTTCCTGAAGGTGCGTCCTAAGCCCCGGCACAAATATCTAAACCCTGTGAAAGGCCTGTGTCGTCACTCATGAAAGCACTTGCCAAGAGTGGCCATGCTACCCACCTTGCGCCACCCAGTATCTTTGATGTTTGGGGAGATATTTAGAAAGGGCTGGTGTGACTTCCTTGGAGTGCTCACAGCTTTTAGAGGAGGGAGTTCCTCAAAACAGAGGAAATTGGAGATATGTGGGTGGACAGCCAAGCCCTGGTGAGGCTCACCCATGACTGATGATGCTGACCTTCCACATAGCCTTTACCTGAGAGTGTCCACACCTCTCCAGTTTCCATCGGCTCCCACCCCACTGATGGCAGCAGCAGGGGTGGTACCTGACAGAAAGGAGGATACTTCAACTTCAGTGAGTTTCATGGCTTCAAGGTTAAAAAGGGATGTGTCAGTCCCCACTCAGAAGGGAACCTAGGTATGGGATACTATTCCTTTTATTATTTTAGGTGGGGCAAGGATGTAGGTAGTGAGGGGGAAGGAATGTGTTTCACTGAAAAGAAAAAAATATTATAGAATAGGGATCCTTAAATTGGGTCCACCAAACCATCCAGGATAGATTTCAGGGATCCATGAACTTAGATGGGAAAAAATTACATCTTTATTTTTTATTAAACTCTAACTGACATTTATCATTAACTTCAATTTTGAATATAGGAAATAAACCACAGTGGTATTAGGTTTTACCAGGCTTCCAAAGTTATCCATGACACACAAAATTGTTAAAAACCTCTGCCAGACCAGTGTTGGAAATGACCAAAGAAGGAAGGGAATGGGCCAGAAAAAAGGAAAGAATGTTGGGGGAAGACAAGAAAAACAAAGAGAAGGAATGAAAGAAAGGAGTAGAGGAAAGAAGGGAGAAAGGAAGAAAAGGAAAGAAGGAAGGAATGAAGACTTTTACTAGTGCTTTCTCCTTCAAAGCTGCTTTGTATACTTTGTATTTGACTTGTATGTGACATACATATATATATAAGAGGCAGGAAGACAGAGGCAGGAAGACAAATTCAAGTCCAGTCTCTGACATACAATTGATCTGTAACCTTGGACAAGTCCTTTAAATCTTTTGGTGACCCAGGCAATTTGCTAAGAGTACAAATTGTAGAAACTCTCCTATCTTGGATTTTTTACAGTGAATTTCTTTTAGGGACAAGCATACCAGTGAAATAACAGACCCAATTCTTAACCTAGAGGCAACTGGGATAAATCACTTAACATGTACCTGCCTTAGTTTCCTATAAAAGAAAGGGAAGAAAATAGGTACCTATTTAGCACCTATTATGAGCCAGGAGCTGAGCTAAGTGCTAAGGTGCTTATCTCTATTTTACAGTTGAGGAAACTGAGGTAAACAGAGAGGTTAGGTGACTTGCCCAGGCCAAAACAATTAGTAAAATGTCTGAGGTTGATGGAATTTGAACTTAGGTCTTCTAGACTTTAGATCAAACGCACATCCATTTCCTGCCTCACTGTCAAGCTTTATTGCCTGGAGCATAGTTAAGTACTTACTAAGGGCTTGTCCCTTCCCTTCCCTTCTCCATTCTTTGTCTTCTATTTTTTATATGTGCTCATTGTCTCCCTCATTAGAACAGTAGCTCCCTGAGGATAGTGCTTGTTTCACTTTTGTCTTTGTAGTTCCAAAGTTTGGCATATTTTGTTGTTGTTGTTCAATCATGCCTGACTCTTCTTGTCTCTATTTGGGGTTTTCTTGGCAGAGATACAGGACTATGCTATTTCCTTTTCCAGCTCATATTACAGATGAGGAAACTAAGTCATGCCTTTCATGGAATAGCCAGAGCAGACCAGAGAGACCTTCTTTTGTCCACAGAAGGGGTAGAAAGAGACTTTTCCAAAATATTCAAGAAAAATCCAAGTAGATTTTGAAGAAGATGCCCATCCCCTACTTCTGAAGATGTCTTTTCATCCTAACCTTTTCAGGGGAGTGGCTGTAGTATGACTATTTGTCAGTGACAAATAATTCTTTCATGAACTCAAAGGCCATCCCATAGGCCAGGCCTCACCCTGTGCTGTAGGACTTTCCAAAATGTGGGGTGTATACCCTTGGGGGGGGTGGGGTAATATTGTGAGGGGAGGGAAGAAAGAGGAACAGTAGTCAGAATCACTGATGATTTTTTGGTAGCACAACTCCTAGATAAATCCTTACACCTTGTTCTATGAAAATAATTTTCATATCAAAGTCAAAAATGAAACTGATAAATGCAGCTCAGAATTAAATCCAACACAATAATTATATAATGTTATGCACAAATGAAACAAAATTCCAGTTGGTCCCTGCTAACTCTCATTACAAGTGCTATCTGCTCTAACCATGTCCATTTGTAGAATCATCATACAAATGAGTTAATTGTCACACAGCTTTCAGCAGTTGAATGTGAAGTGTGCAAAATTAAGCAATCTGTATGTGGAAGTTAAAAGTACCATAACTGTTATATTTCTCAACATCATTTCTTTTGGTAAATGTAGTATAAAAAACTACCAAAATAACCTACAACTTAAAAAAAACCCATGATAGTTACAAATATGAAAATTGTAGTGGAATTTATTAATATTTCTGCAATATTATTTTTATAATTTCTTCAATATTTCTACTTTATAGTTGTGAAATGTAGGAAATTCTTAATTGTGTGGTGGCACACCTGTAGCTCCTCTGTCTGAAGAGGGCTAGTCTGTCATATCTTGAGTTTGAGAGTTCTGAACTACAACAGGGCAAAAGCTAGTGGAGAATTCTCATTAAATCCAATATCAATATGGTAACCCTCCCCCAACCCTCTAGCAGAGGGCCATCAAGTAGTCCAAGGAAGGACCATTTGGCCCAGGTCAGAAAAAGCAGGGTAAGGTTCAGTTTCCATGTCAGTCAGGATTGGAATTGAACCATGACTGGGTGCTGTTTTTCCATACTCTGCTCAAATAGATAAATAACAAAGTATGAGCTAGGAAGATTATTTGTGTAGATTGTTTTATGAAAAGTGTAGAAAGTGTGACTTTTTTTTTTAAGTTGCATGTTTCTACATTGTCTGGAAACCACAACTTTACTATTTCCTCCAAGAGCATTGTCCCTGGCTCTTGTTGCCTGACAATGATGATAACAGGAGACTGGTGGAAGAACAGGTCACTGATAGGGACCTGGGGCCCCAAGTCACCACTGGTCCAGTCAAACTAAGAAACCCTTGACCAGAGTTGGCAACTTGGATCCTATGCTGAGACTGGTCAGTTTTATCAACTTTCCTATTGGGAATAGATATCCTGATTCCATCTTGAATTTCCCTGTTCCATTAACATCTTTATGTGAATTACTTTTGTATACATCTACACACACACACACACACACACACACACACACACACACACACACAAATGCCCGTGCTCCTATCTCATCTCAGTGCCTTCTTAGTCATAGAATCCTTTACTTCTCTCAAAGCTCACCTCAAGTTCAACTTTCTACATGAAATCTTTCCAGATCACATCCATTCTCCCCACCCCCCCAGTCATGTTGCCCCTTCCTTTAATTGCTTTATATTTATTTTTTCATTATTTGCACATTAGATTCTCTTTTTGTAGCCCTATTTCTTAGCACAGTACCTGGTGAGTTTTAAGTGTCTAATAAATATTGATTGATTGATTGATTGATTGAATAATTAATCAGGCAGATTGGATTCCCAGACCATTTACTTGAAAACTTCTCCTTTCAGGGTTCTAAGGGTAATCCTGAGACAGTGTGGCTATTAATGCTCACCACCTTCCCCATTCTGTTGATTATCTATTAACCAGGCAAAATTAATTAGCATACATAAATGAAAATTTATTAAGGTAATATACTTGCTATAAAACATTTTCCCCAAACTAGGAGTATACCCTACCATACACAAGGTCTTTGTGTAGAGTAGATCCAAAGTTAGATAGTGAATGCAGTTAAAGTGACTAAAAATTTCTTTCTCCTTTCTTGAAATCCTCATGAATTTCCCCTTAAATGGGAAATTTTTTCACTAAACTGAGAGAGTCAAGTCATGTATAATCCTGAATATAGAACTGAATTTTTCTTTAGTATAACTCTCAGTTCTGGCTGCAAATGCTGCCAGAACCTACTACAACCAATGCCAATAAGAAGTAAAAATTTTACTTTTCAAAACTGGTCAAGGAAATGGTGGAATGGATAGGAAGGGAACAGAAAGAGAACTTAGCCCTCTCCTTTCAAGGGCAGTTCTCTTATTTATGGTATACTCCTGCTTTTATAATGTACATAGATCCAGATATATGGTGGATTCTTTCAATCAATCCCAAAATATTTCGTGTGGTAAAAGTTGATTTAATTGAAACACTTAACTTCTCCCAGATTAAGGACTTGTTCAATTCTATATCACCCTTTGATAGACTGATTGTTCAATTGAGAGGTCTCTGCCCTCTGGGGTTTCCATGTCTAAATTTACTTGTCTGAGTATTATGTATGTATAAACAAGTATCCATATGTGTATACACACAAATTATGTCTCTCCTTGTTGTAAGCACCTTAAAGCTAGGGTTTATTTCACCTAACAAGTACCTGACATCTTGAAGGCTTTTAATAAATGCCAATTGATTAAGGTCCCATTCTCAGGAAATCACTGCATCTGATTAGGTACACATATATAATAGTGTACAGAATATGGGATTGGGAGCCTGAAGACTTCAATCTGAAACCCAACTCTATAAACTGCTGACTTCTTAAACACTTACTACTTTCCCAGAAGATATTAGATCCAGTTCAACAACATTTATAATTTATCTTGAGTTTCTTATAGACCAAAATACTCAGGTAGTCAAGAATATAAATGTTTGTACCAGTCTATACTTCTTAAAATGCTTTTCATTAGAAAGATCATTACCATCCTCATCAACCACATTTAATACATTTACCTACTCCAGAACAAAAGGAATTTTAGCAGTTCAGTTTACTACAGGAAAATTTACTGAACAAAGAAGGCATTATGTAAACTAATTGTTTCACAGAATTTAGGGCTATAAGGGATCTTCCAGAGCAAGGAGAGGCAGCTAGGTGGTGCAGTACTTATAAAACTGGCCCTGAAATCAGTAAGACCTAAATTCATATTCAACTTTACATACTAACTAGCTGTTTGACCCTGGACAAATCACTTAACTTCTGTCTGCCTTGGCTTCTTTATCTGTAAAATGGGATAATAAGACTATCTACCTCTCTTGTTGTTGTGAGGATAAAATTAGATAATATCTTTTAGAGCACTTTATGATGTTGTCTATCATTGGCATCAACAATAATAATTTCACAGATTCCATATTATAGTAGTTATATTATGTAGAGAAAATAATATTACCAAGTAGTAAATAAACGCTTAAAACTAATTTGTAATCTATCAATTATAATGAAACCTATCATGATTTAAATACTAACACATATATATGTAAAAAAATGTCATCGGTCTTCGGATGACATATTTGCTCATTTAATTTAAAGAACCATTTAATGATAGACCCCTTTGCAATTACTTTGAGCTCCTCCAGGGGTCCTCAGCCCACAGATTAAGAGTTATTGTCTAAGAGATAACAATAATTTGTCTTTCAGCATTCTCATTTTACAGATGAGATAACTGAGTATCAGCAAGTTTAAGCAACTGCCACAAGCATTATGCAGCAGAGTTTGAACAGAACTTAACCCTTCATTTTCTTGAGTAAATTGTTTTTAAAACTTCTGGGCTCTCATTGAAAAAAAGGACTCAAAATTAATTGAAGACCAGATAACTAAAGAATTGGTAAGTCAGAGTAATAGAAACATTACATACTTTTATTAAAAATAATGAAAACAAATCAGTATAGCAAATGTGCTGCCAAATGCATAAATGTAGCCAAATTAGTCCTTAAGGAAAATTTTATCATTAAATATTTTCAGCAAAAGAAAGGACATATCAATGAATTGGACTTGCCACTTAAAAAAAACCCTCAAAGTCTCAAAGCCTAGAAAACCAACAAATCAAAAGCTCTGAATAAACTCTGAAATAAAAAGTTCTGAAAATCAAGAGATAAAAATGCATTTGGAGTCTGAGGTTCAGGCTTTAGGTTCAGATTTAGATTTACTTGAATATTAGCTTTTCTATTTATTTACATTTTGGCTTTAGGAAATTTATGTATGTTCCAGACAAATTTTTCTACTTCTGGTTTTCAGAACTCATCAATTCATCTCCTTCTTTCATGATCTTTTTTTTTTTAACTTGCCTTGATCACTGAATAGGCTTTACTTCAGTCAAACTGAGATCTGTTAAAGACCTTAATTTAAAAGGCCAAGGTCTCCCACTGCATCCAGGGCCATCTCCAGTTGTCCTGATCCATATCTGACCACCGAACTCAGATATACAGTGGAGGAAGTGACACTGGTAGCTTTGCACAGTCTTTCCTCACCTAAATCCAACTACAGAATTGGGGAGTTTTACAAATGTACCCTCAACAGAAGAGATAATACAGGGCAGAGTTAATCAAGAGAACTTTTGCTTGATTTGATGAGTTTTCCCAAGGTACTTGATTAAATCATAGGATACCTTTTGATAGAAAGGCCTGTCTACCTGCAATAATGGATAGATGGGTAGATATGAATTATGACCTCCACTGATTTACATATATATATATATATATATATATATATATATATATATATATTGCTGGCAGAATAATGAACTTTGGATCTACAACAATTGGGTCAAATCTTGATGGTTGTAATGAGAGACATTTGATTTCAATTATTGGAGGAAAATTCCTTTCTGTAGCCTGTAAGAGTGAAGAAGAAACTCTTCAAATACTTTCTTTTCCTTTTACAAGTATAGCAAGAAGGAAGAAATTACTTGTAGAGAGTACGTAAGGGGATCTTCCTCTCTCCACCAATAGCAATGTCAACTCAAAGCAGAAAACAATGACATCAGAAGACATATATTTACCCAATTAATTGAATGTTGAAGCTGGATCCTTCTACCTTTCACAGGTAAGCACAGGGCTCAGTAATTAGCAATCCCAAGAATTGGACATTGCCAACTGTGAGAGTTACCTTTAAGCCCTTATGAATAATTGAAGAGGTTTTCTTAACAGTAAGATTATCAGAAGAAAAGACTACCATCAGAATCGCTTTGTACCTGAAGGTCAAAAGAAAACCATGCCCTGGAGAGAGTGGGGAGAGATGGATCTTTTTTATTTTTAATTAATTTCATTTTATTTTTCCTTGGTTACATACAAAATTAAGTTTTAACATTCATTTTCTAAAACTTTGAGTTTCAAATCTCTCCCTTCTTCTTACCTCACCCCTCCTTTATTGAGAAAGTAATTTAATATATGTTAAAAATTTGTAGTCTTGTAAACATTTCCATAATAGTAATTTTGTGAAAGATAACATAGATTCCCCCCCCCAAAAAAAGAAAACTCAAGAAAAATTTTAAAAAGGATATGCTTCAATCTTTATTCAGACACCATCAGTTTTCTCTATGGGGATGGATGGCATTTTTGCCACAAGTCCTTACAGTTGTCTTGGGTTACAATACTGCTGAGAAAATCTAAGTTGGTCATCCTACAATATTACTATTATTTTGTATATAGTATTTTACAAATTGCATCTGCTCACATAAATCTTTCCAGGTTTTACTGAGAACATCCTGCTCAACATTTCTTATAGCAGAATAACATTTCAACATAGTCATATATCACACTTTGTTCAGCCATTCCCCAATTAATGGACATTCTTTCAATTTCCAATTCCTTGTCAACAGAAAAGAGCTGCTATAAATATCCTTATACATATAGATACTTTTCTTTCCCATTTTCCATCTCTTCAACAGACCTAGTAGTGGTATTGCTAGGTCAAAGGTTTTATACCCTGTGGGTATAGTTCCAAATTGCTCTACTGAATGGTTGAGTCATTTCACAACCCTTCCAATGTGCATTAGTCTCTCATTTTCCCTACATTCCCTCCAACATTTGTCATTTTCCCTTTCTGTCCTATTGGCCAATGAGAGATCTGGATCATACTAACCCACTAATGATAATTGGCTCAAGTTTCTCTATCATGCAGGTCTTAGGTGAATAGGAAATATTTGATCAACATCATCCAGGATGTTTATAGTCTGTAGAAAGTATAATGAGGGTATAATTGGACTAGTACATGCCCAGAGACTTTCTGATGCCATTAGCCCATATGGAAAGAGCCTGCATCCAGTAGAATCAGAATAGCATATGATGGTTATTTCCTGGAGAGACCTTGTAGCAAGTATAGGTATTTTTTAATGGTTCTGACCTGCTGACCAAATGGCAAATAGGAAGGTATCTGATTGACTGTGAGGAAAATATTTTAAAAAGGACTAGTAAACCAGAACCTTAGCCATTTTTCTCTTTAGTTACATCCTCTTGGTTTGTCTCCTTCCTTGAAGGCATCCTGTAAGAGTAAATGTTGTGAGAAAAAAGGTTATGAGTTCTCCCTACCAAGGCCAACATGTAGCTTTTAAATATATGCCTGACTTCTATGACTGCCTCTCAATTTGTTCTTTTCCGTTTTAGATTAAGGGATTGGAGACTTTAAGAATTTTGAAAGGTCCGGAGAGCCAACAGCTCAATGTCCCAAAGACTGGGCTTTGCAATCAGTCCAATATTAATGCCTTGAGGAGCAAGGAGTGATTTTTGGGACTCAACTCAGCAGTAACTGAGTGAAGGATTTCTCATCTGGAAGTCATACCATAGGTGGATAGTAGATAACTCTTCCCAGATCCTTCTGTCTACCCTCATTAGATTGTAAGTATCCTGACTGCAGAGATTTGTTTGTTGGTTTTTGGCAGTGTGGTTGTTTTGTTTGTTTTTGATATCCCTTGAGTTCTGGGACTGAAGTGATCTTCCAGATTAGGAGGTTCCTGGCATATGATAAATGGAGAAATTCAGAGGAAGACAGAGCCTGTTAGGAAATTAACAAAGGTTGACTTGGTTTTTCTCTTTAAAGGGAGATTCTGAAAGGAGTAGTCCAATCAGAGAAAGAGATACCCCAGGGGCAGAGAATATTTCTTGAGATATGAATTTCAGGCCTTAAATGACCTTCCAGAATGAAGAGGTTTCTAGGGTATGGTGGAGAAGTCCAGAGGACTTATAAAACTGAGCTAGGTTTGGGGTGGCTAGGTTGCTCAGTGGGTAGAGCACCGGCCCTGGAGTCAGGAGTACCTGAGTTCAAATCTGGCCTCAGACACTTAATAATTAGCTAGCTGTGTGGCCTTGGACAAGCCACTTGACCCCATTTGTCATGCAAAAACCTAAAAAAAAAAAAGTGAGCTAGGTTTAAGAACATTCTTCCCTGATCACTAAAGTAGAATATGAGGAAATGTGTCCATGAGATATTGAAGGAAAATATTTATATTTTTGTTCTAATACCATTTTCAAAGGAAATATCCCATGGGATTAGAGAGTCACTCCTTAGAACCTAATAGTGAGGTGGAAGTGAGGGAGTTGGGGCAAGAGGATACACAATTGCTAGGGGCTTCAGAGAAACCTCCAAATTCTTCAAGGGACTTCTAGAACCCTGAAAAGTAAATACAGTCTGCTTTGCTTAAAGAGTGAATCAGAGGTACCTGCTGGAAGTATAATGGGTTTTGCGTGTTTTATATTTCCTGTACTTTTTCTTACATATTTTTGAGTTCTTTGAATATCTTATGCAGTTTTCTAAGATGGAGGAAACAAACAGTTATCCTATGTCTGATAACCATATTTCACATCGGACACCTTTATGGTAGGGGATAATGTTATTTGATTTTGGGAAAAATCTTAGACATAAATTGTACCTAAGCTTTTAAGAGATCTCCTTGGATTTTTACTTCAAGATTGAGGCAGAACCACAGATTGACTTCAAGTCTCCAATGAGATCAGGCACCCGGGTTGCACTTGGGTCCCCAGGGTCCCTGTCTGCTCTGTGGGTCCTGAAAGTTGGGGTATAGCTTGAATGTACTATGTTATTACCTATACCAGATTTTATTTTCTTCCCAAGCTTACTCATTTGGAAGAAACTTTTCTTAATCCCTTTAATTATTAGTGCTATCTCTCTCTTTCTCAAATTATTATATACTTATTTATTTAGTTTCATGTTGTATCTCATCCTAATATCTTCAAATGAAACATAAGTTTTTTGAGGATGGGGGTAACATTCTGTTTTGTATTTGAATTTCCCATTGCAAGCAAAGTGCTTTGTACATAGCAATTGCTTAATAAATAAATACTTGTCAGATTGGAACTCACTTTTCTTCTTTTTTTTTTACTTTATTTATTTATTTTGAATTTTACAATTTTCCCCCTAATCTCCCTTCCCGCCCCCCACAGAAGGCAATCTGTTAGTTTTTACATTGTTTCCATGATATACATTGATCTAAGTTGAATGTGATGAGAGAGAAATCATCTCCTTAAGGAAAAAAAAGTCTAAGAGAGCAAAATTACAGAAGATAATGTGTTTTTTTTTAAATTAAAGATAATAGTCTTTGGTCTTTGTTCAACCTTCATGATTCTTTCTCTGGATACAGATGGTATTCTCCATTGCAGATATCCCCAAATTGTGTCTGATTGTTGCACTGATGGAATGAGCAAGTCCATTAAGGTTGATCATCACCCCCATGTTGCTGTTAGGGTGTGCAGTGTTCTTCTGGTTCTTCTCATCTTGCTCAGCATCATTTCATGCAAGTCCTTCCAGGCTTCCCTGAATCCCCGTCCCTCCCGTCCCTCTTGGTTTCTAAAAGAACAATAGCATTCCATCACATACATATACCACAATTTGTTCAGCCATTCCCCAGCTGATGGACATTCACTCAATTTCCAATTCTTTGCCACCACAAACAGGACTGCTATGAATATTTTTGTACAAGTGATATTTTTACCCTTTTTCATGATCTCTTTGGGGTATAGACCCAGTATTGCTGGATCAAGGAATATGAACATTTTTGTTGCCCTTTGGGTGTAATTCCAAATTGCTCTCCAGAAAGCTTGGATGAGTTCACAGCTCCACCAACAATGTATTAGTGTCCCAGATTTCCCACATCCCTCCCACATTGATCATTGTCCTTTCTGGTCATATTGGCCAGTCTGAGAGGTGTGAGGTGGTACCTCAGAGATGCTTTAATTTGCATTTCTCTAGTAAATTCACTTTTCTTCTTTAAGCTTCAATTCCCTGATCTCACAAATGAGGAGTTTGGAACTGAGGTCCCATAGAACTCTAATCTATTATCCCATTATATGTATATGTTCATAAACATATATATATATGTACATATATATATATATATATATATATACATATATGTCTGTCTACTTGCTATGTACACACTAGATAGTTTTACCAAAGGTAGGAAGCGCCTTTTGTTGTTATTGGCCACAGTAACTCACGAAACTGTCTACTAAGGGGAAATTATACTTGTAGCAAGTACCTCTGGTTCATTCTTCCAGAGCAAGACTAGTTACATCTATTCTTCAGGGTTTAGGAGTACATGGATGAACTTCTTGTTTTCCTTTCTCCATTGACATTGGCTTGAACCACCATAAGCCAACCCTCTCCTCACCCCATTTTTATTGTTGGGTGCCAGGGAGTGGCAATGAGTGCCAGTGAGTTTAAACATTTCCTCCCAACACCTCAGGGTCAGGTTCTTTTGTATCTCACTTCAGTTGCTGGGAGGGGAATAGCCTCAAATTTAGTTCAGTTCTTACCTAGCATTGGTCCTGCCAGTTTCCATCTGGATTGGCACAATTGCCAGATGAAAGATGAATTCTTGTCTCAGTTATTGCTGGATTCAGTGCTAAAGTTTATTCCTTGCTCCTCACTTACCCACCAATACTGGGCTAATTGCAAAGCCCAGACTCTAGAACACTGAAATGTAAGCTCTCCTGACTCTCAGAACCCACAAGGGCTATTGACTGAATCAGTAAAGAAAGAAGCAAGGATTCAAATGAAATTAATGATGTTGAAGTATTGAAGTATTATTCAGGGAAGTGTCTTTTAATTAATGGATACTTTCTATTTTTTGCCCATTTTATATAACTTGGAGCATGATTTAACTATTTTAAATTTTCACAAAGGGCTATAATTCTTTTTTATATGTCATTTTTGGTTATATAGATAATTTATTTTCATATTTTATAGGAACACAGCCTCCAGCTATAACAGATTTTTAAAAAGGTTGTATTTTCAATCTACTTTGTGTTGAAGTAAGTAGAAAACATTGTAGCAAAAAGTAGCAACTGCTTTTGGTTTTGTATCCCCTGCAGAGCAGTATGTAGGGATAAACATATTAGGGTAAAAATTCAAATTCTTCTGAATTGGGTTGAGTTGCTGCTATGATGTGAAAAATTCTTTTTTTTAATATTTTAAGATTTAATTTCCAATTACATGCAAAGATAGTTTTCAGCATTTATCTTTTGCAAGTTTTTGAGTTCCACAGTTTTCTACAACCCTCCCTTCCCTACCTCCTTCCCATGACAGCAAACTATCTGATATAGGTTGTACTTAAACAATATAAAATATGTTTAATACATTTCCATATTAGTCATGTTATAAAAGAAAAATTAGAACTAAGGTGGAGGGGGAATTTTGAGAAAGAAAGAAAAAACAAAGTTTTAAGAAGTGAACAGAGAATGTTTTGCTCTGCATTCAGAATCCATAGTTTCTTCTCTGGATTTGGATGGCATTTTCCTTAACAGGTCTCTCAGGATTGTCCTTGATAACTGAACTGCTGAGAGAAGTTGCTTCCATCATAGTTTCATTTCACAATATTGCTGTTAATGTGTACAATGTTTTTCTGGTTCTACTCACTTTATTCAGTATCAATTCGTGCAAATTTTTCCATGCTTTTCTGAAGTCAGGCTGTAATCCTTTCCTTCTGAATATGAAAGATAGACTTTAATATAGACAATTTACACAGAAATCTCTCAACCATCATATTCACAGCAGAGTTTCAGGGACAAGAGGAAATTTTTCCTGAAGGCCACCATGAGTTTTATATAACTTTCTGCTAAGACATTTTTTTCATACCAAATGATAGTTCTTCCCTGTCATTAAACAAAATACCTAATGAAAACTAAATGTACTATCATCTACTCTGGTTCAACTCTTTTGCGAAGTAAATGACCTATTAAATCAACTTGAAATGATACTGAACTTCAGAGTTGAAAGTGACATTGTCTAAGAAGACAAAGGAAGTAGGTGTATGATGATAGAAGATGGAGGACCGACTACAACCTGCAGATCTGCACCTTTCCATCAGCAAGGTCAGATTGTTATACATTTACCAGTGCAGATCAGCTTCATGGACAACTGACACTCATTTTATTTAGAAATAATTTCTGTTTTATTGGATATGGTTCCTTATACTTAGGTAAGTGCCTTGAATTTATTTCTTTTCAAGGAGTGTCCCACTTATTCTCACATTCATATGACATAATGGATAGGGAAAATGAAATAATAGAATTTGAACTTGAAAGAACACTACAGATAATGTCATCCAGCTTCCTCATTTTACAAATAAGGATACTGAGGTCCAAAAAAAAAGAAGGGATTTCATCAAGATCAGAAAAATAGTGGAGGGACTAGAAGCCAAGTAGCTTAAAGGCACTGGACTAGAAGTCCGGAGAATGGAATTTTAAGAGCTGGCTCTATTACTACCTAGCAGTATAACCTGGGGCAAGTCACATCCCCATTCTGGTCTTTCATTTTATCTGTAAAATGGGGTGGTGATGTGAATCTAACTGAAGGTTTTCCTTTTTCTTTTCTTTTTTTTTTGTTTTTAGGTTTTTGCAAGGCAATGGGGTTAAGTGACTTGCCCAAGGCCATGTGTCTGAGGTCTGATTTGAACTCAGGTACTCCTGAGGGCCAGTACTCTATCCACTGAACCACCTAGCCACCCCGGACTGAAGGCTTTCCAAAGTCCTTTCCAGTTCCTAAATTCTATGAACTATACTTTTTCTTCATTTATTTGAAGCAAGTGTGCTACTATCCAGTTGATTCTGAAAGTAAACTCCTATGTGAAACAACTCAGGTTATTTTGAAAGAGAAAGAGATTGGCAACTCTTTTATCTCCAGGTCTTTTGCTTTTAGAGGAACTCTGATAACTAGATAAGTAAAACTCCCTCTAGAGAAACCTAGTCTAGCCTAAAGGCCAACTAGGAACCTCTCAGCTGAGTTCATAGAGGCTGGCAATCTGTGCTGATCCCTATCCTTTACCATCTAGCAACATGTACCCTGGGTTCATTGTTTTTTTAGTTTCCTGACTTCTCATGGAGAGGTAGTTTCTCACCTTTACTGTCTCCTCACTCTCTATTCTAAATACTCAAAAAAGATGATACTTGTGGAGTTGCTAATTATAAAAGTAGCTTTGGGTTTGAAATCTAAGTCTTCTCAACAAAGGAGGAAAGTGAAAAATGTACCCAATGCATATATACAAATCAAGTATGGAATAGGTAGTTTATTCCCTTATGTTTGTCCTTTATTTTCTTTTTCTTTTTTCTTTTTTTTTCTTTTTCAAGTTTTTGCAAGGCAAATGGGGTTAAGTGGCTTGCCCAAGGCCACACAGCTGGGTAATTATTAAGTGTCTGAGACTGGATTTGAACCCAGGTACTCCTGCGCCACCTAGCTGCCCCTTGTCCTTTATTTTCAAAGAAGACCATGAGATCAGGGAGGTAATGCCATGGCAAGCGCGTGAATTGGATTGGAGTGAGGGCGATATTGGACTAAGTCACCAGCCTCACTTTCTCCTCCAGAGCCATCTGGTTCCAGTGACCAGACATGAATCAGGACAACTGCAGATGGCCCTGGATGCAAGGCAGTCAGGGTTAAGTGACTTGCCCAAGGTTACACAGTTAGTAAGAGTCAAGTGTCTGTAAAACTTCTTTCATTTCTGGTTGCTATTAGCTTGGATAAAAGATATTATTTGAAACTAGAATTTGGTGAGAAGGGTGTCAAGTCTTTGGATACATAGCTTGGAGCTTTCTAACTCTATTAAAAGGAGTGTCTTCAGGAAAGTGGCTTGAACATTAAAATTATTTCACCAGGACTAACAATATTTAAGAAATAGATAGATATGATTCTAACCTAGTAACTCCTCTCTCTCCAAATAGAGTTGAATAGTTAGCCTCATGATTCAAGTTTCCCATTCTCTTCCTCCTTATCGGTAGATTGGTTAATAAATCCTCTCTAGAGAATCTATCCAAAATAGTAGAGACATTCCTGTGTTAGTACTTCAAACCTTTAACTATTGTCCTTCATTCTCACCTTTTGGTGCACCTACCTGCACATTTTATTGCCTTCAAATTTGACTCAAACATCTCTTCCAAAACTCTTCCAGGTCCTTTTGTAATGTTTCATTGTGTTATAGAATTTAACCTGGGTTCTCAAAGGTTATCCCAAGAAAGCGCAAATTCTCTTGGTTCCTATTAAATTGAAAGAGTTTAGATTTGCTCTGGCACTGGGGAGTCATACATTCAAGGAACAAACTAGCAAAGCAAAGAAAGCAAAATCACCAGCATGTTGGCTACTTGGTGGTAATTCAACTGTGAATATTTTAGTGTGAGACATGCCAATAAGTCAATATAAAACTAAAGAAATTCAGCTCCATTTATGTGGAGTCTCACTATAAATCAAACTAGAGCTCATTAAGACATTGCAGTAAAAGAGTAGGGTGACTAACACAGGTCCTTTAGAGAAAAAAAATTTACATTGGTATTGGTTATATCATACATCCAATGGTAACAAGGAAGTTAAATGGTAGACTGTGTCATCTCTACTTGATATATTCATCAGGAGCAAATAACAACCTAAGTTTATGAAGACATTTAAAACTAAGAAAGAAATCTAGAACTCATCTGTTGTTTGCTTTCTTTGACACCACTCTTCCTTGTGTTTATGATTTGGGAGTTTTGAATTAAACATACAGACTTTTTGTTTTTTTGATCCTATGGCAGGAGCCAATGAGAATGAAATCCCACCATGGTTGGGGCATGGAGGTGAGATTGAGATCTTTACAACCTCTGCATACATATCAGTTGTTTACATTTTGTTGATCTCTTATCTAACCCCATTAAACTGCTTACAAAGTTTATAACTTATATACCAAGATCTTGATAGACATAGCACATTGGGAACTAACAGAGAAGTGACTAATTGGATTGGGGACATAAGATGTTAATTGAATGAATATTATTTCTACTGAGTAGGAAGTGATCATGACAGAGGTTTGGGACAAGGTGATGGGTTGATTGACACCTTCCATTGTATTGATACCTTATTCCATTAGGTATGAAATGGCATTAAAATAAAGATGAAGAGAGCTAAATGATCAAATATACATGGAGTAGCTCTGTACAAAATGGGGATGAAACAATTTGAAGTTATTCTGAAGATAATTAAAAGAGGGTAAATTGATAGAAGAGGAGAAAAAAATCTACTTTAGAACTTACCCAAAATTGATTGATGGAATTTCTGGGATGGAGCCAAGATATCAACATGAAGCTAGCATGCTCCTGGAGTTTTTCCCTACACAACACTAAATGAAACCTCTATACAGACATTGAATATACAGATCCCACAAAAAAAGACAAGATTGAAACAAGTTTTCAACTGTAGACATCATGGAGGATCTTCAGTGAAGGACTGTCTCTTTGGGGGAAAGGGGAAGTAAAGCCCAGCTAGGCAGAAGAGCAGGAAAGCCAGTGGGAGGTTTTCACTCAAAGTGCAGTCCAGGTCCTGACAGCATGACAACAACATAGGTTTTGGCAGCTACATAGCAAGTCAGAAGGGAAGGTCCCAACACTAAACAAAGTCTGAATCCTGGGAACACTGAGACAAATGACAGGACTGGGTTGGGAACAAACTATAATATAGTCAGAACCTGGACATAAAGGAGGAAACAAGCTTCTGTCTGGGCTGCATAGGCAACATCTTAGCCAATGATAAGCCAGGGATCATGCCCCAGTCCCAGCATTAAAAGTTTAAGTTATACTTCCTATACCCCAGGAGCAGAACTCAAACAATCAAAATGAGCAAAAAAACTAAAAGAGTGCTAACCATAGAAAGCTACTATGTAGATAAAGATGATAACAATGCCACCTCAAAAGAAGAAAACAGTGAAAAATTACCTACAAAAATGAGTCTATGAATTGGACTCAATTCCAAAAGCACTTAGAAGAACTTAAAAAGAATTTAGAAACCAAAGAACAGAGGAAGGAGTAAAATGGAAAAAAGAAATGAAAATCTTGCAGGAAATTATGACAAATTGATCAAAGAAATCAGTTCCATTAAAAGTAAAAATAACCAACTGGGAAAAAAGTATGTAATGCTTCAAAAAATAAAATCAACCAATTGAAAAAAGGAATGCAGCTCATCTAAAACACAAATTGAATTTGGAAAGGGAATACAACTCAGCAAAAAAAAGTACAATTAACCAACTGGAAAAGGAAACCCAAAAGCTAACTGAAGAAAATAAAATCCTAAAAATCAGAATTGGACAAATAACTCCAATGAATTTATGAGATTACAAGATTCCATCAAACAAAGTAAAAAGGCTAAAAATACTGAAGAAAATCTAAAGAACCTTTAGGAAAAACAAACAACCTGGAAAATAGATCCAAGAGAGATAATTTATGAATTATTAGACTACCAGAAAACCTAGATAAAAAAAAATAGCCTGAAAAATATTTTTTTCATCATCAGGGAATCATCAGGGGAAAACTGTCCAAATACACTAGAGCAAAAAGTCAAAAACAGTCATTGAAAAAATACACTGGGGGCGGCTAGGTGGTGCAGTGGATAGAGCACCAGCCTTGGAGTTCAAATCCAGCCTGAGACACTTAATAATTACCTAGCTGTGTGGCCTTTGGCAAGCCACTTAATCCCATTGCTTTGCAACCCACCCCCAAAAAAACCTAAAAAAAGAAAAAGAAAAAATACATTGAACTCCTCCAGAAAGAGATACCAGATCCCAGGATAAAAACTCCAAGGTCTATCATAGTCAAATTCCAGAATTCTCAAATAAAGGAGAAAATACAGCAAGCAGCAAAAAGAAGCAATTTAAATGCAAAGAAAACACAACCAGACTTACATAACACAGGACTTACCAGCTTCTATGCTGAAGGACGGAGGACCTGGGATTCCATATTTTAGATGGCAAAGGAACTTGGATTGTAACCAAGCATTTACTACCCTGCAAAATTTAGCATATTCTGTCAGGGAAAAGATGAATGTTCAATGAAACAGAGGACTTCCAAAATTTCCTGAGAAAAAAACCAGAACTGAAGAGAGAATTCACTCTCCAAATATAAGACTCAAGAGATGCATAAAAAAGTAAATGAAAAGTGGGGGAATTAAAGAAATGTTAGTCAAGAACATTATATACAATCCTACAAGGGAAGATATAACACTTGTAACTCTTGAAAATTTTCTTTTTCTTAGGATAGTCAAAGGGTTAAATATAGTTGAAGAGATTGGATTTGGAAGATATGGGTATGGTTGGTTCTTGTCTTTCCATTGAAGAACACCAAGATGACATCATTAAGTGTGAAACAAATAGCCCAGGTGAAAAGTTGGAGTGTTTACTCTAAATTTATGTGGGTCATGCTTCTTTTTGACCTACTTTACTTTGTCTTGCTCATAGAACTTAGTACTTTCTCTGTTGAGGGCATCCTATTCTGGGCAGTCCCAAGTCAGTATCTGTCATATCTTAGAATCAATTGTAAGGTTCTTAAGAGAGACTTTCAGAGTGTCCCAGTACTTAGAGTACTTAAGACCCTATAGTTAATTAAAGTGACTTGACTTTACTAAATACTTAGAGGTTTGTAGTACCATGGGGGCAGAAGATGAGATCCTACTTAGAAGGGTGGGTCAAAAAGAGATTAGGAAATGATTTTATCTTAATCCATACTTTAGTTAATGAGGGTTTAAGTACTATAATTGGGGAGCTAAAGGGGGGAATGTGGGGGAGAGAGTATGTTTGGGGGGCTACAAATGGTTCATGAAATGATTTAGATTTGCATGATGCTTTGGCTCATGAGCATTGTGTGTCAGTCAACCTTTGATTGTACTTTTATTGATAATACTTTGATCTTATCAAGCAGTGAAGAAATCAAGCTTTTGCTTGATGGTACTTTGATTGAAAGTACTTCTATCAGGTCAAATGAAAGGAGTATAGTTTGATAAAAGGATGTAAATAAAAGACAGGGTTAAAACAATAAAAATATAAAAAGGAGAAGGATAGGCATTTGTGAATAAATAATACCAGCTGAAGAGGCCCAAAGACCTATTATTGTAGAGGAAAAGAAAGGAGGGTATGAGCACTGAATAAATCCTATTTAATAGATTTGACACAGAGAGGAAATAAGATACATTCTCACTTGGGTTTAAAAATCTATCTATTCTATAAGGAAGTAGGACAGAAAAGGGAAGAAGGGATTGATAAAAGGGAAGACAATGGTGTAAGTAAAAATAAACTGAAAGTTAAAATTTAAAAGAAAAGGGAGTAAAACTTTGATGAGGAGGAAAAAGAGGAAAGGAAAATAAAAAGTATAAAAGGGGAAAGAAAGCATGAAGGGAAATACAGAATTAATAATCTTAACTATAAATGTGAATGGGGTGAACTCTCCCATATAATGGAAGCAGACAGCAGAATGGATTAAAAATCAGAATATTTTGTTTACAAGAAACACATTAGAAGCAGAGAGATATACATAGGGTAAAAGAAAAAAGCTAGAACAAAATATAGTATGCTTTCAAAGTAAGAAAATCAAGGGCAGGGATTCTGATCTTAGATAAAAAAGTAAAAATCATTCTCATTAAAAAGGATAAAGAAGGAAACTACATCTTCTTAAAAGATACCTTTAGCAATGAAACTATATCATTATTAAATGAATAGTGTCCAAATTCATAGAGGAAGCTGAGTGAATTATAAGGAGACATAGACAGCAAAACTTTAATAATGGGGAGTGAATAAAATCTTAGAAAACTTGGATATGATAGACTTCTGGAGAAAACTGAATGGGAATAGAAAAGAATATACCTTTTTCTCAGCAGTACATGACACTTATACCAAAATTGACCATGTACTAGGGCATAAAACTTTACAATGAAATGCAGAAAGGCAGAAATAATAAATGCATACTTTTCAGATTATGATGCAATAAAATTTTCATGTAATAATGGATCATGGAAAGACAAACCAAAAAGTAATTGGAAATTAAATAACTTACCTTTAAAGAAAGAATAAATCAAATAACAAATCATAGAAATAATCAATTATTCCCTGCAAGAAAATGATAATAATGAGACACCATACCAAAATTGATGGGATGCAGCCAAAGCAGTTTTTAGGAGAAATTTTATATCTCTAAATGATCATATGAATTAAATAGAGAAAGAGGAGATCAATGATTTGGGTATGAAATTTAAAAAGTTAGAAAAAGAACAAATTAAAGATCCATATTTAAATATCAAATTAGAAATTCTAAGAATCAAGAGAGAGATTAATAAAATTGAAAGCAAGAAAACCAATGACCTAATAAATAAAACTAAGAGTTGGTTTCATGAAAAAACCAATAAAATAGATAAACCTTTGGTTAATCTGATTTAAAAAAAAAAGGAAGTCAAATTACCAGTATCACAAATGAAAAGGGTGAACTAACCACCAATGAAGAGGAAATTAGATAATTCAGACAGTTAGAAGATGGCCAAGAAAAGTTGGGTACTGTTTTAAGCTCTTCTGACTTTCCCTAAGAACTAACATGAACCAAGCCTCTTAAGAGATTTTGGTACCACAAAACCCAGGGAAGAACCAAGGAGAAGAACATCTACCAACAAAGTCAGTCACAGGGGAGTCTGGGTGAGCTCGGGGAAGAGAGCAGAGAGCTAGTGCAGGGAAAGTAGAGTGAGACCCAGGTCTAACTTGAGAACAGCAGTGGAAACATTTGCTGTGTGTATGGCAGGCAGGAGAGCTCAGCATAGTGACCCAGACATCTATCCGGTCAGCTTGGTTGATCTGGAAGACCCAGGCCAGAAACCCATGTTTTCAGCTGAGTCCCCTCCCCCCATTCCTGTGAGAGAATGAGACATTTTTGGTTTTTTGTTTTAGGTTTTTGCAAGGCAAATTGGGTTAAGTGGCTTGTCCAAGGCCACACAGCTAGGTAATTATTAAGTGTCTGAGACTGGATTTGAACCCAGGTACTCCTGACTCCAGGGCCAGTGTTTTATCCACTGTGCCACCTAGCCACCCAAGAATGAGACTTTCTCCAGAACTTCCTCTGGTTTTGCACCTTGCCCTGAGGCTCAAGTGTAGGCAGCAGATCTCCCCCAGCACTGATTGTAGATTAAGTAGCTTAACTATCCAGCTGGAGGGCACAGCCTACATTGTGTGAGGATAGTCCAGATTTTGCTGTTTCTTCCACCCCTCCTTGCACCCCCACCCACCCACTGCCATCTCGGGAGTGGGCCATTAATCAGCATCATGGTCTATGAACCTCCATCAGCACAAGTCCTGAGGGAAAGGAGCCAAAATGAATCCAGCATAAGGGTAATCCATTGAATGTTACCTTGAAGACAAGGATTCTAACTCAGAGAGGACTAGAGCTTCAGAGGAGAATATGTACTGTTCTCCAGCCCAGAAAGACACCAGAAAGTCATTTAAAAATCAAATAGAAAAATTAGGAAAAGAAAAACAAGAGAAAATTAACATTATGCAATAGAAAATAAACATTTAGAACAAGAAAACAAATCCTTTGAAAATGCAATAGGGAAAAAATTCTTAAAAATAATACAACATAGAAGAGCATCTGTTCTTTTGTTACCTTCAGAAGACCCAAGAGATCCAGAAAAATGCAGAGACCCTTCAGAAGTATATTGCAACAATAAAAAAATGTTTTTTTAATAAAAAAAAATAAAATGCAATAGGAAAAGTACAAAAAGAAAATAATTCTCTCAAAAACACAATTGACCAATTGGTAAATGAAGAAAACTTTTCTCTAAAAAAAAATAATTGGAATCTGTAGAAACTAATGACTTCATGAGACAGCAAGAATCTGTTAAATACAATAAAAAAGAAGAAAATGTAAAATGCCTCATTGGCAAAGCAACAGACTTGGAAAATAGATCCAGGAGAGATGATTTAAGAATCATAGGACTTTCTGAACAACTTGAAGAGAAAAAAAAAACCTGGACTCCATACTTCAGGATATAGTGAATGGGAACTGCCCTGATATCCTGGAACCAGAAGGCTAAATAGTCATTGAAAGAATACAATTGATCCTCTCCTGAAAGGGATCCTAAAATGAAAACACCATGGAATATTATGGCCAAACCTCAGAGCTATCAAATCAAGGAAAAAATCCTGCAAATGGCCAGAAAGAAACAATTAAAATACCAAGGAGCCACAGTCAGGATTACACAGGACTTGGCTGTATCAACATTAAGGGATTGAAGGGCCTGGAATATGATATTCCAGAGAGCAAGGGAGCTTGAAATGCAGCCAAGAATTTACTATACAGCAAAGCAGACTTCTCTTCCAAGGGAAAAGATAGACATTTAACAAAATAGGAGACTTTCAACTTTTCTAGAGTTAAAAAGAAAATTTGGTCTTCAAACAGGAGACTCAAGAGATACATGAAAAGGTAAAAAAGAGGAAAATAAAAAAAGAAACTGTTATTCAATAAGATGAAACTGGTTATATCCCCACCTGGGAGAAAGAGTTTCATAACTGTTGAGAATTGTAACTCTATTAGAAAGAATATACTTAGCCAGAAGTAATGGACACTCATGACTTGTCTGTGACTCTGATATAATGAGTTAAAAAAATAACTCCTTTAAAATGGGGGGAAAGTAAAGAGATGGGAGGAAGGAGATTGAATGGGATAAATTATATCATAGGAAGAGCTGCAAAGAACTTATTGCAATAGTGGAGAAGAAGGGAGGAAATGAGAACTGCCTGAATATTACTCATCAGATTTGGCTTAAAGATGGATTAACATACACACACACATTATAAACTCAATTGAGTTTAGAATCATATCTTACCTTTTAAGTATTAAGTGGGGAAAGGTGGAGGGGGGAAGAAAGGAGAGACTGACATAAGGAATGGAAGGATGTAGGGGCAAAGGGAAAGGGGAAAGAAAAGGGAGGGGTTAGACAGAAGGGGGTAAATACATTGAAGGACATGGTATTCAGAAACAAAATAGTGGGGAATAGGGATAAGGTGAAAAAAGATGGAAAATACAAACAGAGGGAAGATAGCATGGAGGGCAACAAAGAGTTAATAATTATAACTTTGACTGTAAATGGAATGAACTCTCCCATAAACCAGAAGTGGATATCAGAGTGGATTAAAAACCAGAATCCTACAATATGCTGCTTACAAGAAACACATTTGAAACAGACAGATACATATAGAGTAAAAGTAAAAAGCTGGAGCTGAATATATTTTGCTTCAGCTGAAGTGAAAAAGGCAGGGGAAACAATCCTTATCTCAGACAAAGTAGCTGCAAAAAAAAAATCTCATTGATATGAGGAAGAAAACTAAGATACTATAGACAATTAAGCAGTTTCAATACTAAATATGTATGCACCAAGTGATATAGCATTCAAATTCTTAGAAAAGAAACTGAATGAGTTACAGGAAGATATAGGCAGCAAAACTCTACTGGTGGGAGACCTTAACCTTCCTCTCTCAGAAATGGATAAATCTAACCATAAAATAAACAAGAACGAAGTTAAGGAGGTAAATAGAATGTTAGAAAACTTAGACATGATAGACCTTTAGAGAAAATTGAATGGGGATAGAAAGGAATCTACCATTTTTTTTCCTGCAGTAGATGGCAACTACACAAAAATTGACCATGTATTAGGACATAAAAACCTCATAATAAAACACAGAAAGGCAGAAATATTGTATCAATCCTTTTCTGACCATTATGCAATAAAAATCACATGCAATAATGGGCCACGGAGAGATAAACCTAAAACTAATTGTAAACTAAATAACCTCATTTTAAAGAATGAGTGGTTCAAATAACAAATTATATAAAGAATTAGAGGTTTCATTCAAGCCAATGATAATAATGAGACAACATACCAAAACTTATGGGATACAGCCAAAGCTGTCATTGGGGATAAATTATATATCTGTATGCTTACATGAATAAAATAGAGAAAAAAGTAAAAATAACTGAGCATGAAACTAAAAAAGTTAGAGAAAGAACAAATTAAAAACCCACCATTAAATACCAAATTAGAAATTCTAAAAATTATAGGAGAGATTAATAAAATTGAAAGCAAAAAATCTCTTGAATTAATAAATAAAACCAAGTGTTGGTTTTATGAAAAAAATCCAATAAAATAGATAAACCTTGGGTTAATTTTATTTTTAAAATATGAAAATTTAAAATTTAAATTTAAAAAAGAAAGAAGAAAATCAAATTACTAGTATCAAAAATGAAAAAGATGAACTCATCACCAGTGAGGAGGAAATTAAAGTAGTAATTTGTAATTATTTTGCCCAATTATATGCCAATAAATTTGATAATCTAAGTGAAATGGTTGAATATTTACAAAAATATAAATTGCCCAGGTTAAATGAAGAGGAAATTAAATACCTAAACAACCTTATCTCAGAAAAAGAAATTCAATAAGCCATCAAAAAACTCCTAAGAAGAAATCTCCAGGGTCAGATAGATTCACAAGAAAATTCTATCATTCAAGGAACAATTGGTTCCAATTTTATATAAACTATTTGGAAAAATAGGTGAAGATAGAATTGTGCCTAATTTCTTCCATGACACCAGTATGGTGTCAAGAGTCAAAACAGAAAAAAAATTATAGATTAATTCCTCTAATGAATATGGATGCAATAATCTTAAATAAAATTTTAGCAAAGTGATGCAATAAGTTATCACTAGAATAATACACTGTAACAAGTAGAATTTATTCCAGGAATGCAGGGTTGGTTTAACCTTAAGAAAATTGTCAGCACAATTGACTATATTAATAAAAAACCTAACAGAAATCATATGATTATCTCAATAGATGCTGAAAAAGCCTTTGACAAAATACAATTAATGCATTAATTGATGGATTGTTCCTTAAAATGATAAGCAGTATCTATCTGAAACCATCAATTAGCATTATATGCAATAGGGATAAGTTAGAAGCATTCCCAATAAGATCAAGGGTGAAACAAGGATGCCCATTATCACTATTTACTATTCAATATCATATTAGAAATGTTAGTTTCAGCAATAAGTGATCCAGCAATACTGGGACTGCATTCTAAAGAGATAGTGAAAAAGGGTAAAAACCTCACATGTACAAAAATATTTATAGCAGTATTTAGTGGCAAAGAATTGGAAATCAAGAGGATGTCCATCAGTCGGGGAATGGCTGAACAAATTGTGGTGTATATATGTGATGGAACGCTATTCTATTAGAAACCAGGACAGATGGGAATTCAGAAAAGCCTAGAAAAATTTGCATGAATTAATGCTGAGTGAGATGAACAGAACCAGTAGAACATTATTCACCTTAACAACAACATGGGGTGATGATCAACCTTGATGGACTTGCTCACTCCATCAGTGCAATAATCAGGGACAATTTAGGGCATCTGTGATGGAGAATACCATCTGTATCCAGAGAGAGAATTATGGAGTTTAAACGACAACCAAAGATTGATATATTAATTTTTTTAAAGTTGTCTTATATATTACATAATTTTGCTATCTCTAATATTTTCTTTCTTCCCTAAGGATATGTTTTTTCTCTCAACACATTCGATTTTGATATATGCATATCATGGAAACAAATGTAAAGACTATCAGATTGTCTTCTGTGGGGGGAGGGGGAAGGGAGGAAGGAGAGGAAAAATTGTAAAATTCAAAACCTTGCAAAAAATTATTGGTACGGACTACTATTGTATATAATTGGAAAACAAATAAAATATATTAAAATAAAATAAAAAAGATAATTCAGAGCTATTTTGCTGAACTGTATGCCAATAAATTTGATAACTTGAATGAAATGGATGAATATTTACAAAAATAAAAGCTGCCAAATTAATAGAAGAGGAATAAAATATTTAATTAACCCCATCTCAGAAAAAGAAATTAAAGAAAGCATCAAACTTCCTATGAAAAAGTCTCCAATCTAGATGGATTTATAAATGACTTCTATCAAACATTTAAGGAACAATTAATTCCAATTCTACATAAACTGTTTAAAAAATTAGAAGGAGTTCTGCCAAAACCCTTTTATGATACTAATATGGTGCTGATAGCTATACCAGGAAGAATCAAAACAGACAAAAAATATTATGGATCAATCTCCCTAATGAACATTAATGCAAAAATCTTAAATAAAATTTTAGCAAAAAGACTATAGCAAGTTATTACTAGGATAATATACACCTTGATCAGGTAGGATTTATACCAGATAGGCAGGGATAGTTCAATTATAGGAAAGCACTCAATATAATTGAACAGATCAATAACAAAACCAACAGAAATCATGTGATTATCTCAATAGATAGTGAAAAAAAAACCCTTGACAAAATAAAACATCCATTCCTATTAAAAACACTAGAGAGTATAGGAATAAAAATTTTCCTAAAAATAATAAGCAGGGGGCAGCTAGGTGGTGTAGTGGATAGAGCACTGGCCCTGGAGTCAAGAGTACCTGAGTTCAAATCTGGCCTCAGACACTTAATAATTACCTAGCTGTGTGGCCTTGGGCAAGCCACTTAACCCCATTGCCTTGTAAAAAAACTAAAAAAAATAATAATAAAATAAAAAATAATAAGCAGTATCTATCTAAAACCATTGACAAATATTTTATGTATTGGGGACAAACTAGGAGCATTTCCAGTAAGATCAGGGGTAAAACAAGGATTCCCATTATCACCATTACTATTCAATTTAGTATTAAAAATAGTAAGTTTTGCAATAAGAAAAAGGGATTGAAAGAATAAGAATGAAGAAAGAAAATTTCAATCTTTTGCAGATGATATGATGGTATACTTAGAGGCCCTGAGAAAATCATCTAAGAAACTACTTGAACCAATTAGCAAATTCATCAGGATATAAAATAAACTCACATCAGCAGTTCTATATATGAACAACAAAGTCCAAGAGCAAGAGATAGAAAGAGAAATTGCATTTAAAGTAACTCAATTCATATAACATGGAACCAATGTAAACACTAACAGAATGCCTTCTGTGGGGGTTGGGGGAGGGAAGCAAGAATGGGGGAAAAGGGGAAGCTAGATGGCACAGTGGATAGAGCACTGGCCTTGGATGAGTACCTCCTGAGTTCAAATCTGGCCTCGGACACTTAATAATTACCTAGCCGTGTGGCCTTGGGCAAGCCACTTAACCCCAATGCCTTGAAAAATCTAAAAAAAAAAAAAAAGAATGGAGGAAAAACTGTAAAACTCAAAAATAAATAAAATTTTTTTTTAGGTTTTTACAAGGCAAATGGGGTTAAGTGGCTTGCCCAAGGCCACACAGCTAGGTAATTAAGTGTCTGAGACTGGATTTGAACCCAGGTACTCCTGACTCCAGGGCCGGTACTTTATCCACTATGCCACCCAGCTGCCCCAAAATCTTTCTTTAAAAAAATTAAAGTAGCAGAATTCAACATTAAATACTTGGAAATCTACCTCCCAAGACTATCCTAGAAACTATATGAACACAATTACAAAACACTTTTCTCACAAAGTTAGATCTAAACAACTAGAAAAATGTCAATTATTCATGGTTAGGTCAAGCTAATATATTAAAAATGACAATTCTACCCAGTTGACCAGTTGAATTACTTTTTCAGTGCCAAAGCAATCAAACTACCAAATAACTATTTTACCAAGATAGAAAAAATAGTGATAAAATTCATCAGGAGCAATGAAAAGTCAGGAATATCAAGGGAACTAATGAAAAAAAAATGTAAAGGAAGGTGACCTAACTCTACCAGGTCTAAAACTGTATTATAAAGCAGAAGGCATCAAAACTGCCTGGTACTGATTAAGAAATAGAGTAATGTATCAGTGGATTAGCATAGATTTAAAAGAAATAGTAGTAAATGACTACATTAATCTACTGTTTGACAAAACTGGAGACATTAGTTTCTGGGATAAGAATTCACTATATGACAAAAATTGTTGGGAAAACTGGAGAATGGTATGGCAAAAACTAGGCATGGACCCACATCTCTCAGCTTATACCAAAAATAAGGTCAAACTGGGGTACAGGATTTAGACATAAAGGGCAAAACCAAAGATAAATTAACATATCAAGAAATACTCTATCTGGGGTGGCTAGGTGGTGCAGTGGATAGAGCACCAGCCCTGGAGTCAGGAGTACCTGAGTTCAAATCCGACCTCAGACATTTAATAATTACCTAGCTGTGTGACCTTGGGAAAGCTACTTAACCCCCATTGCCTTGCAAAAAACCTAAAAAAAATACTCTATCTGTCAGATCTATGGAAAGGGGAGAAATTTATGATCAAGGAACAAATAGAGTACATTTTTAAATTGCAAAATGAATGATTTTTGACTATATTAACTTTAAATGTTTTTGCATTAATAATACCAATGCTGCCAAGATTAGAAAGAAGACAGAAAGCTGGGAAACAATTTTCATAGCTGATAAAGGTCTCATTTCTAAAATATAAAAAAAAGGCATCAAATTTATAAGATTACAAGTCATTTCTCCAATTGATAAATGGTCAAAGGATATGAACAGATAGTTTTCAAATGAAGAAATTAAATCTATATATAATCACTTGAAACAATGCTCCAAATCATTACTGATTAAAGAAATGCAAATCTGAAATGACAAAAAGGAAAAACGATAAATGTTGGAGAGGTTGTGGGAGGATTAGGACATTAATGCATTTTTGGTGGCCTTGTGACTGATTCAACCATTCTGGAGAGAAATAAGGAACTATGCCCTTGGAGCTATAAAATTGATCATATAAAACTGATATCCACCAATACCAATACTAAGCCTATATCTAGAAGAAATCATAAAAAATGGGAAAATTATCACAAGTTCTAAAATAATAGTAGCTCTTTTTGAAATAATAGCAGCTCTTGGCAAACAATTGGAAAGTGAGAGGATGGCCATCATTTGAGGAATGGTAGAACAAGTTATGATCTATGAATGTTATGTACTACTATTGTTCTAAAAGAAACCATGAATGGTTGGACTCTAAAGAAGCATGGAACAAATTACAGGAATTGATGCTGAGTGAAGGGAGCAGAGCCAAGAGAACTTTATACACATTAACAACAACATTGTAAGTTGATCAACCTTGATGGATGCAATTTCTTTCAGCAGTTCAGAGCTTGGACAACCCTAGGAGACCTACTATAGACAATTGTATCCACATTCAGAAGAAGAAAAACAAAAACAAAACCATTACAGAATCTGAGTGAACACTATGATCACTTTAAAAAAAATTCTCTTATATTTTTCTTTCCTATCTCATGGTTTTCTTTTTCCTTAATCCTAATTCCTCAAAAAATAACTAATCTGTGAACATGTTAAACATAAATATGTATGTACAATATTCACCAATCTATTCGCCACTGAGGGGAGGGTTGGAAAGGGAGGGTGGAAGGAAATTATGTAAATTAAAAATATGCATAAGCATATAGATAAATGTTGAAAAACTTTACAACATGTAATAGGAAAAATAAAATAAAATTCAATTCACATTCCTGTTCTATCTCTACAAAAATTTTGTAGGAATTTCTTGTATATGTGTATATATATATATATATATATATGTACATAAAAGATGTGCATTATAAACATGAAAAGAAAATAGAAATACTTTTACTAGTTATATGGCCAAATCTTTAAAAGTAACATATTAATAAATGTTAATAATAAACAATTTTAATAATATATGAATCATTATTGATACTGCTTACTAATAATGTCAAAAATCAATAAATCATAAAATGCAAAACCCCACTGTTTACTGATTTTTAAATCAAATTTATTGAAATCTTTACTAATATTTCTTATTATATTCCTTTTCTAGAGAACCATTTATTGTAATAAACCATGAAGAAAGGAATATGGAAAAAACTTAATTTTGCAAAACTAAACATCGTAGTTTGTTTTATTTATTTATTTATTTGATCTGCTCATTTATTTATTTATTTATTTTGGATTTTACACATTTTCCCCTAATCTCACTTCCCTCCTCTCACCCCCACAGAGGGCAGTCTGTTAGTCTTTACATTGTTTCTATGGTATACATTGTTCTAAGTTGAATGTGATGAGAGAGAAATTATATCCTTAAAGCAAAAAAAAAAAAAAATAAAGTGTAAGAGATAGCAAAATTACATAATAAGATAATGGTTTTTTAAAAATTAAAGGTAATAGTCTTTGGTCTTTATTCAAACTCCACAGTTCTTTCTCTGGATACAGATGGTATTCTCCATTGCAGATAATCCCTAAATTTTGTGTGATTGTTGCACTAATAGAATGAGCAAGTCCATTAAGCTTGATCATCAACCCCACATTGCTGTTAGGTTGTACAATGTTCTTCTGGTTCTGCTCATCTCACTCAGCATCAGTTCATGCAAATCCTTCCAGGCTTCCCTGAGTTCCCATCCCTCCTGGTTTCATTCTTTTTTTTAAAAGAAAGAGTTTATTTATTTTGAGTTTTATAATTTTTCCCCCATTCTTGCTTCCCTCCCCCCAACCCCCACAGAAGGCATTCTGTTACTATTTACATTGGTTCCATGTTCTACATTGATCTCAGTTGAATGTGATGACAGAGAAATCATATCCTTAAGGAAGAAAAATAAAGTATGAGATAGCAAAATTACATAATAATATAATGCCTTTCCCCCCTAATTTGATGGTAATAGTCTTTGGTCTTTGTTCAAAGTCCATAATTCTTTCTCTGGATAAGGTATTCTTCATTGCAGATAGCTCAAAATTGTTCCTGCTTGTTGTGCTGAAGGGATGAGCAAGTCCATCAGGGTTGATCATCATCCCCATGTTGTTATTAGGGTGTACAATATTTTTCTCCCATCTCGCTCAGCATCAATTCATGCAAATCTTTCCAGGCTTCCCCTGAATTCCCATCTCTCCTGGTTTCTAATAAAACAATAGTGTTCCATGACATACATATACCACAATTTGTAAACCATTCCCCAACTGACAGATATGCACTCAATTTCCAATTCTTTACCATCACAAAGAGGGCTGCTATGAATATTTTGTACAAGTGATGTTTTAACCCTTTTTCATGATCTCTCCAGGATATAGACCCAGTAGTGGTATTGCTGGGTCAAAGGGTATGCACATTTTTGTTGCCCTTTGGGCATAGTTCCAAATTGCTCTCCAGAAAGACTGGATGAGTTCACAGCTCCAGCAAAAATGTATTAGTGTTCCAGATTTCCTACATCCCTTCCAACATTGATTATTTTCCTTTCTGGTCATATTGGCCAGTGTGAGAGGTTATGAGGTGGTACCTTAGAGATGCTTTAATTTGCATTTCTCTAGTAAGTGGTGATTTAGAGCAATTAGATCACTTTGATTTCCTCATCTGTAAATTGCTTTTGCACATCCTTTAACCATTTGTCAATTGGGGAATGGCTTTAAACAATGTATTTTTAATATTGGACATTATATAGAGTATTCCATTCATGAGGTGTCCCATTTATGCAAAAGAGTAGAGGGAGAAGGTTTTCTAAAAAGACTTCTTTGGCTCTAGCAATGATTATTATAATTTCATAGCACTTATTTTTGAAATCGTTATTGTTTTTTTCTTTCCATTTACATTTTTGTCATTGTGTATATTGCTTTCCTGGTTCTTTTTTCTTCACTTTTTATCAGTTCATGCAAATCTTTCCATGTTTTTCCCTCTTCATCATTTTTATTGTTTCTTAAAGCAAAATAATATTCCATTAAATTTATGTATCGAAATTTTTTTGGCCATTCCCGAATCAATGGACATCTACTTTTTTCCTCTTTGCTATCACCAAAAAGCAATGCTATAAATATTAGGGCTCTGATCTCCTGATCTCTCTGCTCTCATTCTCTTGGCTACTATTCAAGTCTTTTAATTGTGTTGTTATAGCTACTATTTCTAGCACTAAATCAAATAGTAGTGGTGGTGATAATGGACATCTCTGCTTTACCCATGATTTTATTGGAAAGCCACTAATTTAGCCCTACTAGATATAATGCTAGTTCTTGATTTTAGATACAACTTGTTAAGGAAAGGGTTTTTTCCATATGGTTTCCTGTGTTGTTTTATTGTTAATTGTTTTTTTTTTTGACAGGAATGTGTATTATATTTTTTAAATAGTTTTTCCAAGCTCTTAATGTAATCATATGATTTTAAAATTATTTTTGTTATTACTATGCATCATCAAGTTAGTAGTTTTCTTAATGTTTTTACCAGCTTTACATTTCTGCTATGAATCCAATTTGATCATAGTATATAAACTTTTGGATATAGTGTTATGACATCTTTAATAATATTATAGTTTTTGCAAGGCAATGGGGTTAAGTGATTTGCCCAAGATCATGCAGCTAGGTAATTATTAAGTGTCTGAGGTCAGATTTGAACTCAGGTCCTCCTGACTCCAGGGTCAGTGCTCTATCCACTATGCCCACTAGGTGCCCCCTATTAATATTATAATTAAAATGCTTGCAGCAAGGTTAATTAAGGATATTAGTTTATAATTTTCTGTCTCTCTTTTAATTTTTTTCTGGTTTAGGTATCGAGACATATTTGCATGAGAGAAGAATTTGGAAAGACAACTTTTTGTATTTTTTTTAATAGTTTATTTTATTTATTTATTTTTTAGGTTTTTGCAAGGCAAATGGGGTTAAGTGGCTTGCCTAAGCCCACACAGCTAGGTAATTATTAAGTGTCTGAGACCGGATTTGAACCCAGGTACTCCTGACTCCAGGGCCAGTGCTCTATCCACTGTGCCACCTAGCCACCCCTAAAAATAGTTTATATAATATTAGAATTAATAATTTTTATTATTATTTTATAGAATTCACTTATAAATCCATCAGGCCTCAGAAATTTTTTTATTTTTTGTACTAATTTATTATTTGTTTAATTTCTTTTTCTCAGCTGAATTATTTAAATTCCCTCTTTGTATTGACAAGTCAGACTAATATCTGGGCATTTTATATATTTATAAATATTTATGTATTTCATTCACAACTTTATTTGCATATAGTGGCTATAATGCTTATAGACAAAATTGTTTCTAATAGTATCTTTTGATTCTTCACATTTTGTTTTTGATACTATTCATTTGACTTTCCTCCACTGAAAAAAATCAAGTTAACTAATGGTATTTCTTTCCCAAAAAAGTATTTTCTCATTTTATTTGTTAATTCAGTGGGATTTTTTTGCATTTTTATTTAACAACATTTCTTGATTTTCTGAATTTCTATTTTTCTGTTTAGAGTATTTTATTCTATTAGTTTAATATGTTTTCCAGTCATTTGAACATTTTATCACCTGTTCCTTCTTTCCTTTGTTGATGAAAGAATATAAAGATAGACATTTTCTCCCCTAGCCTGACTTGGCTACATCCCCAAAATTTTAACATATTCTTTCATTGTCATTAACTTAAATTAAATTATTGTTTTTATGATATTTATTTTGAGTTACCAATTGTTTGGAACCATTTATTTTTTTTCATTATCTTTTTTCATTATCTTTTTTTCATTATCTTTTCAAGGCTCTTAGGAATAGGTCATTTCAAGAACCTTCAAACTTTCAATGCACCTAAAATAGTCTGATCCAAGAGAATGTATGATTATTGCACTCCTCAAACTCCTGACTCCAGTTTGGGGCTGGGTGACACATACGTAGACTGGTCCGTAGTTGGTGTTTCAGTAGACTTATTGACAGCCCCTCTGGAAGGCACAGCAAACTCCCCTTGGTTTGAACTCAGGCCTCAGATTGGACCCAAGGCTGAATCTGCATCCCTAATCCAGGGTAAAGAGTGAATTTCACTCCTGTCCAACAACTTTGGGCCAGTGACATTTCCTTGTCCTAATTTGTTACTACTATTGTAGGTTTTGTTCCCTCCTCACCCCACATTAGTTCTGTGACCCCACTCTGGCATCAGAGCATCAGAGTATCGATTGATTGACCAGTTTCCAGTACAGCTGTAATGTTTCAGGTCTATCCTTGCTGGTTTCACAACAGCTTTTTACTGTAGTTGCAGGCCCCTGAGCTGCAAAACAATCCCATGGCTAGAAGGTTCAGTGGGTTTCCCTCCTTGCTGGTTTTGTCCACAATATTCACAGACCTCTATGCTAAAGAACATGGCTCAGTTTAGTTTCTCCTTGGATTTACCATCAGTACCCAGTCTTGCACCCTTTCTAGATCTTTTTTGAAGTAGGTGTGAGGGAGAGAAGAGTAGTTTGTCATTTCCCTCTTCCAGCTCATTTTACAGATGAGAAACTGAGACAAATATGGTTAAATGACTTATCATGGGTTACTTAGCTTGTAAATGTCTGAGTCATTTGAACTCAGAAAGATGAATCTTCCTAACTGCAGGTCTAACAATCTATTTTGCCATCTAGTTGGCCATATATCTTTCATATCAGATCACTATGAGAAATATTTAATACAAAGATTTTTCCTCAATTAACTACTTTCCTTCTTATCCTAGTTGCATTAATTTGGTTAATGCAAGACTTCAATTTCATGTGAGTGAAATTATCTATTTTATCTTTTTTAATTGCTTATATATAGGGTTTAATTAAGCATTCATCCTCTACCTACATCTATGAAAGGTAACTGATCTTCTTTTCTTCTAATTTTTATATGATTTTTAATATTTAGGTCATACATCTATTTTGAATCTAGGATGGAATAGGACATAAGATGTTGATTTAAGCCTAATTTCTGCCAAATTGCTTTCAGTTTTATCAAATTCCTTCCTAGTAGTGTTTTGGGGTCGATTCAACACCAAGTTATTGAGTTCTGTTATTCCTGATTCTTCCTTATCTAATCTGTTCCACTGATCTTTTCTATTTTAAGATCAGACTAGAGAAGTTACTTAATCTTTCATTGCTCCAAATAATTCTCTAAGACTATACATTACAACCTTCATGTTTGCTTTCTTTCTTATTGCTCTTTATGTGCTGTGTTTGTTTTAATACATTCCCCATTTGGGATTGAAACAAGGAAGACATGGGTTCTAATACCACTTCTAAACACTTTTGATGTGAACATAAAAAAATCGCTTAATCTCTCTAAACTTAAGTTTCCTCATCTACAAAGTGGGGGTAATTTATCTACTTCACAGTATTTTTATGAAGTTAAAATTAGAAAATGAATGTAAAGTAGTTTGCAAACTTTGAAGTGTTATATGTCTATAATGATTATTAATACTATTATTATTATCACAAAACAAAATGATTGTCTATAAAATCCTACTTAACAATATATTTACTTTTCAATGCAGCAATCAGTAGCTGATAAATCATTATTAGAAAGGAATTAGATTAATGGGAGGGTAAAATGACAGAATTTACATACAAGTCCTTCATCAATAAAGTGATTAAAGTGATAAGTAAATGTCAGTTGTTATATCATTCACTTGTTCCAGACATTATCATGGTTTCTAATTTCCTGCTGAATCATGTGTAAACTTCTTTATCTACCATCCTAAATCCTTCATAATCTGCCCCAATCCAAAATTATAAAAGCTTATCTTTTATTATTCCTTGATCCTAAGACTCCACTTCAATTTGAATAGTCTCTCAAACCTCTTCCCAGTTCTCTCTCTGCCAATGTCTGTTTGTAGGTTGAAATCAACTTCCTTTCAAGCTCAATTTTTAAAATATGTTCTAAATTAAATCCCACTTCCTACTTCTTACTGACAATAAAAAGTAATTATAATAGTTAAGTCAACTACCATTTTTAAGTGCATCCTATGTACTAAGAACTGTACTGAGTACTACAATACAAGGAAAGGCAAAGATTATGATCCTTGACTACCTTAAAGGAGTTCACATTCTATTGAGGGGGAGAAACTCACAAATGATTGTATATCTATCTATCTATCTATCTATCTATCTATCTATCTATCTATCTATCTATGTATATATATATATATATGTAAGATTTATTCTATGTAAATGGAAGCAATCTCAGAAGGAAGGCACTACTAATGAGGTTATGGAAGGAGTGGGGCTGATAAAGACTTGAGTAGATAGGATTTATCTGAGTTTGGAAGGAGGAAAAACATTGAAGAATCACAGTTATGTGAGTTTGAGGGTCATGTATGAAGAACAATAAAAAGACCAGTGTCGTTGGGGCATAAAGTACATGAAGAGAAATGAAGTAACAGAGGACTGGAAAACTAGGAATAGGATTGGTTATAAAGGGGTTTAAATGACAATTTGAATCTGGAGGAAATAGTGAGCCCCAGAAGTAAGGAAGTGATAGAATCAGATTTGAACTTCAGGAAAATCACTTTGGCAATCTTGTGGATAGATTGGAATGATGAGACATGTAAAGTTGGGAGAAGTAGGTTATTGTAATAGTCCAGCTGGGAGTGAATGAAGAGAAGGGGATATAGAGGAGAAAGGCTATAAAGGTAGAAACTACAAGACTTGACATCAGATTGGATCTGTGGAATAAATGCAAATGAGAAGTCAAAGATGACTCAGAAGTTTTGAGGTTGAGAGATTGGGAGTTTATTGGTATTCTTGATCTTGAGAGGAAAGTTAGAGAGAAGGGAGGTTTTTATGGGAAAGATAATGAGTTCTTTTTTAGACTTGTTAAGTTTGAGTTGTTCTATGGGTCATCCAATCTGATATGCCCAAAAGGCAGCAGTTGCCATGAGACTGGCACTTAGAAAAGAGATTAGGGCTGGACACTTACAAAGCACTATGGATAAAATAACTATACTATGAAAACACTTTGCTGACCAACAGTCACCTATGGGTCAGGCAATCTGGCCTTACTATATAATCAAGGTATTCTGAGTGAGAGATAGGAGACAGTAGTCAAACTACTACCACCACCTCAATCTTAACTCCCTTAGAGCTTTGTGGAGACAGTATAAAACCTTGTACTAAATGCCTGTCCCCCCAGGAATAGCATTAGCACCACCCCACCCCCCAAAAATAACCCTGCTTAAGGCCAATATACCTACCACCACAGACTATCATAGAGGAGTGTCATTTTTGTGAAGAAGTGGACCAACTATTCCACCAGCACCAACTACCATCCAATTGCCATCAAAAAGAAAAGAAAGCTAAAAGTGCCCAGGTACCTCACAGATCAGTACAGCCATAATCCAGGGAAGCAACCCTTGTGGAGATATAACTTGAAAATTGGCTGTGGCTTCTGCCTTCTCACTGATTATTCCCACCCCATACTGAAACTTGAAGAGTGAGAAAAGAATGAGGGAAAGGAGAGGGAAGTAGAATCTGAGAATTGGAAAAGATTTGTGAGAAGGTATTCAGATTCCTGTATTTAGAAACTTATTTAGTTTCAGCAATGTTTGTTCTTAGTTGCCTTTAAAGAATTAAATATTTTTAATTTTTTTAGTAAAAGGAAAGTCATTCTAATTCCTTGGTTAATCATCACTAGGAAAAAGCTTCATGTTTGTAACTTGAAACCATAACCAAGGCACCCTCTGGTGGAAGCTTACTTTAGTTAAAGGCAAAGTACTTAGATGGAAATAAACAACCTATTAAGTACTGAGCTTATAAATCTTTCCCTATAAAGTGATAATAATATCCTAGACTCTCTAACAGGGATATGAGAAGCAGCCTATAATCTCTAATTTTGAGTGTTATCTTGTGCCACAAGGATCTAAGTGAGACATGGGTGCGGTGGAGCTTTGGGTGTGGTTGGCTATGATTTTGGCAAAGGAAATAAAAACAACAGCCAAATCTGTTATGTGATGAAGAAAAAGACGGGCACTCTGATAGTATAATGGGATTTTGACAAGAGATTGAGCCAGAGGAGGGGAAAGGAAAGTGAATCAAAAATTATTCCTGTGTTTCAAGATGGAGGCGTAGGAAGAAAAATTTTACTGCCCAGGGTAATAAATAAATAGGGTAAGGAAAGAGGCTTTCAGGTCCATCTGCTGATCATCTTGGGAGAGTATGAGCTATCTGTGAGAGAGAACCATAAATGGGTGGCAGGTGGCAAGTGATTCTATCTTGAGAATTGGTCTCTAGGTCACAATAGGATACTGTTGTCACTCCCTGTTCTGTGCCCAGGTATGCAGTTTGGACTGGGCTAAGTCCTGAAGTTGCCTGCTCTAATATAAAGGTCAGGCTTTTTTTCCCCTAATACTGATTTTGATCCCTTTCTAGTTACACTATGAATGATTTTACTTGTAGCTCCCATCTAAGACCTCTCAAAAAGCAAGGAGTAAAAAGGTACTCAGTGAATAAAATAAATCCGCTATACACTAGAAACATTAAAGACTTATAAATACCCATTAACCAACAGTATTCAGTTCTAACTGCTATTGCTGGTAGGATATTTAAACTTCAACAGGATGTAGAGGAAAATTGTAATTCATTTAATTCTGGATAATCACAAAGCAAGAAGTAGGCTCCAACACTGAAACTTGTAGAATTCTACTATATTGGTCAGTGAGATGTAAAGAGAAGAATGTTAATTCATATATCAGAGTACATAACATTCTTTATCCACCAAGAAGGAAATGTATTCCCATATAGTTCCCTGGAGTCCAGTATCAATCATTACATTTGATATGAATTATGTCATCTTTTTTGTTGTCTTCATTGAAATTATTGTGTTGTCATTATACATATTTCTCTTCTGGTCCTGCTTTCTTTGCTCTGCAAAAAGTCATACAATCTTCTTTCCAGTTTTCTCTGAATTCCTCATGTTAAAAATTTCTAATAGTGAATTAATATTATCTCATATGTATATACCATGATTTGCTTTGTCATTCACAAATAAATATTACATCTACTTTGTTTCAAGATTTTTGCTACTAGAAAAAAATACCCTGGAAGTTACAACACAGAGAATCCTTTTTCTGTCACTAGCCTCCTTGACGTATAGACCCAATTAGTGATCTCAATAGGTCAAAAGGCATTTACTTCCAAAATGGATGGAGCTAATCACAGCAACTCCCCAAAGTTTATTTGTGTGCCTTTTTTTTCCTATAACCTCTCCTATATTTATTATTTGTCTTTTCTCATCTTTTGGTATTTTTCTGGATGTGAAGTAATGCATAGGGTGATTAGTTGATGATGATAATAAATAAAATAATTATTTTTAATATAATATAGGTTTGCAACAAGTTTCATGTATACCATCTCATTTTATCCTCACAAAAACTCTGTGAGATATGGAGGTATAATTATTAATCCCATTTTACAGATGCAGAAGCTGATAATGATAGAGGTTAGGTGACCTGCCCAGGGTCATACAATAAGTGTGCATCATAAGCTTGGCTTCAAGGCCAACTCTCTAACTATTATAATGTATGGCCTCTCATGTTATCATAAACTTCTTATTGATAGCTTGTTAGCCCCCCCCATAACAAAATCAGTTTGTTTCCTTTTTCTCCCTTTTCCTACATAAAGATTTTGTTGCATTATTACTCTTTTTATTTATATGATTATATTCAGTGTGTATATTATTCTTTTGGTTCTCCCTTCTTTATTCCACATTACTTCCTAAACATTTTCCTTTATTTTTGTATTCTTTAAGTAAGACACACAGCATAAAATGCTAGATCTGGAGTCAGGGTGGTTCTGAGTTAAAATCTAGTCCTAGACACTAGCTCTGTGACCCTGGGTCTTAACCTATTTCTGACTCAGTTTCATCATCTATAAAATGAGAATAACAATTGTGTTTATCTCCCAGTTTAGTTTTGAGGAACGAATTAAATAGTATTTGCAAAGTGCTTAGCATATTATCTGGCACACAGTAGTTATTTAGAAAATGCTTGTTTCTTCTTTCCTTCATATTTGTTCCTTTTTGTCAGGTAATCCTACTTCATTCTGTTCATACATCATAATTTATTCAGTTATTCCTAGATGACAAAGTGGATAGAGCACCAGTCCTAGAGTCCGGAGAACCTGAGTTCAAATCTAACCACAGTCACTTGACACTTCCTAGCTTTATAACCTTGGGCAAATCACTTCTCTCTGATTGCCTGGCATCTAGGGCCATCTCCAGTCATCCTGATACATATCTGGACCCTGGACCCAAATGGCTCTAGAGGAGACAGTGAGGCTGGTGACTTTGCATAGCCCCCATCCCTCAAATCCAATTCATGTGCTTGTGATGGCATCACCTCCCTGATGTCATGGTCTTCTTTGAGAATGAAAAACAAAATATCATCATCATCATCATCATCCAGTTGTTCTCAATCAATATACATATTAGTTTCCAGTCTTTTGCCATTTCAGAGTGTTGCCAGGAACATTTTTATATGTTTCTATCTTTCCTCCCACCTTTACCATTAGCAATATCCTTATAGTTTTAGGAGGGGTTAATCAAAGACAATATGCTACAAAAGGATGAACATTTCCATAGCTCTTTTTTTACATTCTATATTGCTTTAAAAAACAAAAACCTCAAGCCATTTCACAGCTCTGCTAGTAGTATAATAAAGAGCAAGCTTGTTTCCTCCCCCCAGCAAGACTGGCTCCTTGGGGAATACAGTCACTTGTGCTGTACAGGGATTTACAGGCACAGCTATACTCACATCAAGATATGACTCTCCCCCTGAGGTAAAACCCATGAGTCAACATATATAATTCACCGTAACGCCTGTAATGTGTAAAACATGTATTTAAATGTGTACTGCAATTGATTTGGACAGCCGCCTCTTCTCCCCTCACTCCCATCAATCATTCCTTGGGGCTTTAGGAGAACAATAGTGCAGCCAATTGGGCCAAGTGGAGACCCAGGAGACAAAAACTTGGGGTTCTTGTTCAGACTTAGCTACTGACTTGTTTCAGGCCCTGGGCAAGTTACTTAACTTCTCAATGTCTCAGTTTCCTTATCTGTAAAATGGGGATAATAATACTTACCTACCTCACAGGACTTGTTGCAAGAATTAATTAAAGTTTATAAAGTGCTTTGAGATTCATGGATAAAAGGCACCGGAGAAGTACAAAGTATTATTATCATAAATCAGCAGACTATAAAAGATAATTTTGCAGGAAAAGGCAAAATTTAATTTCTATACAAGCAGAAGCAAAGGCAGATATAGTCATGCAAAGTTTAAAAAATTAGATGGTAGTTTTACAACTTTTAAAAATTTTTATTTCTGCATTAAACAATCAATATGGGAAACTAATTAAATTACTGGCATTTCTTCCAGGTTCAGGTTATTGAAATATAGGGCCAGATCTTCATGGATGGTCAAATATTTTAGACATAACTAAAACTTGTCTCAGTAGAAGGAATTTCCTCACCTGAATGTACTCTATACCAATGACATTACAAGTCTAGACCCTATTCTTGGGAGCTGTTCTGGGCAGAATTTGGAGAAATTTATTTCCCCTTCAACTTCATGTTTAAGCATTTGTTCATTTTCAAGTCCTAGAAAAGTCATTGCTTCAAGTCTTATGACATATAAAATAAACATCTTCAACTTCCCTCTTAAGGAATGCTGAGAAAAATAAAATACTCTTAAAATGAGTGTTACATTGTTAGTTCCATTCATCTCTAGATCTTGCAGAATTTTTGGTACATTTAATATTAGATGATAAAAGGCCCCTCTGAGTCAGCTAAGAATGCGAATGAAAATCAGTAACCTGTAAAGAACATCTAATATAATATACCAAAAAATATCATATTTTTAAAAAAATTCATCACAATTTAAAAATATTTTAAGTTATGGAATAAAACAAACATTTTCATTACACAGTACAATGAAAAAAGATGATTATACATGAAAGTACAAATCTACTATGCATAGCTTACTATTCCTTTTAAATACACAGCAAATTAACATAATATTGCAGAAAGAATACAGGACTTGGAGTCAGAAGACCTGGATTTGAACCTTGATTCATGCTAACTTGCTGAATGAATGTGGACAAATTATTTTTTTTAACTTTCTGGGCTTCAGCACCTCATCTGTAAAATGAAGGAGGTGGACTAAGTGAAATCACAAGCTCCTTCCAGCTTCAATATGCTATGTTCTATTCTCTTCCAGTTCTGATAATCTATGTTCTAAGATTCTTTCCAACCTCTGACATGTCATAAGAAAACCTACAAATCAGACCACAAAAGATTAACATGACTGTCATTTAAAACAATAATAGAGTCTAGGCTTGTGATGTCATTGGCACAGAGAATATCCAGTAGAGGAAACTTCCTCTACCACAGCAGGTCAGCACCTTTCCTTCTGATTATAATCTCAGAGACTTGCCTAGAATCTAGGGTCATGTAGCAAGAATGTATTAGATAGAAGCAATATTTATTGGATTTTTTTTTTAGCTTTTTGAGGCAGGTTCTGTATCACTATGCCATTGAAGTGGGATATAACAAAAAGAAAACAATTCAACCAATATTTATTAATATCCTATTGTGTACAAGGCGCCATCATGTGCAATGGGACTATAAAGATATTTAATGACTTACAATCTACTAGAGTGAAACAAGTGAACATAGTAGAAGAAAAATATTGAGCACAGTAGGGGAAAGAATAAGCTCTAGATTACAGTGGTCTAGGGAAATTTGAAGAAGAAAAACCCACTTTCACCTGGGGGCTGGGTGGAGAACATAGAAGGCTTTATGAAGAAGGTGGCAGCTGAATTGAACCTTGAAGGAAGAAAAGAATTGAATAGACAAAAATATGAAAGGACCAGTTCTGACAATGCCTACACTGACTAAGAGTTCTTGTGTAAATTTATATAATGCAACTCTGAATTGGAAACTTCTTTTCTGAGTCATGTTGAAAACCATCCTAAACTTAAATTAATATGACAAAGGTAAATGGTTCAAGCCTGAAGAGATATAAACTAATGTAGTGGAGGAAGCTGTGAGATCAGGTTCATAAAAGATAATAGATCTCAAACTGGAAAGGGATCTTAGAGCCCACCTAATCCAAGGTCTTCTTTTTATACTCAATCACAGCAATAAGAAGCATTTTATGTAGCTCTTTTTTAAGGTTTGAAAAGCACTATCTACCTATCAATTTATATATACATATGCATATGAATATATATGTATATATAAAATCTTTTTTCATTCTCACAATCGCCTCACTTTAATTATGTCCATTTTAGAAATAATGAACCAAATCCCTGAGAGATAAAGTGATTTGCCTAAGGTTGAACAATAAAAATACTCTTAAAATGAGTGTTACATTGTTAGTTCCATTCATCTCTAGATCTTGCAGAATTTTTTGTACATTTAATATTAGATGATAAAAGGCTGAAGCCAAAACTCCAAATCAAGTGGTTTTTTTTTCATTTCGCTACTGTGCTTCTTTTGAAGTGATTTGGCTGTGTTGTCAGTTCACAACAGATACAAAATTTCCCTAATTTCATAAAATCACAGATCTGGCAGGGTCCCTAGAACAAAGCACACAGCCAGGGAAGTTTATGGAACATAGGATGTGAGAGTAGGAAGGGTCCTCAGAGAACTGGTGAAGCCCAAAGAGGGGAAGTAAGACTCAGATACAGGTCTTCTGCTTCCAGTTCAGTACTCAATCTTTCTCATCATGATGACTCTCAAACACTGTCACAATCTCATTTCACTCTTGATGCCACTGTCCCACATCTAAGTCATTTCTTTTCTAGGCTTCTTCATTGCACTTTCAAATTGGTAAGCAGTAGTATAATGTGTAGAGTGCTTGATTTGAGGTAAGAAGACTTGCATTAGAATCTGAGCTCTACAAATTACTCTTCTATGATCTTGGACAAATCTTTTGACACCTTTTGGCTTCAGTTTCCTCATCTACATGCAAAGAGTTAGACAGAGGATAGACATTTTCTCCAGTCCCCACTAAAACTTATGAACTCCCTAAAAATAAAAGAACTGTTCACTGGGAAAAGAAAACGATTATGGCTGGTAATTTCAGACCAAGACATCAAGAAACCTAAGAAGTTAACAGCTTTATGAAATAATAATAATCCCTCATTCATTCACCCTACTAGTAACTCCTGAGCTCTGGCGAGGCATTCAACCCAACCCACCAACTTGTGCTCTGGGATCCATTCAGCATTTTACCTTTTACTCCTTCTGTTTCTGCCCATATATACTGCACCTGCAATCATTCCACCACTCTGTAGCAACAATTCTGCCCATCTTCTTTGAGAAGGTAGGAGTTATATAGGAAAGTGGAAGTATTCTTTCCTAGCATAAGAGCACTCAATCACAAAAATTAAGGAACAGAGGGAATTTAGGGAAGGGACTATTGTGCATTCATGTAGGACCATACAGGCTTGAACATAAGAGGGCTGGCTTCCAGTTGAGACAAGTCCAGTGCCTTCAAGAATCTTCTTGGGACAGGGAATGAGGATAGTGAAAAGTTAATTTTCCAGCAGAGAAGAGGGTTAACACAGCTTTGAAGTCCAGCCTCTGATCTTTCTAAGAACCATGATCAAAGGGGAAGGAAGTGATAGTATAAGGGGGGGAGAGGAGGAAGTAAATTCAACATAAATTTCAATAGGAAGAAAATTCAGTTAAAAACCTAGAACATAAGCAGATAAACTGATCGGGAATATATTAAAACATAAGGGAAGATGCCTACCAATAAATAACTGCAAACATATCTAAATAAAAGTAGCAACTCAAAGGAAATTTTGTCAGCACCTGATGACATAGAGGATCCTGCAGATTTCCAAGAGAGCGCACACAATCACATACACACACACACACACACACACACACACACAGAGCAAGATGATCCCAAATGGTTCAAGAGAGAAATCAGAATCTTGAAAGAAACACCTAAAAAGAACAAATATCAAAAATAATTAGCAGAATAGAAAAAATATATGATGGAAAGTCTCTCCAAAGATGCAAAAAACAAACCAAACGAAACCAAACCAATGATTGTGAATACAAATATATCAAAAATCAATCTGAAAGAAGCAGAAAGTCATATGAATTAACAGAAGGTTAAAAAACAACTTAAGTATCATAGATCTCTTAGAAGGACATGATAAATCAAAAAAACCTGAATGCTATAAGAAATAATACAAGAAAAGTGCACATAATTTCTGAATACAGAAAATAATGCATCCATTCAAAGAATCCAAAGATTGTCCCTAGAAAAAAGAAAACAAAACTCTATGCTTCATGTAAAGAATAAGGGTAAGGAGTTGAATGAGATGGTCAGTGAGGTTACTTCCAACTCTAATTCTCTATGGCATAGTGTTTTTCTCTACCTATTATGAACCTTTCAAGGAAATGCTATAACTAAAAATATTTTAATTTTTAAAATGTCAAAATTGAGCAAATTGTTGAAGCCATTTACTTGCTCTAGGAAATGAAAGGTACAACTTATGAAAATGTCTGCTTGCCTTTATTGGTTTCTCCAGTACATGGTGGCCTACCACTTAGTGGTTAACAATAGACACATAGTAAGTAAGTGGAAGTAATCTAAGAGAAAAGGCACTAGGAGGAAGGACTGACAACAAGGACAGACTACTTGACAAAGGTGGAATTTGAACTACCTAGAAAGAAGCTGACTTTTAACTAGATGGCACAATGAATAGAGAACTGGAATGTAGTCATGAAGACTTGAGTTCAAATTCATCTTCTAATACTAGCTGGGCAACCTCTATTTGCCACAGTTTTCCTCATCTGTAAAATGGGAATAATAATAGCACCCACCTCCTAGGGAAATGAGATCATATTTGTAAAGCACCTTGCACAGGACAGCGTATACAAAATGCTAACTGTTGTTACTCTTTTTAAACCAGGAGGCAGAAGAAGGGAAGAGAACATCCTATTTGGTCCATACAAAAATGAGTTTGCACATCTCCTCTTCTGTTTCATTTATTAAGATTGGTCCCTCGCAGTAACTATACAAAGTATAAAGAGCTCCAAGATTGACACGTAGAGTTAAAGAAACTGAGATTGTTGAGCTGAAGGGGATGGTGGTATGAAGGGAGGGAATGATGAACTATTCAGGTATAGCAAAGGCTTGCTGTCTCATGGAAGAGAGGCTTCTGTTTGATCCAAGAGGGCAGACTCAGGAGCAAAGAGAGGAAGATACAAAGAGGCAAATTTAAGTTTGATGTCCGCAGAAACTTCTTTAAATTTAGGACTGCCTGAAAGTGGAATGGGCTGCCTCAAGAGGTAGTGAATTCTCTCATTAGAGATGTTTAGGCAGGGGCTAGATGGTCACTCTAGGTGTATGTTACATTGGGGATTCTTTCTTGGATGGATTGGACCAGATGGAAAATGAGGTCCCATCTAACTCAAATTTTCTTATGGCATCAGGGAGGGAGGGAAGAGTTTCAAATTGAAACTCAATATAAAGCAATAAAGCTGACAGAAAAAAAGTAGAAAAATTAAAATAATACTATTTAAAGTATTTAATATTTTAATTTAATTTAAAATATTTTAATTTTTAAAATTTTTAAATTAAAATATTTATTAAAATGAATTTACTTTTGAAAAAATAAAATTTTTTATAAACTCTTTGAGGGTAGAAATCCCATGACTCAGTAAATGTGTAAGAGGACTGAAGTCAGAGGTAGACTTTGGGGTTGGAGAACCTGGGCTTAATTCCTAGTTCTGCGATTATACTATTTGTGCAAGCTCTTCCTTTCTCTTTGCCCTAGTTTACTCCACAGTAAAAAGGATGCCAGGCTAAAGTTAGATCCTTTCCAGGGTTAAATCCTATGGCTATGAGAACTTAATAGGAACAAAATGGGCAAAAAAAAAGTAGAACTCTGACCTTCCTAATTTTTTCTGTCTTTGAAGTTGTAGCATGAATGTTTTGGTAAATATTTAGCAACCAGCTCTCTAGAAAACACAGCACTCTTGTAAGTTTAATCTTCAGTATTAACATTTTCTTCCACACATTCTTAAATCTAGGCAACGAATAAAATCAATAAATCAAACCTTTATTTGTGGCATTTGTGATTTCTGAGGTGCAAATATTCAGTCTGAAAATTTAGCCAGTTCAAGCTGACTCCACTATAATTCCAGTGGCAGCAAATGCTAGAGAGGGCACCATGGTCATAAATGCAGAGGTCAGAAGGCCCCATTTTGCCATTAACCAGCTACATCATCTTGGGGAAGTAATTTTTCCTCTTTGGACTTTAGTCTTTTACTCTGTAAAATGAGGGGATTAGACTTGAAGACTTCTAACATCTCTTATAACTCCAAATCCTCTGACAACTTGCTACTTCCTTTTTTTTCCTTTTCTGCATGCCTAGTACCAATTGTATAAAAAAATGCTAATAAATATTTGTCATATTGGGGTGGAATTGAATTGAATTGATTCATCTAAATACTGGTACTGAAGAAAACTCAAAGGACAAAAAACAAGAGATCCAAACAGTAATTTGAGTTTCTTGGGACCCAGAAACAACTGGGATAGGAGGGAACTTTCTGTAATCTTTAGGAACCCTCAGTTATTGCAGCCATTGCTTTCAGTACTCCTGTTTATTTCCATCCCTCCCACTCTATCCATTCCAAGAGCCTCTGATAAAGGAGGAAAAAGTTTATTTGGGGATTTGCTTACTGAACAGCAATGAGGGTTACATTTTTATAGCACTTTACGGTTTGCAAAATGATTTACAAATATTTATTTCATTTGATCCTTACAATAAATAATACTGAGAGGTAGGTCCTATTATTCCCATTTTACAGAAGAGGAAACTGAGGCTGACAAGTTAATTGCACTTTCTTAGGACACACACCTGATATTAGAGACTGAACTTTAATTGCTGTGCTATTTCAATGCTTTCTGTGACCCCTTTCTCTATTCCTCTCTTGCTCCAAAAGTACTTCTGCTTAGTAGAGCTCAGCAGATATTAAGATCAGGTAGAGAAGGTTCCCCTCCTCTTTCCCAGTTCCAGGAGGCTCTCTATTCATCTAAACACCTTTTCTCTTCTTTGATTACTCTGGCCACTTGATTTTTCCATTGTTCAGTCACTGGTATGTGATTCTGAAGCTCCACTTGGTGCAATCAGGAAAAGAAAAAAAAGTTGAAAACAACTTTTAAAAGGATGCTCCACTGATCCTTAACCTCCACTACTCACCCTTCATGCTCAGGTGCAAGGCCCAGAGAACAGAATACCGTTGAAAAGATACTATCTTTGACCAAGAGGAAAAGTCTGAAGAGATTATTCTATATTTTAGGGAAAGGAACTGCAGTTTTCATTTTTTAAAGTAGGTGGACTAGATGTGTACTTTCATTAGTATAATGATCTCCCAGGTGAAGAAACTCCATCAAACAATACTAGTCAGTACCTTCTCTGCAACCATCTAGAGCATTGAGAGTTTAAGTGACTTGACCAGAGTCATGAGGACATGAAGCCAGGCCATTCCTGGTTTCAAATCCGGGTCTTATTACATTCAATTAACTTAAAGAAAAATGAAGAGTTTGAGTTTTAGGGTTTTTTTTCTGAATTAAAAAATTAACATTCCTTATTAAGTATGCAATAAATATTTGTCTTTTATCAAAAAAGAATGTAAAACTCTCTAGGCTCACTTTTAAATACGCTTGTCCTATGAACAGTTTTCCCACAACTCTCAGATAACTCAATGGAGAATAATGTGCAAAGACTCTTGGAGTGCTAACTCTTCTCCTTCCTTAACATTTTACCTCCATTTTCACAGACTGCCATTTGCCAGGAATCATTTCCGCCTTTTAGAATCATTATCATCCTTCAAGGTTCTGCTCAGGAGCTCCATCATCCATGATGTCTCTTCAACGACTTCCTTTTCTCTCTCTTCAACTACCTAGCTCTTAGTACTTTTTTCCCTACGCTAATAATATTAGAGAATGAACTGATCTTTCTTTTGCCCTTCTTTGCTCCTTGACTCTGCTATCCTTGTCTCTGTTCATGATGTAAGCCTCTGGAGAGTGAAAGCTATTTCCTTTTTGTGTTAAATTCTCAGAGCCTGGCATAGTGCTTGGTCAAAAGTAGGTGTTTAAGAAATATTTATCAAACTGAATGGGGTGGAGGTGGGAGGTGGCAGACATATTGGAAGTCAATCAGTCAATACATTTTAAGTGACTGTCATGTGTCAGATACTGTGCTAGAAGCTGAGGATACAAAGATGGCCAAAGGTAGGCTGAACCTGTGAAGAAACTCAAAATCTAATGGGGCAACAATATGCAATTATGTACAAATCAGCTCGATATAGGATAAATATGACAGCAAAGGGAAGGTACTAACTTCTCACCTCTCTTTCTGCTTTCTTATACCAAAGCCTTATTCTACTCTAGGTAGCCTATCATTGAAGAAGAAGCTCCATGGGTCTTGTAGCAAGGACAAAGGACAATAGATTGACTGTCCTACTAACAGACTTGCTCCCATGGGAACTCATATGGTCAACTGAGAAGACTCAAAACTATAAGATGAATCATTTTTAAAGCTGTCTGAACCAACTGGGAACTGTTATGTGTAGGGGAAGGGGGAACAAATTAGGGGTAATCATTGGTTCTGATGTTCCATAACTAAGAAAGGACAGATTTTAATAAGAATGTGACCTGCCATTTCCAAACTTTGTACTTCACAAAGTGCTTTCACAATCCTCACATTATTTGACCCATAAGACATTTTCATGCTATAAAAAATATATAAATTATCTCATTCATTTTACATTTGAGAAAAACGAGACTCATAGTCAAGAAAGTAACAAGCATTTATAAAGTGCTAAGGACTGGGGATACAAACACAAGTCAAACAACCAGTCTTGGCCATCAAGGAGTTTACATAAATTAAATGGGCATTAAAAAAGAGAACAAAAGAAGATTTCAGTACTCCTGTTTATTTCCATCCCTCCCACTCTATCCATTCCAAGAGCCTCTGATAAAGGAGGAAAAAGTTTATTTGGGTTATTTCAATCAATAGAATTAGAAATGTTACCCCCTAAAATACATAGGTTCACTCCTAGAAATATATATAATTTGTTTTCCTTTTAAAATATAAAATAAAACAAAAAAATGTAACCTTTAAAACCATCTTCCTTTTTTGTGGTTCTTTCTGGTCTTCTGGTTTTTTTTTTTGTAAATTGGAAAAAAATGTTTCAATGACCCTCTTTTCTCTTTCTGAAAAGTACGTGTGTGTGTGTGTGTGTGTGTGTGTGTGTGTGTGTGTGTGTAAAAGGGGGGGATGGGGTGCCTAAACCCTAGCCCCATAAACTTCCACCCATTCAAAAAAAGCTTGTAGTAAATAGTCCATCATTCTTTTTACTTTAATACATTATTCTTTTACCACTAATGTCCTTTGACTCCATTAATATGGTCTGATGACACCTGAATCTATGGTTAGATCTTGAGGTAATATTAATGACAAGAGAGTCAGCATTTTTGGCTGTGAGCTTGAGACCAGATTTGAACCCAGGTACTCCTGACTCCAAGGCCAGTGCTTTATCCACTATGCCACCTAGCTGCCCCCAGGCTGTGAGCTTTTTGGACCAGTGAGCATCTCCTTAGTTGTCTGGTGGAGGGGTCATCAAGAGATTCATTCTGTGGGTGGCCATTATCCTCTTACTGAATAATTAAAGTTATATGTATTTTTAGGCTTCCAATACACATACATAAATATAAATGGATCTATGACCTCATCCATAATAGCTAATCCTCCATTGATGCAGACTGCAATTTATTCATGCTTGCCCATCCCAAACAACTTGCCCATCTGGGCCTTCCCATAAGTGTGCCACAGAGAGCCATTCAAAATTCTTGTTTTCTTTTGACACCACAAGGCTCCCAGAAGAGCATATCGGTCAATCAGTCAGGCAACAAGCATTTATTACAAAGGCTACATTTATTATGTATTATCCCTTGTTTTTAATATCTGACTAGTCCATTTTTTTAATTATAGAATTTTATCATATAATCCTTTGCTCCTGTTCTCTATCATTCTTTATTCAGCGTAGCTTACATCTTCCTCACACCCACCTCATACCACCCCATTGCCCTCTGGTAGAACCTGCCTGACTATGAGCTCCATTGGCACAGTCTTCTTCAGGGGTTATGATCCCCCTCCCATAGCCCCATCTTTTTTTTTTCTTTTTAATATAATGAAGCCTTTGAGTAGGACTTCTTCAGATTTGTAACACTTCATTCAGAAATGATCATAATAAAATTTTCATTCCCTCTGCCTCACAAGAAGCAGTGAATAGTAGTCAATAGTATTCTCATGTACAATCAGACTTGACAACCACTTAACTAAGTGACCTTGAGGAGCCTCTGAGGCTCAATTTCCTTAACTATAAGAAGGGGGTAATAGCCATTTCATTGCCTCACAGGGCCCTAAGGATCAAGTGACTTAAAGTGGCAGTATGCTTGACTGATGGAATTCTTCATGTGGACTAGGCTGATGATCCAGCTCCTAGAAGTACCATAATGATGCAATATAATGGTCTCAAAGAGACTTTGAGACATGTGTAGACATTCTGAACTGCTTCTAGCTTACTATCCACATGGGAGACAGCAACCTCAGCTACATCTGAGGAACCAGAAAGGGGGGAAGGGAGGGGTTGGGTCTTCGTTGGCTGTGGTTCTATTGGTTGGATCTTTGCTCTTGGTTTGGTTCCTTCAGGAATGACCTCTGATCAATGACAATTGTGTGAGGTGACAATTCTCTCTGAGCCTCACCTGTGGCCCTAAGAATAAAGGACTCAGTTTTTTTGCCTGTGCCTTTGTTCTGTTCTACTTTAAGTGAAGGAGACATGACCTTTTGAATTTCATAAGGTCAGAAGAGGGAGTGGTTTGAATTCCTGGTATCTAAGCATCTGAGAGCCCAGGAGTCAAGACCTTGTCAGGTTTTGCAAACATCTTGCAATGATGCCTTAGGATAGAAGAGTAATCCTTAGGACCTGAACCAGTAGATGCTTAAAAAAAAGACTTATCCAGTATATTTGTCAAATTTGTATGTGAACTTAGTGTTAAGAATGAGTCCCTTATTCCTAGAGATCAAGGAAGTTTAGGGAAATGTATACCTCAACTCAGGCTACTAGGGAGGTGTGGGTGGAATGGTGAAGTTTCTGTTTATGTAATATCTTCAAAGTAAATACTTATTTCTAAAAGCTAATTTTTGTTAAGTGGTTAAATGGAAGGTCTCTAGTCACTTATTGGAGACTGGTAATAAAGAAAATATAACTGGTGGAAACTCAAATCAATAGAATTAGAAATGTTACCCCCTAAAATACATAGGGTCACTCCTAGAGCTCCAAAAGGGAGCCATAGCCAAGTAAGGTCAGAACATACTAGCTATGTTAGTGTATGAGATGCTTTGTGGGCATTGTCACATTAATGTAAGCTATTTTCCCACACTGCCTATGTTCAAGAAAATGTGACAGAATCATTTATTATTAAGAATCGTAAAGGTATACTGGATGGTACAATGGGTAAAGTGTTAGACCTAGAGTTAGGAAGTCCTGAGTTCAAATTTGGATTCAGATACTTACTAGTTGATCCCCAGGGCTATCTTGGGGATCAAATGAAATATTTGTAAACTATCTAACACAATATTGGAGCTTAATAGGCACTTAATGTTTGTTTCCTTTCTTTCAATTATATTAATGGACAAGCATGTTTGGTTATTTTGTGTGTGTGTGTATAATTTTTATTTTTATTTATATTTTCTTGTTTTATTTTAGGCCTTGGAAACCCCAAAGAACAGATAATTGCAGAATTCAACTGAGATACGTTCATACCAGTTAGACTAATTTTAAAAAAGGAAAAATGTCAGGTGAGAGCCAAAGGGGTTTCTGCTGAAAAAGTGAATTAAATTCTTCTTCTAATGTTAATTTTGTACCACAGGCTTTTCCAAATCACTGATGATAACTAATTTTCAGAGCCCTGCCTAGTATTTTATTGTTTGGTCATGTTCAACATTTCATGACCCCATGGACCACACTGCCCCTGAGGTTTTCTTGGCAGTTTTATTGGATTGATTTGCCATTTTCTTCTCCAGTTCATTTTACAGATGAAGAAACTGAGGTAAACAGGGTCATACTTGCCAACGGTCACACAGCTAGTATCTGAGGCTGAACTCAAACTCAGATCTTGTGGAATTCAGGTCCTAAGTTACTTAGATGCTCAGAATAACTTATAAATGTTCAATTATTGATTTCTGAAAGAAAAAAAAACTAGAATGGTTTAGTGAAAAAGACACTGAGTTGAAAGACAAATGTCCCAGATTCAAGTCCTGAGTCTGTCACTTACTATGTGGGTGAACTTAGTCAAATCATTTCCCTATGGAACTCATTTGTAAAATGAGGAAACTGAGCTAGATGACTTGTGAGAACCATTCCAGAGCTAATGCTGTGGTTATTATGCAGTCCCAGAGCTGGAGAGACCCGTCAATTTTACCTCTCTAAACCTCCACTCCTTTATAACAGGGGTTTTATCCTACCTGTGCCTATCTCACAGGCGAGGATCACATGAATCAAAAGAGGCTAAAGTCCGATATAAATGGAATCAGTTGTAACCTGACCCTTCTTGAGTAGGAATGTTTTACTACTGAAAGAAAGTCAGTCTTTTATCAAAAGTAAAGCAAGGAAGAGGATAGCAGTTCAATGTTCTATGATCTGCAGTGACACATTCAGTTGATATATATATATATATATATATATATATATATATATATATATATATTTAAAGGGTTACGAACTAGAGTGAGAGAGATCTGACTTTGCAGTCAGAAAGACTTGTGTTCTAAACCTGCCTTTGACACAAACTAGCTGTGTGGCTGTAGGCAAATAAATCACTTAACCTCTCATTGCCTCCTAGGCAACTATAAATTAAAGCAAATTGCCCATATGTTTCAGTGCAGGGAATTATAGGTTCTTCCCTTCATGATGAAATCACTGGTTCTGACCAAAAAGAAAAAGAATTCAAAGCTACTTCTTGGGCTAACAAATGGACATCTTCAAAATTCAGATGGATCCAGTTGATATAGTTTGAGTGAAGTCCGGTGATGGAAGCAGGAAGTAGGCAATCTTTAAAAATTTCCCCTAACTTTTAAGTTTTATCTACTTCCCTAGAGAGTAGGAAATAGAGATAGAGTAGTTAAGGAGGAGGGAAAAATTAAGCTGTATTTTTTATAAAAAGCAAACTTTAATTTTATCTAAGAGTACTAATGATTAAGCTTATATTCATAGAGTGCCTCAAGTTTTGAAAAGTGTTTTATATACAGCTCATTTGAACCTCACAATTCTGTGGTTAGATGCTCGTTTTATACCCATTTTATAGATGAGAAAACTATCACTCAGGGAGGTTCAATGATTTTCCCAGGGTCCCATGGCTAATAAGTCTCTGAAGCAGCATTCCAACCTGAGTTTTCCCATCTCTAAGTCCAATGTGCTGTTCAATATGTCATTCTGGTTCTTTGTCAAGGCAGATGACTACATATCTATAGAGCATGTGGTTCTGCCTAGATGACCATCAAGATAGGAAAGCCCTCTAGAAAAGATTTCATTCTTCAAACTAAGTCCTTTCAGTTTTCAGGGAAAGGTCACAGTGCTCTTGCTCCTGCCCTTAGAAGCTTCAAAGTCGGTGTCTCTTTTGGCCCCTTGTGCCAAATCAGTTATAGGGAAAGATTTCTCTTTCATCTCTCTAGGAGGGTTGGCTGCTGGGAGACAATGTTTTGAAATACCACGTGACACCCAATTATGCAAATAAGCTTTTCCTCTGAGAATTCACTTTGCTCTGAACTTCAAACATCTTGACCAATAATTTCACACCATACTGTCTTTAAGTAGATTATATCTACCCCTGAACCAATTAATTTAGCTCAGGGAAAGTTTACCAAACACTTCTCTTTGATCAAACAATCCTTTTTCCCAACAAAGGATGCAATATTCCCCTAATGGTGGTTGGGCAGTGACACCTTTCCCACACCACTTGCAATTAGTATCCACATCAACAAAGAAGGAAACAGTCCAATTCCAGAGGCCATATTCTCTCAAATCTAAATTCCATGTTCTTTGGTTGAAGGCTCTTCACAATCTGACTCTCACCTTTTTCTACTTTTATTTCTGTCTGCTTTCTTTCCTTTACACTTCATTCCATTCTTAGCTCTTTGATTGATTGTATTCCCCCCTCACTTCTGTGTGTTCCTCCAGAACTAGAATACTTAATTATGCCTCTCTTTGTTAAAATCCATTTCTTCCTTCAGAGACAGTCTCATAGGCTACTTCTTCTATTAATCTATTCCCCAATCTCTCTTGTGAAAAGTAGTGTTCTCTTCTTCAAACTTTCACATGTCCTCTGTGTCTGAATCTTACCTGTACACTTAGCTACATTCTGCTTTTTAGCATATTCAAGCAGATGCATTCATTACCTTGCTTCCCCTCCCACTGTCCCGTTACTTTATAAACACTAGGACAGTTGGAAATTGCCATTTTCACCTTTGTTTCCAGAATGTAGGGAAAAAGGTAAATAAGCTTTTGAATATAGCAAATATTTAATAAATGTTTGTTGAATTAAAATAATAAATAAACATGTTGATTCAAATGCTAGTTCTTAATGACTTCTCCAGCTTCAAACTTGTCTCTGCTACTAAAAAAAGATAGAAGGCAATTTGGGATATCACAGAGGAGAATTCCTGAGAATGAGGGAGTGCAAAGAGAACTAGAATCCCTCAATTCTCTGCAATAAAAGAATCACGAATCCCTTCTTTATTAGAATAAAATGATCTCTTTGTCAAGTTCAGATTGTCACATGGAGAATAACTTTGTTTCTCTGAGCCTCAGTTTCCTCCTCTGTCAAATGAGGAGGTTGAGCTAGAAGATGTCAAAAGTCACTTCTGATATCCTATGATTATAGGATAAAATCTACTCCTTCTGCTATTCTGATCTATTCTTATCAGTTCAGGTTTACCTGTCATTCAAGTTCATGAAGACATGGACACATGTGAGTCACTTTAAACATATATGTGTGTGTACTTATGTATGTAAGTAATAATTGGGAAATATATATATATATATATATATATATATATATATATATATATATATATATATATATATAAATGTGCATGTTTTCAGATGAGTAAAGGGATTTCCAGGTGACATTAGCAGCCTGTATCACAGACAAGGATTGGATGATGTCCCATTTATTACTCCCTCTGTTCAGTGTCATCACCACAGTGGGTTACAGATTCTTTATTCCATGATTAATTGAAAGGATATTTCCTCCGCCTTTCATCAACTACCCTAAAATCATATATATATATAGAAAAAAAATCTGATACCTGAACTCTCAGTCCCACAGACTATCCACAGAATCTAATTTAAATTTAGGTACAGATCCTTCTTTGTCTCACATCCTTTCACAAAGATACCACCAAAAGATAGAAGGCATTGGTATGGCAAGGTACATTTACAAGGAATCTACACATTCACTTTCTTTCTCAGAACTTCTACTTTTTTATTTATAAAATGAGTAGATTACTACTTTAGATTATTTCCAAGACGCTTTCTGATTCTTGAGACTGTGATAGAGTGATTTTGTCATTATCTCCACTTCCCATATAGAGAAAATAAAATTCAGAAGTGACTTGATCCTGGGCTGGAATTCAAAAGTACCAACAAAAAATAAGATAGATTCTCCTGGATTCATTAACTAGGTGATCTTGGGCATGTCACTCCCCCTCTGTTAGCCTCAGGGTTGTCATATAGAAAATGAAGGTTCATATTCAATTATCTCTAAGGTCCCTTCCAACTGTTGACATTGTATGATTCAATGTCTTTAGCTATATGGGGTAGTGAATGAAATGACTCATCATTCTATCATCATATGTGACAATTATAAGCTGGTATGTACACCTCAAAGTGATGATCCAATTCAGGAAACTGTGCCCAGGTCTTAAGAATCAACCCTTGCCTCAGGAGAAAGTGTACCAAAACAAGCCTAATACAGATAGAACCTTCAGTGCCAGACCCAAACCTGTTTCATTGCACAAGTCTCTTTCCTGTTGTGTTGGGGAGACAGAGAGATTAATTGAGGAGTGAACTAGAATGCCTAGAAGACATCTGGGGGTGGCAATCATTTTAGAAAAAATGCCAAGAACATTTAATAACTGATACAAGTCTCTGTTATTTACTTTGGTACACTGTTTTATTAAATGTCTATTGCTCTGTTTTCATGAGTCGTCTGGTGTGGTCTGGCCCAGAGTCATTGGATGGGGGCTCAGAGTTGTAGATTTGAAAAAGACAATGATCCAAACATTACTGTGATTGTTGGTATTGCTGAGAGAAGTGCCACATCAGGGGAGGCCCCATGATGCATAATATTTCTGTAGTAATTGGAATTCAACTGAGTTGGCCACATAATAGTAATAGTAATGATGCCAAAGACAGATTTGTACAGCTTCTATTACATAATCTGGCTTTCTCTGATGCCCCAAATTAAATACCTCCCCTTGTTAGACTACTTTATGACTCAGAAACCTCTGGGATCAATCCAAAACCAGGAGAAAAGCAATCACTTCCTTCTCCCATGGGAAAAAAAACAACAATAATAACAATACCACACAAAAACAAAGAACCTCAGGCTAGTATTGTTGCTTTGTTTTGTTAAAATCCTACAAGAAAGTAAAGATAAATAAACACATTAAAATCGTTAACCACAAATATTATTTTAGTGACCAAGTCAGTAAGTTTCAAAGCAACCTTGGGGATTAAGACCCAAAGTTGTCTCTTCTTGTTTTAGACTAATTTTGAAATAGCATCTCCCCTCCCACTAAGCCCTGGACCACCATCATAAGATAATCTGGAAGGAGCCCTTTACATCATCTATTCTATCCCCTTCACTTTTACAGAGGGGGAACTAGACCTGGGAATGGGTAGTGATTTACCACAGTTCACAAAGGATCTAAGCAGCAAAGCTAGGATTAGAGCATATTTCTTGACTCTAAATCCAGAACTGCCAAGAGGTATAATGTACAAAGCACCAATCCCAGAATCAGGACGACATCTTCCTGAGTTCAAATCCTGTCTCAGACAATTACCAGCTGTATGATTCTGGGAAAGTCACTTCACCCTGTTTGTTTTGGTTTCCTCATTTCTAAAATGAATGGAAGAAGGAATTAGTACATCTATTCTAGTATCTTTGCCAATAAAAGACAAATGGTATCATGGAGAGTAGAACATGACTACTGAACAGCAACCACAACTGCAATCCACTCAGATCTACTATAGAATCTTCCACCAATGTTTTGTTCTGATACCTCACCAAGGTGATTTAGGTTTCTTAGTTATCAAGTCCATAGAGGAAAAGTTCCAGCTGGTCACCCAAGCTGAAATGGTTTCAGGTACAAGTCTGATGATGGCCTTTGTCTAATAGTCCAGAATAAGACTAGCTAAAGTGCAAGGGGGTTCATCAACAAAGGGCTGGATACTAGGTGTTTAATTTGGAGGGGAGAGGAGGGGACATAACTATTGATGAAACAGTTAAAAATTCAGAGTGACTATCAGCATTTCATTGCTTCCAGGTGATTGTGATGCAGTGCAGAAGACAGGGCTAGGGTATGGTGAGAATCTCACAGATTTTTATACGATCAATCAATGGTTAATGGTTAACATTAATTGGTATTCTCATTGTGTGATCTTTGTCCAATGACAGAATTGAGTTAACTGCCCAAAGGAAGTGCAAGAGTAATAAATACATCACAAAATACACATAAATATATGTCACATTTTACCATCAATACACTGTAAGATAGAGTAAGACACATGAGCAAAGCAAAACACATGTGCTCAGGGTAACACTACTCTGGAACTACAAATTTCTGTGTTCTCTTTCAGTTATAGAAACTGTCCAGAAAAGTTTCTTGATAAACACAGTTTCTTTGTTGTATAGATACTGCAAGAGTTAAGCTGAAATGATCCATACTGCACTTGAACAGCATCTTACATAGTGCATAGTCTCTACTAAACTAGTCAATCTGGATCATTTTACTGATTCATTTCTGTTCAAGTAGACTCACTCCTCAATAGCAAGTATAGTATGCACGGTGGTTTCAGCTTCAAGCTTAGTTGATGGATTTTTGAAAACTATTTACTTTCTCTCTTCTCTTCTAACTTCAGACTTCCCTATAAATGACCTACCTTAGTTATGATCTAAATTCTAAAACTAAATTCTCACTTCTATCTAAAATCAAAGAAGTCATAGTTATCTCATATAACATAGTTATAGTGACCTTATCTTCTAATATTCTATACCTCACACATCAAAAATGAACAATGATCTCTGAAGTCATAGCCAGAATAACTATTTCTCTTAAAACTCTAAAGAACCCTATTCCTGAGACAACCTATGAATATAAGCTTAAATTAGAAGTAGAGTTCTAGTATGAAATGACTAGTATATGTTCATCAGTTTAATAGTTCTTATAGCTTAGTAATATTCCATTTCAATTGTGTATCATAGTTTGTTTAGCCACTCTCAGATTCACACTTTGTTGTTATTTCTTCACACCACATACACACACAAACTGCAACTATAAATATTTTAGTGTATATGAGACTTTCTTTTTTGTCATTGATGACTTTGGTTGATATGCCTAACAGTGGAATCCTTGATCAAGATGAATTAATTTTTAGTCACTTTGTTAGTTTAATTCAAAATTGCTTTCCAGATTGGTTATACCAATTCACAACTCTGACAATACATTAAAGCTCCCTTCTTTCCACAATCTTCTAGCATTGGTTTGCACATCTGTTGTCATCTTTGTCAATATTCTCAATGTGAAGTGAAATCTCATATTTATTTTGATTTGCATTTCTTTTTTCGTTAGAGATTTGGTGCATTTTTTATGACTAAGTAGTTTGCAGTTTTTCTTTTGAATAGTTTGTTCATATTGTTTGACCTCTTATCTCTTGAGAAAATGACACTTGGGATTAGGTATTTCTGTAAGCTATCCATATCTTAGAAATCAGAAATTTATCAGTGATATTTGATATAAATTTTTTTTCCAATTTAATCATCTTCCATCTTGACCTTGATATATCAGTTTTGCTTAAGCAAAAGCTTTTCAATTTTATGTAATCAAAATTATATATTTCATTTTTTTGTAATTGCCTCTATCCTTTGCTTGGTTAAGATTTGATCTCTAGGGGGGCAGCTAGGTGGCGCAGTGGATAGAGCACTGGCCCTGGAGTCAGGGGGATCTGAGTTCAAATTCAGCCTCAGACACTTAATAATTGCCTTGTTGTGTGATCTTAGCAAATCACGTAACCCCATTGCCTTGCAAAAAACTAAAAAAAATAAAAAAATAAAAGATTCGATCTCTAATGAAAGCTTTAAAAGATTTTCTTATCTGTTTATCTTTTAATTTTTATGGTATGTTCTTGAATACATCCATTTTGAAATTGTTGTTGAATATGGTATAATATGTCAGTCTAAACATATTCTGTCAGAATTGCTTTTCTATTTTCCCAGTAATGCTTTTATTTGTTTTGTTTTGTTTTTTTTTTTTTAGTTTTTTCCAAGGCAATGGGGTTACGTGGCTTGCCCAAGGCCACATGGCTAGGTAATTATTAAGTGTCTGAGGCTGGATTTGAACTCAGGTACTCCTGACTCCAAGGCCAGTGCTCTATCCACTGCACCACCTAGCCACCCCTCAGTAATGCTTTTAAGATAGGTAAGGAGTTACTTATTTATCATTTATGGTTTTATGCTTATCAAGTACTGAGTTACTAAATGAAGCTATTTCTGATTCTTTCTTTTCTATCTTCAATCAACCTACCTTTCCATTTTTAAACCAGTCATTTGGTTAATCATTTCTGCTTTATAATATAGATTGTTATCTGCAAGTTCTATTCACTCTTGCTTTGTAAATTTTTCCATGATTTCTTTTGGTATTTTAGATCTTCTATTTCTCCAAATGAAATTTATTAGCCTAGCTCTGAAAATTATACCTTTGATATTTTGATGACAAAACACTAGATCTGAAAGCTGACTTTGGTAGTTTATTATTTTTATTATATAGTCAAGATTCTGAATTAAGCACAGAATATTTCTCCATTTATACTTATTTTTAATGAGGCTTCTATTAATACCTTTGATGTTTACTTTTGATTATTTAGAAATACTGTTGGATTTGGTTTATTTTACAGCTTGAGTCTTTTTGGCTAGGATTATATATTAAAACTTTGAATCAATACTCATTAATCATTTCCTAGTTTTATTCTCCTCCCTTGTTTCAAGTGTTGGGACTTCTAATAGGAATTGCATAAAAAAAGTTTTGCAAAGTGCCTTTTTATTTTTGAGAATATTTTGTGTCGTGTATAGTTCATTCAATGTTCCTTTAAAATTTGATAGAATTCTCCTTAAATCCATTAGAACAAGAAGTCTTTTACAGATAGTTCATTTCCTTTTCTGATATTTAATCTCTATAGCCTCTTGTTAGTTTGGGTATTTTATATTTTTGAAAGCAGTCTCCTATTTCTTTTGGTATCTGTTTTGTTGCAATCAACAAAGAAACATTTTTCAGGCTTGTTTATCAGTATGATTTTTATTTATCAGGTGTGGCTTCCCATTTATCTATTTTTCTAATTTTAAAGGATTCTTCTTTAATGCCCATTTTTTGTTTTTCTAATATTTTCAAATATGTATAATTTGCCTAATTGATCCTCTTTTCTATTTGGTTAATGATTTTTTTAATAATACATTTCTTCTCTAAGGTTAATTTTAGCTGAACCTCAGAATTCTTCATATTTTTCTAATTATCATTATATTTTATCTAATTGTTAGTTGTTTTTATGATTTGTTTTTGGCCCATATACTATTTACAAATTTATTACAATCTCCATTTAGTTTAGTCTTTTGTTTGTGGTCCATAAATTGATGTTTATTTTTGCTGTTTATTTTCTGAAAAGTATGTGTTTGGTATTTTCACTTTATATATTATTGTCATTATAAATTCTCTGGGTTTTAATACTTATCCTATTTTTGTAAACATGTCACATGGTGCTGAGAAATATGTATGTTCTTTTATGGTCCCATTCAGAATGTGCTATAATCATTTAACTTTAAAATTTTTCCAAGAGTTTATTCTAGTCTATAGTTTCCCTTTTGGTTATTTTTGTTATAATGGTTAAACTCTGAAAGAGGAACTTTAAAATCTACTATTGTATCATTAGCTCTATTTTATAATTAAGTTAATTTTTTCTTTATTAATATAAATGCTGTGCTACTTAAAGCATATATATTTAATATTTATATTTGATAATTGTGAGAACTTCCATCCATGATAGTTATATGAACACATAAAGACCAGAGAGATCTCACATGTAAAAATCAAATACATTTCAATATTCAAGCAAAACTGCAATAAATTCAAAATCTCAAATAAAAAATAAAAAATTTACACCAGACCAAATAATGATCAAGGAAATGAATGAGAGTTTCTAGTAAATGAACCCTGGAACAATAGGAATGAAGGTCAAAGCTAATTCTAGCACCAGCAAATAAGCCAGCAGTCTGTCAGCTTGATTAGAGATGGGCTATAGTTATGCATTCTTTCTATCCAGAGGAAATTAGACTGATAAGTTTCATTTTATCCTAAGGCAAAAGAGAGCCAGGGAAGGCTTTTGAATAGGGTATTGCTTGGTCAGACTTAAGCCTTTGGAAGATTTTTTTGACAACTGAATGATAGATCTCATCTCAGTTGGAAAAGGTCCCACTGTAGAACATTATCATGGGGAAAGATATATTCTGTAATGAAAGACAGGGACATTATAGTGAATATAATCTAAAGGAATTTGGTACTCAGAGCACTTCCTCTGAGAGAGAGTGTTGCGCCCCTATGAACAATATCTTTCCTAGAAGAATGAAATTCAGAATAGCTGGGGGGCAACTTACATCTATGAGTGTAGAAGGGCATGGATACAAATTAGAAACTTCACAGCGAATAGCAGGTAGGGGGAAGGAATGACGATAGGGGCAGGAGTTGTAACTGGACTACACAGGAAACTATCAAAACATGGGGCAATGTTTATATCCTCCTTACCCCTTGCAGAAATTAATAATTTTAAGAGTGAAGTGCAAGAGTTAAAAAGAGGTAGGTGGAGACAAGTTCTACACACAGGAATTGTTTAGAAGAGGAAATAATAATTGCTACTTTAGAGATTTTAATTCATGAAGAACACAAAGCAACTAAAAGGAAATAAGTGTTAAGATCAAGAAACAAATAACAAAAGTTTAGAACATACAGAAAGAATTAATGAATTAGAATATGGTCAAAAAAATCTTTTTTCAAGAAAAAGGTAAAGTGTGAAATTTTTGAAAATTTAACAAGTGAAGATGAAGGGGAAGAGAGGAGAGTGAATTTTATACTTAATTTCATACTTAATTGAGGGAAAAAAGAGAGAAGAGAGGAATAATTTCATAACTAAATAAAAAAGATGAAAGAAAAGGAAATTCAGAAGTTATGTCAAACTCCTGAATTAGAAAATAGTTTGACAAATAGGAGAGTGAAATTGAGAGTGAAAGAAGAGAACCTGTGGAAATAAGATTGTCTTAAAGTAAACAAAAATGATTTTAGGGAGAAAAATTTTTCTTAGAAGCAGAAAAGAATAAAAAAATCCTTGAAATACAATGAAATATTTATAAGTAATTTAAAAGTAAAAAAAAAGATTTACTTGGCCACAGCATAAAAAGAATATTCAACAAAAATACTCTAGCACTTAGGGTAAGTGTATATGGCCCCCCTAATCTCCATATGAAAACATCATGCAGGTCATTGTGTGGTCTTTGGAAATCTTCCACTCTCAATGTTCCTGAATACATGGTTGGGCATTTTCATACTATTATATGAACAGAAAACTATATCAATATAGCTAGAGATGGCCAGGATGCTATATCAAAGGAAATACGGTTTGATGATTTGTTTCCCTCATCACTTAACCCCCACCCCCAACCAGCCAATCAAATCTTAAATTTGGCTTTGTTGCCTTTTGGAAGAAAAAAAATATATAACAACCCACGTGATGTTATAGGGCAACTTTGGTTGATAGAGGTCCTATTGTATCATTCCCAAATATATAACAGGTCAAAGAACATGAACAAAACAAAGATTCTCAAAAAAAAAAAAAGAATGAAAAACTACTAATAGCAATCTGAAAGAATCTTAATTGCTCATCAATACAACCCCACAGTTTTACCTCATACCTTAAAAATTAGCAAAGATGATAAAAAAAATGAGAATCTACCAAGGTGATTAGGAAAAGGTAGATCAGTGCATTGTTGGTAAAGCTATGAATTAGTACAATCATTTTGGAAAGTAATTTGGAATTATGCAAATAAAGTGATAAAATATAAAGATATATTGATTTAGAAATTTTACTAGGCTCAAGCTTAAAGCAAATCATTGATAAGAAGACCTCATATAAGATGAAATGTGTATATATATATATATATATATATATATATATATATGTATATAGCAGAACTTTGTGGTAGCAAAAGAACTAGAAGCAAAGTGGAAGCCCAATGATTGAGGACTGGCTAAACAAACCACAGTACATGAATGTACATTTTTAGCCTCCCCCCCAAATAATACAATAAATAATTAAAACATATTCAGTTGAATGGAAGAGGAATTGGTTATTATAATGAGTAATGAATGATTCACAGATGAGCAGTATTAACAATGTTGGCCAACTGGAAATTTTTATGTTAATTAATTCTTCCTAACTAGACTCTAAATTCAGGGATTTTGTTGTTGTTGTTTTTACTCTCTATTTTCTTCACTTTACTTATGGCTCTGGATATCCCCAAAGAAGTAAAAGAAACTGAGAAAGGCTTTGAGTATATTTGATATATTCTCTATGGAAGATTGGTGGGGGAAAATGCACAAGAATCACACAGAATAAGAAGGTGGAGAAGGGTTAAAAAATGTCATCACTGGAAAGAGTGTGAACACCATGAGGATCATGGTTTCTTCAGTTCAGTGAGAATAAGTTACCCTCCTATATACTGTTCTTTCATGAAATTTGAAAGTGACATGAGGAGAGACATGAGATGGTAGCTGGAGAGTCTAGAGAGTGAAAGAAAGTTTTTACTAGAATTGAAGAAATTAAATATATTTATAGATTCATGGGATAATGCCAATGAAAGTAAGAAAGTGATGATGCATGAGAAAGAAGGGCTAATGGATAAAGCCAGGTGGAGGTCAGAGGGAAAACGGTTAAGGGCGTAGATATAGTAATAAGAAGTAGAACAGGAAGGAAGGAGGAAAGAACAGGGGGATGATGGGAAGGAGTTTTAAGTAATGGAGTAAGGAGGTGGAAGAATTTCTGTCAAATAAACTAAATTTTCTTGGTGAAGTAGGAAGATACATTCCCTTTCTTTCTTGACCCACTAAATTAGATATTCTCTAAAAACACATCCTTGTCCCTCTTTCTTTTCTCCATCAGGGATTCTTAGTCTTTTTTTCCATCATATATCTTTGACATTCTAAAGAAGTTTATGAATCTTTTCTGTGAATGTTTTTTGGATACCTGTTAAAATATAGAGGATTGAAAAGATTAATTTTTTTCTCCATTCCAGTTCACAAACTCTCTAAAATCTATCCATGCACATGTTCATAAACCCAGTCATAAGAACTAATAACCTTTGCTCTACAGAATTTTCCTTAGGGCTCACATCTAGTTTCCCCCCTAAAGGGGAGAATAAAAAGATACTTAAGTTATAGTAAGAAGCAAAAAGGAACAAGTAACTTTCATACACACAAAAGAAAGACAACATAAAAGACAGCATGCATTTACAGTATTAACTTATAACTGACTTTTATTTAAACCCCATTTAGACATAAAGTAGTTTGTAGTTCTACTAATTAGACATTTTAAATTTCACCTTGACTTGGAATTATCCACAAAACTCCCTATACATATCAACTGGTAAAATGGCCAGTCTTGATCCAATCCTCTTATTGGTGGTTGCTTTCTCTGATTCAGATACTTCCCCTGCCACCAGCAGCAGCTCAACTTGAAGGAACTATAGGCCTCTGGACCTTTAGAACTCACACAACTGATTCCAAGAATTAACATATTCATTTCAAGTTATTCATTAATCCAAAGTCAAGAAAGGACAAGCATACCCAAACCTGGGCTCAGTCTACCCTAGGAATGATATGTGCCTTAGGTGTCATGTGTTTGTAAGCACATGAAGGCTGAATAGGAGGATGGAGTTGACCACCCTTAATTTACTAATTCTCAAAATGCTACTAGAAGTCTGGTTCAATTTGCAGGTGGAAAGGAGGAGAGAGGTAATGTTTCCTTCTGTATATTCAATGAGTTGAGTCATTAACTATTAAATTCCTTTTCAATAATGGGATTCTTCATCATCTCATAATGCAAGCCTCTTAATGAAGAGTTATTCATGATCAAAAGCAACCCTCCCTTTCCCTTCTCCTTCCCCTACAAAGTCCATTGAAACCATGAATGGAGAGTGATGATGCTCCATGAAAAGAGAAAGACTGCTCTTCTATCAAATATGCAGACATTGAGTGCAAGACATATTGAAGTAGTAACCAGGAAAGGGTATTTTGGTATGGAAATGTCACAGGGATGATAAGTAGAACACCAGGAACATTCAAATGCTTTTTGGGAAGCAATAGCAGTCCTGATTTGGTTATAGTTCACAGAAAAATGATATAAAGGACTGTGAGTTCACAAATGACTGGGGGTGAAATCATGATCAGGTCTGGAGTCTTATAACTAGAGATATAAGATCTCATTAATCAGGATGACTCAATCCCCCAGAGAACATGTTCCCAAAGTGTCCTTCCAGTGCCTTGTCTCTGGAATTCTTGTAGAGAAAGTATGGCAACAGGAGGAGTAGTGTGGGAAATGAATATGATAGAGGTATGCCAGTCCAATTGTTCTAATCCTAGCAAACTCTTGTTCTTCTTTCCAAACCCCTGTGACTTAGAGTTTGAGAATTTCTTTGTTCTGATACCCAATTTATCATCCCAATCTGTTTTAGCTTTTCCCTTTTCATGTCTCTAGCCTTTGATGACTTGCCTCATCACTGTGCCCTCTTAAAAAACCTGTTCTATTGTTAACAAAATCCTTTTCCCTTTCCCCTTTAAGTTTTCTTTAAAACTTTAACTTTAAGTTTACTTTTACTTTTACCTTCACTTTACATTTTCAGTCCCTTCTTCCCTTTTCTTTTACTCCCCCCACCCCAACCCCACTTCCCTATAGGGTAGGATAGATTTTTAAATCCAGTTGAGAATGTATGTTATTTCCTCTCTAGGTCAAATATATTGGGTAGAATTTACTCGGTGTTCACATCCTCCCTTCTTTCCCTGTACTCTAATAGGTCTTTGTGTCTCATCACCTGGTGTTATTTATCCACTAATGCCTAACCTTCCCCTAGTATAATCCTTCTATTCATGTTTTTATTGTTTTAATGGTCTTGTACTTACATCCCCTTTGTCAAAATATACTCCTTTTATCTGGTCTGATAGAAGGTTGATTGATTAGTTGATAGATAAGCAGCATTGCCTCATAATCACTAAGTACTCTCCCCTCTTCTGTATCGTTAAAAATATTTTTTCTCAAGAGTCATGAGTCACATCAGATTATAATCACTTTATGCCTTATCCCCCTTTTCAAGTCCCCTCTATGGACACACAATCATCATGAGCCAAAGCATCATTCAAAACCGAATCATTTATATGCCACCCCTCCCCAATACACTGCCTCCAATTGTGGCCAAAGTGTCAAGCAAAGCAAAATCTCTTCATCATGATTTTATGTCCTGTCCCTCTAAGTATATACTCTCTCCCTCAGTCTCTATAGTATTCCAACCATAACACTATAACCAAAAGTACTGGCTATACTCTTCAGCTGTCCCTTTAGCACCCTGGTTGCAACCAAGATCCTTTGCCTTTTGAAATACCATGTTCCTGGTCCTCTAATCCTTTAATGAGGAAGATGATAAGTCCTGTGTAAATCTGATTATGCTTCCTTTGTTTTTGAATTGCTTCTTTTTGACCGTTTGCAATATTTTCTCCTTTATTTGAGAATTCTGGAATTTGGCTATGATAGTCCTTAGAGTTCTTATCCTGGTCTCTTTCTGGAGGTGTTTTGTGTATTTTTTCAAGGTTTATTTTGTCTTCTTGATCTAGTATGTTGGGACACATTTGCCTTGATAATTCTCTGAAAGATGTTTTCCAGGCTCTTTTTTGATCAAGGCTTTCTAGTAGAACAATAATTTGCAAATGAATTCTCCTGGATCTATTTCCCAGGTCATTTGTTTTTACTAAAAGGTACTTTACATTTTCTTCAATTTTTTCAGTCTTTTGATTTTGTTTTATAGAATCTTTGTGTCTTATAGATTCATTAGTTTCTATTTGTCCAATTCTAATTTTTAAGGTTTATTTTCTTCACTTAGCTTTTGTGGTTCCTTTTCCAGTTTGTTAATTTTACTTTTTTCTGAGTTGCCTTCCCTTTCCAGTTGGTCATTTGAGTTTAAATAAGTTGTATTCCTTCTCCATTTGGTTATTTTTTTTTTACTTTTAAAGGAGTTGATTTCTTTGGTCAATTGTTAATAATTTTCCTATATGACTCTCATTGCTTTTTTCCATTTTTCTTCTTCCCTCTTTTCTTTGGTTTTTAAATTCTTTTTTAAACTCTTCCATGAGGTTTTGGATTTGAGTTCCATTCATGGACTTCTTTGATACTTCCCATATAGGTAATTTGTCACTGCTTTCTCCTTCTGAAATATCATTTTTATCATCTCTATCTTCATAGTAGCTTTCTATGGTTAGCATTTTTTTCAGTTATTTTGCTCATTTTGATTGTTAAACTCTGCTCTCAAGTTTTTTATCCTGGGACTGGGGTCTGATCTCTGGCTTATCACTGGCTAAGATGTAACCTATGCAACCAAGGCTTTGCCTATGTACAGTTTATTTCCTCCTTTATGTCCAGATTCTGCCAATGCAGTGGTTTATTCCCAACCCAGTTCTGTCTTTTGCCCTAATGTTCCCAGAGTTCAGATTTTGTCTGGCATGGGGACCCTCCCAGCTGATTTGCTGTCAGAAGCACCTGGACTACTGTCTAGCTGCCGGAACCTGGGCTGCACTGTGGCTAAAAGCCTCCCATTGTATTTCCCACTCTTCCGCCTAGCTGGACTTTACTTCTCCTCTACCCTCCCCCCCCAAAAAAGAGACAGACCTTCACTGAAGATGCTCCACAGTGTATCGAACTTTCAATCATTTTTTTTAAAGTGGGATCTGTGGCTTTAATGTCTTGTGAATAGGCATCACTTAACTTTGTTTAAGGAAAAGCTCCAGGAGCATGCTGTCTTCATGCTGCCATCTTGGCTCCACCCCAGAAGTCTCCCAAAATCATTTTCCTCTTACAATCTTTTAATATTTTTACAATCATGAAAAACTGTGTTTCTGGGGCAGCTAGGAGGTGCAGTGGAGAGAGCACCATCCTTGGAGTCAGCAGGACCTGAGTTCAAATCTGGACTCAGACACTTAATAATTACCTAGGTGTATAACTTTGGGCAAGTCACGTAACTCCATTGCCTTGCAAAAACAACAACAACAACAACAACAACAACAACAACAAACTGTGTTTCTTGGGGCACCTGATGGTCTGGTAGATGGAGTGCTGGGCCTAGAATCAGTGAAGCCTAACTTCTAATTTAGCTCTTAGTTTAAGTTACTTAAACTCTATTTGCCTCAGTTTTTTCAACTGTAAAATGAGGATAATAATAGTACTTACCTTGCAGGACTTGAATTAATATGTATGAAAAATGCTTGGCACAATGCCTAGCACATAATAGGCACTATATAGATACTTATTCTCTTTCTCCGATCTCCTTCCTTCTCACCTCATTCCCCACCCCACCCCTTAGTAGAGTTCCCCACACATATTAACTATTCACTGCTATTTCCATAGTTCTGTTTTGGCCACCACAACAAGCTCTTCTCCCATTCAGATAGCTTATTCGATCCTGATGCCAATTATCTACCAGCCACTGGATTATCTCTTCTTTCTCAAGTTCATTCTTAGTTTATCATCATTTTCTTTGCCCCAATCCCTGACTTTATATTCAAGGATCTCAATGTGTGTTATTGTCCCTGTACATACCCTGGTTTCTCATTTTATTAATCTTTTCAGCTCCCATGATGTATACCTTCACTCTATTTCATATACCCACTGGATGAAAAAGAGTAAATTGATCACAACATCACCTACAATTGTTCCAACTCCATGATCAAGAACTTTAAAATTCTTCTCTTTGATTTTAACTTCCTATCTTTCCATCCCTCCTTGGGTTTCTTCCTTCCTAAATCTATTCTTTCACCTTGGAATTAGTCACTCCACCCCTTCTTGTTGTCTCATCTTTTCTATTTTGATCTTGCTTTCCTTCCTTTGAAATCTTGATTATAAAGTTAACTTATATCCTCCAATCCCTTGATGGCTTATATCATCACTTTTCATCCTTTTCCCTCAATTACCTCTGGCTGTTACCTGCATGTGTCCAAAAACAGCTAGAAGGAGTTACACAATATGCTGACTTAGTTCAAGAAAATTTACTATTTATTATGTAATTAGAATGTTTAATCTTGTTCCTGAATATTACATACACTACCAGACTTTGTTGACATTTAGAGTTAATTTTGTCGTATTGATTTTTTCTTTTGGCTTTATTCTATTTTTTTAAGGGATAGCTCTTTGAGTAAAGGCTAAAGACAGGTGACATATAAATAAAAGATATCAAAAGCTATTTTTAAAGTTATGTTATCTAATCTTAACTCCCTTTCTTCACTGCTGCATTGCAATCTTTTTATTTTTTCCTAGTTGGTTTCCTATTTTACTCCTCACAGCATTTATTCCAGACTTTTTAAAATTTCCTCAAGCCATCTATAGACAACTATATGTCTCCTCACTCTCAACATAGAACCACAAATCCTACTTTACTCAGAAAATAGAGGTTGTACATTGGGAATTCCCCTGGTTCCTTAGTATCACACTTCTCATCCCTTTTTCCCTCAGTTTTAGTTTTGAGAAAGAGAGAGCCCTTCTCCTCTAGCCTAGACTAGTCTCTCTATTTGTGTACCAATCATATTTCCTCCAAATTCTTCAGGGAGACAACCCCTTTGATCATTATCTTTCTTGTTGTCTAAAAGTGTTTCTTCCTCTTGTCTAAAAGTATGAGAGTCTTCTCCTATCCTCAAAAGCAAACAAACATGATCTTGCCATCTCTTTAAATTGTTACCTATCTCACATTTTGTATAGCTTGGTCATGGTTCTAGTCCTTGCTCTCTGACCTTTTCATCTAGAACCTATCTAAGATGGTTGACTGTTGGACCAACACTGGGGGCACCCACCTTCTTGCCTTCTCCCTTCTCAGCAAAATTCATCTGGGAAGGTCTCCTCCCCTTGCTCACAGGGCTTAGATGAGATAGGAACCAACAATTTTATTCCATTCAGTGACACGAAGTACCACTGGTCATATTCCCTGCCACTGCTTTCTAAGGTTCTTTAAGTCTTATTTTCTATTCTGTCTCTATCCAGTCTAACACCTACAAATTTAACCTAGAGAGCTCTAAACCTGACCATTCAACCTAGCTCAGTAACTGTACTCTTAGGACTTCAAGACTTTTTAAAAATTACTGTTTTTTTCAATAAACAAATGTTTATTTTCCATTTTTCCACTTAGCATATCATTATTATTGAGAAAGAAAAAAGAAAAACAAAACCTTTGTTAATATACATGGTTAGGCAAACCAAATCTCTACATTGGTTATGTCCAAAGATGTATTTATCTTTTGCCATATTGAGTTTTGAGGCCTTTGCATCAGCAGCTGAATTTTCTTTTGTATACTGCATTCCTCAATTTTTGAGAACAGGAGCTCTACATTTTTGTTTGTATTCTAGCACTTAAGATAGTGATTGGCACAGAGTAAATCCTTAATAAATGATTTTTCATTCATTTATTCATTTTCCCCTTTGATAGCCAAAATCCTACTCAAAGTTACCTGCATTCATTATTTATATATATCCTCACTTCCCACTCCTTCCCCACTAACTCCTTGAAACCTGACTTTCTATCCCACAATTCAACTGACCAATTCAGTTCTGTCCAAGGCTATAACCCTTTCCTAATTGCTTACTCCAGTGTCATTTTCTCTCTCATATCTTGGGAGGATTTAATCTCTTTTCTCATAAGCTCTTTCATCTCTAGTTTTTCTAACACTGTATTTTCCTCCTACCTGTCTGAACAATGCTTCTCAATCTCCTCTGCTAAATTATCATCTATATCCCTTTTCCTAATAGTGAGTATAATGATGCATAGCTCAGTCCAGAATCCCATTTTCTTCACTCTATATACTCTCTCATTAGATATAATTTATTCAGTTAGCTTATATTTTTAGGTGACTCCCAAATCTCCCAAATTCTTTTTTTTCCTCATGAGTTCTAGTTCTTTATCCTTAACTGCCTTCAAGTAATCTCTTCTTGTCTTAGGATATCTCAAACTCACATGCCAAATTGATCCCATTATCTTCTGCCTAAAACCCACCACTCTTCCTAACTTTCCCTATTTGGTGCATGAACCACCATTCTTCTGAGATTCAAAAATCAATATCATCTTCAACTTTTCTCTTTCCCTTAACCCTCATATCTAGTCATTTGCCAAATTATGTTAATTTTTACCTCTACAACATTGCCTATATTTAGACCCTTCTCTCCACTTACATAGCCACCATCTCCTAAAGTCTTGACTGTTTTATTGAAATAACCTCTTTATTGATTTGCTTCCAGTCTCACTTCTCCTCTTTAATCAATCCTTTGCACAACTGCCAAATTGATATCTTTAGGTTAGCACAGATCTGACTATGATATTTCCCTACTTAAGAAGTTTCAGTGGCCATCTATTGCCTCTAGGATAAAATGCCAACTCCTCTTTCTAATAAATAAAGCCCTTCACAGTCTGGTTCCAAATGAACATTTTTTTAATATAGTATTTTATTTTTCCCCAGATACATGTAAAAGACAATTTTTAAACATTCATTTTTAAAACTTTTGAGTTCCCAAATTCTTTTCCTTTCTCCCTTCCCACCCCTCTCACTGAAAAGGCAAACAATTCAATTTAGATTATACATGTGTAGACAAACAAAACATTTACATAATAATCAAGTTCAAACCGAATTTTGTAGACTGATTTCACCTTACTACCTTTCACAAACTCAACCTGACCTGTTTGTTGTTTTCTGCACATGACATCCCAATAGTTCAAACCTACTGGTAGCTTTAAAGTTGATAGAAATAAGGGAATTGGCAATTAGAGATAGAGAATAAGGCTTATACTTTGATAACCAGGGATGTAGAGTTTATGAAGGTGTGAGAGTAGGCTAACTATTTAAGAACAAATCCAGAGAGAGGTTAAAGGTGATTAGAGAGTGTTAGAGTGAGGTCCATTAAAGAAGATATGTGATTGGATTGTTCAAGATACTCTCATCAAGGTCCAGTCTCATGGCAGGTCCTGGTATGCTAAATAAGGTCTTCCTCTAAGAGGTCTGCCTCACAACAGGAAGGAGTTCATGGAAGTATTATTCTGGGAGAGCCAGGTTGAGGGTAAGGGGTGGAGGGAGGGTAGGATGTGCTGGAAAAATGATCTCCAGGATCTGAAAAAGGCCCTGGCAAAAATGGAGACTAGAGGCTAAAATCCTGGAGCAATTTTTTTTTGGTCTGCAAAATGTTTACTCTAGGGTGGCTAGGTGGCGCAGTAGATAGAGCACCTGCACTGGAGTCAGGAGTACCTGAGTTCAAATCTAGCCTCAGACACTTAATATTTACCTAGCTGTGTGGCCTTGGGCAAGCCACTTAACCCCATTGCCTTGCAAAAAAGAAAAAAGAAAAAAATGTTTACTCTAGTAGTCCTGATTTCTTTTTTTTAAATGATTTTTTAAAATTTCATTTATTTTATTATTAATTTATAAAAGAAGCATTTCTATAACATAGTAGAATTAAAAAACAAAGTCAATTATGTATAACTTTCTATGCCTTTTAAACATATAATTAATTAACTTGTAACCATTTTTCTTTCTTTTTTCCCAATTTCTTAAAACAAAAAAAAATTTATAGCAAAAAAGTCCTTCCTTCTTCATTCATACTGTTTTTTTCCTCTCTGATTCCTTCCTTCTCATAGGCTGAGGCAGCAGAGGCTGATGATCTGCAGTAGGAAATTTAAATGTTCTATTCTTCATATCACAGTGTATTTTGAGAAACTATTCTACGGTGCCTGGAGCCTCCATCTGGTTGGCCATTTTTGCTCCTGATATTCCAAGTGTTACTAGGTGATGCAGTGGATAGAGGACTGGCCCTGGAGTCAGGAATACCTGAGTTCAAATCCGGCCTCAGACACTTAATACTTACCTAGCTGTGTGGCCTTGGGCAAGCCACTTAACCATTGCCTTGCAAAAAACCTAAACCAAAAAATACACAAAACAAAACCAAGTGTAAAACTTTGGGGGCCACTAAGTATAATTGAAAGAACACTCTAAAGTCAATGGACCTGCATCCAAATCTAGCCTTTTTATGAATATTCTCTATGTGAGAACAGTCCCTTTACCTCCATGGGCCTCAGTTTCTACATCTATAATTAGAGAACTGGACTAGAGGTCACCTCTGTCTCTGACTCTATGATCCTCTCTGGAAGCTAAGAGCATCTGACTTCCCCTGGTAGAATAGGTCATTGAGAACAATCTGTCCCAATGGCCACGAAGGAAGATGAAGCAGGGGGCATGGAGCACTTGGAGCTTGGTCAGACGTTGAAAATGTCAAGATCACCCATTGCATCCTGGGCCATTGCCAGTCATCCTGACTTGACTTGCTACTAGATGCCTCTGGAAGAGAGAGTGAGGCTAATGATTTTGTACAACTGCTTCACTTAAATCCAAGTCAAGACATCACCCCATGATCTCATTGATCCTCTTCAAAAATGAAGGACAAACAGCAAGAGGAGCATTTGTTTTCATTCCAGATTTTCAGTCTCCAATTCTCTATCACCCCCTCGTTGACACTTAATCAGTAACACCTGATATTTCTGTCATCATCTGCCCTTAAGCTAGAAAGGTTCTTTCCTCTTTGAAGTCTGAGTGCCCATTTTATAAGTCAGTTATTTTCAGTTTTTATAAATCGGTATACCACAGGGCAACCTTGGAAAATGTTTATTTGTTACAAAAAATGAGAGACAGAAAATAAAATAAAACAAAAAAAGATATTGTTATTAATACAAAAAAAATCTAAGAAAGTCATTTTACTTTGAGAAGTTATCAGAGATAGCCTTCAAATCAATAGTTTTCAATCAATCCAATTCAATTCAATTCAATGAACATTATTAAATGCCTAAGAAAAAGAAAGACAGTCCTTGCTCTCAAGGAGCTTTAAATTGAGTGGAGGAAGATAATACTTAAGAAAGTTGAAAGGGGGTGGGGAAGACATCAGGGGACCTACCAAACTGACAGCATGATATTCCTACTGAGCAAAGTCAATGATGGAAAATGGAGAGTTATCGGAAAGTTCTGAGTCTGGAAGGAGTTACTAAACTCTGGAAGGAGTTAATGCTGTATTCTTAAGCCCTCCAGTCTGAGAGGAGAGGAAGTAGAAGGAGTGGAGAAGGTATTAAGTAGCAAAAGCTGAGTCAATGTGTTTGATTGTTATTGTTGTCCTAGAAAAGGGCCATGACATTGGTGAGGTGATCTCATGAAATGCAAGTGAATTGGATTTGAGTGAGGGAGTGGTACACTAAGTCATCAGCCTCACTTTCTCCTCCAGAGTCATTTAGATCCAGTGGCCAGATGTGGATCAGAATGAGCAGAGAAAGCCTTGGATATAGTGGAGATCTTGGCCTTTTAGAGCTGTCATTGAATATGCATTGGCTCAGTTAATTTGCATGGCAAGGAGGTGTCAGGTGATCATTTTATCCTTGGGTAGACATGATTCCTGTGGTATCAAACCAAGCAGAACAATTGATGGAGAATGGAGGCAACCAATGGATAAAAATCTTTTACATTTTCAAAAGCAATGATTGTGTTGATTTCAATATGGTTCCTAAAGCAAGTGGTGGAAACAATAAAGTGTCCAGCTGGAAAATATCCACAGATTAAAGGGCAAGGCCCATCTAGGGCTATCTTACCAATCAGGAAAGTCAACTTCAGCTCTGGAATTCTTCAGCAGGTTCCCTCAATCTCTGCATACAATCTCTGGCAGATTCCTTCAAAGGGTATAGTATGGGGCAACTTTCATTGCAGGAGGTGGTGTAAAGTATTATTCCAAGAAACAGTACAGGATGGAAGGGTCACTATACTCCAAGAAGACTTGATGTAGAAATCCTGACACTAGCAATCTGGGCCATATGATCCTCAGTTTCCCCATTGGTCAAGCAGAAGAATCAGCATGACCAAGTGAAAAAAGAGCTAGGTTGGGGACAGGAAGATTTGGGTTCCAGGACTGCCTCTAATACCTACAACCTAGATGATTGTGAGCAAACCATTGAACCTCTCACTGCTAGGTGGTGCAGTAGATGGAACACTGGGTTTGGAGTCAGGAAGACCTGACTTTAAATTCAGTCTCAGATATTTCCTAGCTATGTGAACTTGGACAAGTCACTTAATCTCTGTTTGCTTCATTTTTCTCATCTGTAAAATGAGGATAATGATAGGTCTTGGCTCCGAGGGTCATTGTGAAAATCAGAGATAATATTTGCAAAGCATTTAACACTGTGTCTAACACACAACAGGTGCTCTATGAGGTGCTAGCTATCATGAATATTATTCCATTATTTTCAGATAAGAAGTTATAGAACCATTGTAAATCTGCAACTGTAAGGGATATTTCCCTGTAACTGAAATTATAGGAACAGGTAAGTGGGCCTTAGTTTAAATTTGACTTCAGACATTCTCTAGCTATGTGACCCTGGGCAAGTCACTTAACATTGTTTGCCTCAGTTTCCTCATTTGTAAAATGAACCAGAGAAGGAAATGGCAAACCACTTCAGCATCTTTGCCAAGAAAATCCCAAATGGAATCATTAAGAGTTGGACATGACTGAACAAAAACACCAACAAAAATGAAATCACAGATACCAAATAACAAAATAGTGATTCTAATAATGCCTACATTACTAACCCTAATAGCTTATTGGTTCACTGTGAGTAAAGTTTTTCATTAATCTTAAAATACCAATTTACATGTCAAATTAATGTTATTTTTCCATGGTGAAATCATTTTTCTTCTTAGGGTCAACATTTAATCTTCTGTAGATGAATGAATTTTTAGTCTTCCATAGATGAATGAATTTGACTTAATAATTTGCTTATTGATAGATAGGATCAGAGGATTCTAGAGCTGAAGAGAACCTTAAAGATAGATCATACCCCATTCACTCCCTTTTATGGGGTTTGGGGGGAGGGAACATGTTAGGAGAGCCAGGATTCATTAAAATAGTGAATTTTGAATACAGGACTTGAAACTTCCAAGTCAGTGCTCTTTTTATTATATCATATTGTTTTAATTGATAAAGTCATTTCTAGCTCTAACTCCCTGTATTTCTAGGGTTAAAAATTCCTTCTCTAGGTTTTCATTTCCTCATCTGTCAAAGAAGAAAGTTGTAAAAGAGGACATCAAAAACACCTTCTGGCTTTGACATTCTATCAAGGCCTCCTGGGTTTCTGTCTGTGAGGTCTGATGGAATTACATTTGCAAACCAGAAGGAAGTGTAAAATCACAACATGAAGCTGACATTCACTTGTGTAGGATCAGGGTCCTATTTTGTGCCTTAATATTTGAGTAGAGTGAGCCACCATTTCAAGAAACCTGGATCCACTTCAATGTCTTTTCATTGTACAAGTTCCAACTCAAAGGTTCTTCCTTTCCAAGAGTCTCATTTGCTTGCTATTATCTTCTATTATTTATTGGAACAACCTAGCTAGTGAAACTTGGGCAAGATACATTTCAAGGGATCAAGTGTTTGGAAAAGTTACACTATGAAAGGAGTATTACTCCCTAAAGAGAATAATTATTTTATAAGATTTATTAACTGTAGCATTTATTCATTCAGAAAGAATCCTAGAAACAATAAAAGCAAATAAATGTTTATTCAAGCAATACAGGAGAGGTGAAGTTATTTACTTGGATGACTGATTCAATATGCCCACACACAATGCATGATAACATGGGAGTGAGATCGCCTTGATTTAAGGATCAGAAGACTTGGGTTCCAATTCTGGCTCTTTATCTTACTAGCTGGGTGGCCTTAAGCAAGTGACAAAAACTCTGAACTTCATTTTCCTCATCTATAAAATAAAGATTATATATACCCTATCTATTCTGTATATGAGGAATAATTTTTTTTTTTAGGTTTTTGCAAGGCAAACGGGGTTAAGTGGCTTGCCCAAGGCCACACAGCTTGGTAATTATTAAGTGTCTGATACCGGATTTGAACCCAGGTACTCCTGACTCCAGGGCCAGTGCTTTATCCACTACGCCACCTAGCTGCCCCTATGAGGAATAATTAAATTAATTCAAGATTCCTTAAAAGGAAAAAGTACAGAGCCACTGGATCTTCAGCCAGAGAACCTGAGTTTGATATTTATGACCTGAATGGTTTTACCAAGTAAATCCCTTAATCTCTGTGGACCTTAGTTTCTCCTTCTACTAAATGAAGTGAAGATAAACTAAATTATCTCTTGAATCCCCTCCAGTTCCAGATACTATGAATCTAGTATATGCATATTTTTTGAAATCATAGAATCCTAAAATTGAAAGGAACCTCAAAGGTCATCTAATTCAATGCTTTTTTAACAAAGAATTCCATTTTGTGTTAACAATCACAACAAATTGTCATTCAGCCTTAACTCAACTATCTCTAATGGAAAAGAACCCATTCCATTCTTTGCCCATCTTTAATTCAATCAGTCTAAAACCATTGATTAAATAACTACTGCGTACCAAGGGATGGGGATGGAAAGACAGAAATAACTACTTTTAAGAAGGGTGAGGGTGAGAAAACAAATACAAAGTAGATACAAGGTAATGGAGGAGGGTATTTGAAACTAGATGTTTCAGGACAGGCTTCATATAGAAAGTGGTACTTGAAAACATTCATTTCCTTTGAAATAAGCAAGAGGTTCCAAGAGGTAGGGGCAAGGAGGAGCTGCATTCCAAAAATGGGACATAGACGTCACAGTGATGGGAGTTAGAGTATCCTCTGCAAGTATGCATGAAGGAGAATAACATGCAACAAGGCTGGAAACATTGATTGGGTTAGGACTGTGATATATTTTAAAAGTCAAATAGTTCATATTTACTCTTTTTTTAAGGTGTTTTTTTTTTGCAAGGCAAATGGGGTTAAGTGGCTTGCCCAAGGTCACACAGCTAGGTAATTAAGTGTCTGAGGCCAGATTGCACCCAGGTACTCCTGACTCCAGGGCCAGTGCTCTATCCACTGCTCCACCTAGCCACTCCATTTATATTTACTCTTCAAGGTAACAGGGAACCACTGGAGTTTATCAAGTAGGGGAATAGATATGGCAAAATTTGTGCTTTAGGAAAATCACTTCATTGAGATTGGATACAAGTGGGGAGAGATGTGAGGCAGGGTGACTAAACAGAAGGCTATTGTTGTTGCTGTTTGTCCTTTGTCCTGGAAGAAGATCATGACATCAGTGAAATGATGCCATGATGTGCAAGTCAATTGGATTTAAATGGGGGGAAGCTAGGTGATATCTCAGATTCAGTTTAGAGTTGCAAGTCTGACTGTGCTGGTTGCATCTGAGAGATATGCTTCTGTTGGAAGTCACCAGCACCCGATCCTGGGCACTCACATAGTTACAGAGAGTAACTAGGCCTACAAAAAAAGGGACCACAGCCAAATAAATGAAGGCAGTCTTGTTGTGAACATACTAGACAAAAGCTTTCAGCTCATGCAGCATCTTTTCAGCTACACCTGTTCACTTGAGTGACAATGCTGTTAGTTTCCAAAAAAAGGAAAAAGAAAAAATAAATGACAGGGATCTTTTTCCAGCTCCTTTGTTTTATTATTGGGGGATGGAGGTCAAAGATGAAGAAAAACTGATTTGATGTCATAATACTTGTTAGTGGTACAATAAAAATAAAGTTTTAAACTGGCTGCTTCAAAAATAATGGCATCATTTATAGCTCATAAAATGACATGTTTTCATTTTTATGAATATATGCAGTATTTTGATAAAACATAGTGAAGTACTTTTGTTGGTCTTACCACTACCAGACCCATCAACATTTTAAGAAATCATGTCTACATCTAAAAGAACAAAAATATCCTTATTCTTCCCAGCATACCTTTTAAATGTTCAGAAAAGACCATTGAAACATGACTGATTCTTGGACTTTCAATGCCACTTTGGGCTACAGGTTTTTGGGGAGCATGAATCTTTTCCCATAAATGATCATCCATCTGCAGAAAACTCATTTAGTCTACTTCATCCACATTTTGGCACATTGTGTCTTGCCTTTCTTCAGGGGATTCATCAGTCCATGCTTTGGATGATTTGTGTTCTGCAGACAATGTTTCTGTTGAGTAGGTCCCAAGATTTAAAACTGAAGAGTAAAATTTACATGAAAAGTTATTTCCTTTTAAAAACATCTCCTCGACTGGCTCATTTCCAGCTTCTAGCCTTGACATGCTCCAAGGATAGGACTTTTCTTCTGAGAAGGCCCCTCAGAGTTGGGGGACTCTCTGTCCTTGGCACACCAACTCATTGTGCCCACAGCAAGAACAAGTCATCTATCTCTTTTCTGACTTTTCCAAGCAACCCTGGCCAGGCATCTGAAATACCTCTAAGGCAATCTTTTATTCAATTGTCCCTGGCTCCAGGGGCATGGAAATTAGCCACAATACTATTCCAACTTTTAAAAAAGTATTCCCTTGGGATTTGCCCTTGTTGATAGTTCAGGGATCTCTGATTTTTATCTGTCAGTTTTCCCTCTACTGATGGATATAGCATCCTCTCCACACCTTACTACATGGTTATCATAAACTATTGTGGCCAAAAATTCATCCCCAGAGGGCCAATCCACACAGGATGAGTCTTTCTATGCTTAGTTAGGTTGATCCTTAGGTGACAGGCATGTACTCAAATTTAATACAAATTCAAATTAGTGCATAGAAGAAATACAAGAAAAGCACAGTGAGAGATCCAAGGCCTGGCCATAAAGACAGAGGGAAATAAGAGAAGGCTTCATTAAGAAAGACATTTGAGGTCATAAGCTGAAAGGCCACAGCAAATGGAGACAGCAGCCCATGGGTGACAAAGAGCTATGAAGCACTAGGAGGTAGAGAATGTGGATGCCAAGGAATAGCTGTTTCCTGGATAGGATGAAATCTAAAGACACCCTTAAGAGCATGAACCTTTTTACAAAATCACTTTTCCATTGGTCTGCTGCCTCCAGCCCTTTTAGATGGATCCCAAGGGTAAGTTCTAGAAGAATGAGGACATTTTGAAGAAGCAGGAAGACATTCTGAAGAGACTGTGTGTGGGAACAAGAGTCACTCTCTACTTCAGAGACCAGAGAGTCCAGATCATCTGGGTATCAGTGTACTGGACAGTGTTTGTTGGCTTTCACCACATTTCTTGCTGCCCCACTTCCCAGTTCCTTTCATCTCTGTTTATAAGTTTGACTTTAGGTCCAGCTGGCACAGTATAGTTCATCTTGCCTGCATCTGGTGCTCATTTCTCTATGAAGCACTTGTGGGAGACACGGCTTGTTCATTGCTTCTCTCCCAAATCAATGTCCTGAACCACATCTTAAATAACTATACTTATTGTTGAGTTTTAGTGCCTGGCTGGCCTCTTTATAATAGCTGTTATTTGTGTAGCAGATTTGATATTGAAAAATCACTTTAGAAATATTATCTTATTTGGTTCTTATCTGGGAGGTAAATGCTATAATTATCCCCATTTTATAGATGAGGAAACCAAGGCAGGTAAAGTTTAAATAATATGCTCATAGTCATATGGCTGGTAAGTACCTACAGCTGGATCTGAACTCAGGTCTTTCTGACTCCAAGTCCCAGTCTCCATCACTATGCCATCTAGTTGCCACTCATCTTTATCCCTACAATATGTGGTAGTCAGTAGGTGAGACTGGCTCTTGGTATCCTTATGTTCTGTGATCTAGGTAATATCTCCATTTACAACACCCTGGAAATCTTCATTTGAAAGATACAAAGGCCTCAAAGATATCTTTCATGTCAAGAACCTCTCTGCATAACCTTCATTGATAGTGTCCCAATTACATATATGGGGTTTCTCATCAGATTTGTCATTATGATCTAGTGGCTCTATTTTCTTCCTTGGGTTTCATTCAAATGACCATCTAATATTAGTCCTTCATTTTAGAAGACCATGACATCAGGGAGATGATGCCAAGACAAGCATATGAATTGGATTTGGGTGATGGATGCTGTGCTAAGTCACCAGCCTCACTTTCTCCTCCAGAGATATCTGGGTCCAGTGGCCAAGTATGAAACAGGATGACTAGAGATAGCCCTGGATGAGAGACAATCAGGGTTAAGTGAATTGACCAAGGTCAGATAGCTAGTAAGTGGCAAGTGTCTGAGGTCACATTTGAACTCCCATCCTCCTGAATCCAAGGCCAGTGCTCTATCCACTGGCCACCTAGCTGCATTAAATGGCAATCTTCAAAGCTACCTGAAAGAGTTCCTATCCCACTATACCTTCCCATTAACCCTTTTCTTTTGAGAATTGCCCAGCTTAGAGAAACTTCTCTGCTTTCTGAGTTTCAGTAGACTGTTTCTTAGCCCCATATTTTGTCTCTCAATTAGGGAACAGGACTCCTCTTACACCACTAACTAGAATCCAGTTCAGCTCTTTCTGGAACAGGAACTATGGCTCTCATCTATTAACTTGATTGAGACAAAGCATGGACCCTGAAGAAGGAATGTGGGTTGTCAAAAGGCTTCTGTTTTCTGACTGCAGTAACAAAGTACACCCTTATTCCTTCAAAAAAATTGAAGTTGACTAAGAGGTTAGTGGAGGAATAGTGGTTGATGGAGGAAAGAGGATAAGATGGAAGAGGAAATGGAATAGTGTTGAAATAGGTGGAGTAATTGTGGCCTAATTATCTTGAGTACCCTGTCTAACTGCTTCCCCTAAAATATCCTATGGACTGTGTATTATTATAAGAAATCTCCCTTTCCTCCTGATTCCTTTCTTTTGTCCCTGGCATCTTAGTCTTCTAGTTTAGGTTCCATCAGGCACTTTGGGCTTTTTTTATGAGCATTGATACTAATAAATTGAAACCTCAACTCCATTGAAATAGTTTTCAACTAGAATTTTTACTCTCACACTTAAAGAAGCTCAAAACCAGAAGAAACCTGAGGGGTCCTCTAAGTTAAACCTAAACAGAAACTCCTTCTTTTCTCTCCCTCTATAGCCTTTAAAATTCATGAGACACTTATGAAAGACCTACAAAGTACCATGAACTATATTAAGTCTTGACTATTCAACAATAAAACATAAACTGTCTGCCCTCAAGGAACTTATTTTCTGCTTAGCAACAACCAGGGTTTCCAACTGACAGATATTCAACCATATTGCTGGAATTTTATTATTTTTTTTGCTGATGTGTTGTTTGGGTACTTTTAGGGTATTGGGGGGGGGGGACTTTTGCCATAGCCCATTATATTACTCATAAGTCATTCTCTTAGAGAATTAGCTTGTTTAAGTTGATATAATGTGAGACTTAGAGTTAGGGGAAACTGGGTTGAAATTCTGCCTCAGAAAATAGAATTCCTTCTACAACATTCCCATCAAAAAAAAAATAAAGACATCCAGGAATGGGGACTCTCCAGAAGTTTTAGACAGTTCTGTTGAGGGCAGGGTCTGTTTCATTTCTTAATCATTGTTTTGTCCTTTGCATCAAGAGCAATGCCTGGAAAATAGTTGGTCTTTATCAAATGTTCACCTTATTTGTAGCTGAATGATTCCACTCATTCCTAGATTTGTTCCTCCCTTTGGAGCCAAGCAGAACAAATCAGAACCTTCTACTGCATGAAGATTCTTCAACCTTCTGAAAACAGCAGCTGTGTCTCCATAAACTATTTTATACAATAGGAAAGAATATATAAACAAATGAAATAATAAATTCGACAAAGTGACAGGATGAAAAATAAATTCATAGAAATCATCATGTATGTCACAAACAAAATCAGCAGGAAGAGATAGAAAGAGAAATTCCATTGAAAATAACTACAGAAGCTATAAAATATTTGGGTGTATATCTACCAAAATGTAACATTAAACTATGTGAATCTATGTAATATATTTTGCTGAAATAAAGACATCTAAATAATTGGAAAAAACATTGATGGATAGGCTATGCCAATGTTATAAAATGGCAACATTGCCTAATTATTCACTCATTCATTGCTTTATTAATCAAACTCCCAGAAAAATATTTGATAGACCTAGGAAAAACAATAATGGAATTCACATGGATGGGATCTACCAATCTTGGATCTCAAACTGTACTAGAAAATTATAACCATTAAAAAACAAAACCAGGAGACTTCAGGCCAAGATGGTGGAGAGAAGACAGGCACTGTGTTAAAGTCTCCTGATCTTCCCTCACATATGATATGAAACAAACCTCTTAACAGAACTCCAATCAACAAAACCCAGAAAGAGAAGCTAGGAGAAGAACATTTACCTCAAAGTTTGTCTTTCGGGATATGGGTGAGCCCAGGAGCAGAGGGCAGACTCTGCTGGGAGCACAGGACAGGGTAAGAGCCTGAGAGTGGGACTAGCCTGATCAGTGGCAAGGTGAGAGTCTGAAAGCAGAATTGGTCTGATCCACCAGGTGTGGACCAACTAGGGAACAGAGGCATTGGTCGTGGCACTGATGGTCTGGAACTTGGTAGCAGGGCTTCAGGGTGAGTTCCAATGTGGAAGAGTTGTGGAAGAGTTGGGCTCCTTTTGTCTGGAGGAACTCAGAATCCATACCTTCATTTCAGCTGAAGCCTCTTCCCAGAACAAACACAATTACAGCCCCAGGCTCAGGTGTGAGCAGCAAAGTTCCCTCAGAAAAGGGAGAGTAACTACCTTGCCCTAGGGAAAAGTCCACATTGTTCAAAGATAAAAGTATTCAGCAGCTTTAACCACCACCTCCAGGACAAGGGAGAGGGTCTTAAATCAAAATCACAGTCACTCCAGAGAAAGCAATGAACACAGCCTACTGGCCAGCCCACTTGGAGTTACTAAACCTAGTGAGTAAAGCCTCTAGGGATTTCAACACCAAACCTCTGTGAACCAGCCCCTACCCAACACAAGGTCCTAGGAAAATGAAAAAAGCAGAAAGGGGGAGTCCATAGAAAAATTCTTAGAAGGAAAAGAGCCTGACTCAGAGAGACCTAGAACTGCTGAGGAGAATATGATCTGGTCTCCAGCACAGAAAGGCTTCCTTGAAAAAATCAGGAAGTAGTTTAAAAATCAATTGAAAAATTTGGGAGAAATTTTTTTCCAACAAAACAAATTCTTGGAAAATACAATTGGACAAATGCAAAAAGAAAATAGTTCTTTCAAAAGCTCAGTTGGCCAAATGGAAAACTCTTACAAAAATAGAATTGACCAATTGTAAAAGGAGCTGCAAATGGTATATGAAGAAAATTCTTCTCTTAAAAAAAGAATGGAGTCTGTGGAAACTAATGACTTCATGAGATAGCAAGAGTCTGTTAAACAAAACCAAAAAATCAAAAAAATAGAAGAAAATGTAAAATAACCTCATCAGCAAAATGATTGACCTTGAGAATAGATTGAGAAGGGACAACCTGAGAATTATTGGTCTTCCTGAAAACATTGAGGAGCAAAAAAAGCCTGAACTTAATATTACAGGATTTAGTTATGGAACTTTCCTGATATCATGGAACCAGAAGACAAAATAGTTATTGAAGCAAAACATCAAACACCTCCAGAAAGCGATCCTAAAATGAAAACACCAAGGAATGTTGTCTAGAACAAATTCTAAAACTATCAGATAAAAGAGAAAATCCTGTAAGCAGCCAAAAAGAAACAATTTAGATACCAAGGAGTCACAGTGAGGATTACGCAGGACCTAGCTGCATCAATATTAAGGGATTTAAGGGCCTGGAATGAGATATTCTGAAGAGCAAGGGAGCTTGGAATGCAGCCAAGAATCCACTACCCAGCAAAGCTAAGCCTTCTCTTCCAGGGGAAAAGATGGACATTTAATGAAATGTGAGACTTCCAACATTTCCTGATGAAAAGACCAGAGCTAAATAGAAAATTTGGACATCAAATAGGAGGTTCAAGAGACACATGAAAAGGTAAAGAAAAAAGGGTAAAGGAAAAAAACTGCTATCCAATAAGATGAAACTGGCTATATCTCTACCTAGGAAAAAAGATTCTCATAACTCTTGAGAACTGTAAGTCTATTACAGAGAATAAACTTAGCCAGGATTGATGGACACTCAGCTATCTAATAAGATGAAACTGGCTATATCCCTACCTGGGATTCAGACTTTAATAACTCTCAAGAAATCTAACTCTTATTAGAAAGAATGTACTTAGCCAGAAGCGATGGACACTCATGACTTTTCTGTGACTCAGATAAAATTATTTAAAAACAATACCTCCTTAAAAGGGGGGACAGTAAGGAGATGGAAGGGTGAAGGAGGCTGAATGGGGTAAATCTCATTACGTTATGAGGTACAAAAGACCTGCTGTAATAGAGGGGAAGAAGGGAGGAGGTGAAAAGCACCTGAATCTTCTTCTCATCAAACTTGGCTTAAAGTTATCTTACACACACACACACACACACACACACACACACACACACACAGTTAAGTTAAGAAACTTATCTTACCTTTCACATACTAAAAGGGGGGAAAGGGGAGGGAGGATGGGGAGGGGGAGTAAAAGGGGAACTAACAGAAGGAAGGGAAGGAAGAAGGGAAAAAGAGAAAGTAGAAAGAAAGGGGAGGGGGGTTGATATAGGAGGGCAAGCACACTGAAGGTGGTGGTATTCAGAAACAAAATACTGGGGAATATGGATAAAGTGAAAAAAGAGGGGAATACAAACAGAGGGAAGATAGCATGGAGAGCAATAAAGAGTTTGTAATTATAACTTTGAATGTGAATGGGATGAACTCCCCCCCTTAAAATGTAAGCAAATAGCAGAGTGGATTAAAAACCAGAATCCTACAAAATGCTGCTTACAAGAAACTCATTTGAAGCACAGAGACACGTTTAGAGTAAAGGTAAAAGGTTGGAGCAAAATATATTTTGCTTCAGCTGAAGTGAAAAAAGGAGGGGTAGCAATCCTTATCTCAGACAAAACAGCTCCAAAAAACAGCATTAAAAGAGATAAGGAAGAAAACTCTATCCACCTAAAAGGTACCATAGACAATAAAGTAATTTCAATATGAAATATGCATGCACCCAATGGTATACCATCCAAATTCTTAGAGGAGTAGTTGAAAGAGCTACAGGAAGACATAGACAGCAAAACTCTACTAGTAGGAGACCTCAACCACCTGCTCTCAGATTTAGATAAATCTAATCATAAAATAAACAAGAAGAAAGTTAAGGAGGTAAATAGATTATTAAAGAACCTAGATATGATAGACTTATGGAGTAAATTGAATGGAGATAGAAAAGAATATATACTTTTATTTTTCTGTAGTACATGGTACTTATGCAAAAATTGACCATGTATTAGGGCATAAAAACATAACGATCAATTGCAGAAAGGCAGAAGTAGTGAATACATCTTTCTCAGATCATAATGCAATAAAAAGCATATGCAATATTGGGCAAGGGAGATATGGACCCAGAACTAATTGGAAACTAAATAATCTTATTTTAAAGAATGTGTGGATCAAGCAACAAGTTATAGAAATAATTATTCAATCCTAGGTAATGACAATAATGAAGCAACATACCAAAACCTATAGGATTCACTCAAGGTGGCTATCAGGGGATATATTACATCTTTAAATGCTTACATGAATAAATTAGAGAAAGAGGAAATCAATAAACTAAATATGCAACTAAAAATATTAGAGAAAGAACAAATTAAAAATCCCCAATTAAATATCAAACTAGAAATTCTAAAAATTAAAGGAGAAATTAATAAAAATGAAAGCAAGAAAACTATTGAACTAATCAATGAAACCAAGAGTTGGTTTTATGAAAAAATCAATAAAATTTATAAACCTTTAGTCAATTTGATTTAAAAAAAGAAAGAAGAAAACCCAAATTGCTAGAATCATAAATGAAAAAAGTGAACTCACCACCAATGAGGAGGAAATTAAAGTAATAATTTGGAATTATTTTTACCAGCTCTATGCCAATAAATTTGACAATCTAAATGAAATGGATGAATATTTACAAAAATATAAATTGCCCAGGTTAAATTAAGAGGAAATTAAATACCTAGACAACCCTATTTCAGAAAAAGAAATTCAACAAGCCAAAAAAAGAAATCAAGAAAAGATCTCCAGGGACAGATGGATTTCCAAGTGAATTCTATCAAACATTTAAAGGAACAATTGGTTTCAATTCTATATAAACTCTTTGGAAAAATAGGTGAAGATGGAACTCTGTCTAACTCTTTCTATGACACCAATATGGTGCTGATACCTAAACTAGGAAGAGTTAAAACAGAGGAAGAAAATTATAGACCTATCTCCCTGATGAATATAGATGCAAAAATCTTAAAATCTTAGCAAAACAATTATAACAAGTTATCACTAAGATAATACACTATGCCCAAGTAGGATTTATCCCAGGAATGCATGGTTGGTTCAATATTAGGAAAACTATTAATATAATCAATTATATCAACAGTAAACCTATGAGAAATTATATGATCATACCAATAGATGCTGAAAAAGCTTTTGACAAAATACAGCACCCATTCCTACTAAAAACACTGGAGTGTAGGAATAAATGGATTGTTCCTTAGAATAATAAGCAGTATCTATCTGAAACTATCAACAAGCATTGTATGCAATGGGAATAGGCTAGAGGCATTCCCAGTAAGATCAGGGGTGAAACAAGGATGCCCATTGTCACCAATATTGTATTAGAAATGTTAGCTTCAGCAATAAGAGAAGAAAAAGAAATTGAAGGAATTAGAATTGGGAAGGAAGAGACAAAACTCTCACTCTTTGCAGATGACATGATAGTATACCTAAAGAATCCCCAAAAAACATATTAAAAAACTACTAGAAATAATTAGCAACTTTAGCAAAGTCATAGGATATAAAATAAACCCTCATAAATCTTTAACATTTCTACATATGACTAGCAAGATACAGTAGAAAGAGAAAATCCATTCAAAGTAACTTCAGACAATATAAAATACCTGGGAGTCTGCCAAGGCAGACTCAAAAATTTTTTAAAACAATTACAGGGGGGGGGCTAGGTGGCATAGTGGATAAAGCACCAGCCCTGGAGTCAGGAGTACCTGGGTTCAAATCTGGTCTCAGACACTTAATAATTACCTAGCTGTGTGGCCTTGGGCAAGCCACTTAACCCTGTTTGCCTTGCAAAAACCTAAAAAAAATTACAGAACACTTCTCAAACAAACAAAATCAGATTTAAATAACTGGACAAACATCAACTGCTCATGGATAGATCAAGCTAATATAATAAAAATGACAATTCTACCAAAATTAAACTACTTTTTTAGTGCCATACCAATCAAAATTCCAAAAAAATTACTTTAATGAGTTAGAAAAAGTTGTAAGTAAATCCATATGGAAAAACAAAAAGTTGAGAATTTCCAGAGATTCACTGAAAAAAGTGCAAAAGAAGGTGGCTTAACCTTACTAGATCTAAAATTATATTATAAAGCATCAGTCATCAAAAGTGACTGGTATTGGCTAAGAAACAGAGTGGTGCCTCAGTGGAATAGACTAGGTGCAATAGCAGGAAATGATTATAGTAATCTGCTGTTTGATAAATCCAAAAAGTCCAGTTTCTGGATAAAAAACTCTTCGATAAAAATTGTTGGGGAAATTGGAAGTTAGTATGGAAGAAACTTAGATTCAACCAACACCTCACACCCTATACCAAGATAAGATCAAAATGGATACAGGATTTAGACATAAACAACAATATTATAAGCAAACTAGAAGATCAAGGAGTAATTTACCTGTCAGATCTATGGAAAGGGAAGCAGTTTATGACCAAGGAAGAGATGGAGAACATCATTAAAAACAAACTAGATTATTTTGATTACATTAAATTAAAAAGCTTTTGCACAGACAAAACCACTGGAACCAAGATCAAAAGAAATGCAGTAAATTGGGAAACAATTTTTACAACTAGTATTTCTGACAAAGGACTTATTTCTAAACTATACAGAGAATTGAGTCAATTTTTTTTAAAAACAGCCATTTCTCAATTCCACAAATGGTCAAAGGATATGCAAAGGCAATTTATAGACGAGGAAACCAAAGTGATCCATAGTCATATGAAATATTGCTCTAAATCATTATTCATTAGAGAAATGCAAATTAAAGCATCTCTGAGGTACCACCTCATACCTCTCAGACTGGTCAATATGACCAGGAAGGACAATGATCAATGTTGGAAGGGATGTGGGACACTAATCATTGTAGGTGGAGCTGTGAACTCATCCAACCTTTCTGGAGAGAAATTTGGAGTTATGTCCAAAGGGTAACAAAAATATGCATCCAGCATGTTGATCCAGCAATACGACTACTGGGTCTTTACCCTGAAGAGATTATGAAAAAAGGTAAAAACATCATTTGTACAAAAATATTCATAGCAGCCCTGTTTGTGGTGGCAAAGAATTGGAAATTAAGTGAATGTCCTTCAATTGGGGAATGGCTTAACAAACTGTGGTATATGTATGTCATGGAACACTATTATTTTATTAGAAACCAGGAGGGATGGGAATTCAAGGAAGCCTGGAAGGATTTGCATGAATTGATGCTGAGCAAGATGAGCAGAACCAGAAAATCATTGTATGCAACATGGGGGTGATGATCAACCTTGATGGACTCGCTCATTCCATCAATGCAACAATCAGGGACAATTTGGGGGTTATTTGCGATGAAGAATACCATCTGAATCCAGAGAAAGAATTGTGGAGTTTGAACAAAGACAAGACTATTACCTTTAATTTAGGGGAAAAAACCCATTATCTTATTATGTAATTTTGCTATCTCTTATACTTTATTTTTCTTCTTTAAGGATATTATTTCTCTCTCATCACATTCAATTTAGATATACCATGGAAACAATGTAAAGACTAACAGACTGCCTTCTGGGGGGTGGGGGGAGGGAAGCAGAATTAGGGGAAAGATTGTAAAACTCAAAATAAATAAAATTTTAAAAAACCCAAAGAAATGAAACAAAACAACTATTTGGTACTGGTTTAAAAATAGAAAGGTTGCATTTCCCCTTGTCAGAGTACCTAAGATGGAGCTGTGGTTGGAGCCGTGCTTGGAGTTCTGGGCCGGGGTCCCACACCAGGCCAATTCTGTTGCATCCCGCCTGTCTCAGGAGCCTATCCAGGGCAGACAGCACTGTTTGTGGAGACCCCCATTATTCGGATGCAGAACCCAATGGTGACAGGGACCTTTGTCTTAGGTGTGAAATTTGAGGGTGGTGTAATAATTGCAGCAGATATGCTAGGTTCTTATGGCTCCCTGGCTCATTTCTGAAATATCTCTCGATACATGCATGTCAACAATAATATCATGTTTGGTGCCTCTGGGGACTATGCTGATTTCCAGTATGGGAAGCAAGTCATTGACCAGATGGTGATTGATGAAGAACTGCTGGGTGATGGACACAGCTACAGCCCCAAAGTCATCCATTCTTGGTTGACTAGAGCCATGTACAGCTGCTATTCTAAGATGAACCTGCTCTGGAACACCATGGTCATTGGTGGCTATGCTTATGGGGAAAACCTCCTTAGCTATGTGGACATGCTTTGCATAGCCCATAAAGCCCCAACTCTGGCCACTGGTTATGGAGCCTACTTGGCACAGCCTTTGATGCAAGAGATTTTGGAGAAGAAGCCCATTCCGAGTCAGGCCAAGGCTCAGGAACTGGTGGAGCACTGTATGTGAGTGTTGTAATACTGAATAACAGATTTGAATTTGCCACAGTGACTAAGAAAGGAATTGAAGTAGAGAGACCTCTGCCTGCAGAGACCAATTGGGATATTAACCACCTGATCAGTGGCTTTGAGTGATGTAGTTTTATCTCCAGCTTCATCTACTGTGTTCTAACTACTCGGACCCTGCTATTCAGGCCATGTTGGCTAACCCAAGACTGAGATTTGACTTTTTCCTTTTATAAGAGATTGGTAGGAAATAAATAATTCTGGACCTTCTGTCTTTGTGCTTGTGGGGTAAGATGGAGATCCTATGTTGCCTCTTGCAGTTCCCTTCCACCCAGGCAACAGTGTAGTCTCCATTCCCTCTTCAAGAGAATTAATTTGTTCTATGAAGACATGGCACCTATGCTGCTGACTTCTTTTGGACTTATAGGTTGAACTACAGAGGAAACCTTAAGTATACGTAGTCTGAAACAAAGATGATTCCCCACCCCCCAAACAAAATAGAGAGTTTGATGACAGGAACAGATCAAATATGAAACATATAAAAATAACCTCAGAAGCACAATATTCAATAAAATCTAAGATCCCAGTTACTGGAGGAGGTGGGGAGAGATTCATTATTTACAAAAACTGTTGGTAAAAATGGACAGATGTCTGACAAAAAAATAATCTTAGCCCAAGACCTTACACTACATACTAAGATAAACTCCAAATAGGTACATGACCTAAATATGAAAGATCACATCATAAATACATACATACATACATGAGCATATGTACACATACACGCATACAAAGAATTGAAGAAATTATTTTCAAGATCCATGAATAGGGTAAGTTTATAGTTAAATGAGTGATAATCACACAAAATAAAGTGGATAATTATATAACATATGTTTTTGCACAAATAGATAAATCTAACACTTAATTAGAAGAGAAAAAGGTACATGGGGAAGTCTTTCTAGCAAGTTTCTTTGATAAATATCCATATCATATACTCATACATGTATATACATATTTAAATATATCCACGTGGAACTGACATAAATTCATAAAATTAAGAAGCATTCTCCAATACATAGCCAAAGAACATAAAAACATAGTTTTCTTTTTAATGAATAATAATGTTTTTAATGAATAACAGTATTTTTAATGTTGGGGGAGGGAGAGAAATAGAGAAAAAGATATCAGTGTAACCAATTGTGATAGGACCAATGTCTCCCTGATGTAATATTTTTTCTTTCCACAATCAGCATGAGGAGACTTTTGCTAAAAGAAGACAGAGTTGACCCTGGGGCCTCTTGGCTTCTTGATCAGCTAAGGACATAAAACGTCCCTGTCATATGAAGTCTAAACCTTTCAGACTTGAGAAGTGCCCAAGATAACTCAAGCTGCTCTAATCTGATAACCTGATCATTTGAGTTTTCATATGGAGTAACCAGTTAAGAGAACTTAGTACTTTTGCATCCTTTTTTACATATCTTTGTTATGTTAAGGGAAAGCAAGCCTCCTTTTGTAAGTGTTCCATGACGCGTAAGTGCTGGCAATAGAGTCACCTCTCTACAAGTAACCAATATATCAAAAAACTGTCGAAATACATGCAATGTACAGTTGTGGACCTCCCACTTCTGCAAAGGTGCAGGATGTGGGTGTCTTTTTTGTATTATTTATTTTATTTTATATTATTACAATTATCTTGTTATGAGAGTAAACATAACCCCCCCCCCCCCAAGAAGATGAGAAATATCAAGAATAGTGAGAAAGAAAACATTGTACTTTAGTCTGTGTTCAGATTCCAATGGCTTTGTCTCTGGAGTAAGTTGCCTTCTTTATCATAAGTCCTCCAGAGAAATTGCTTCAATGTTTCTCCCACAGTTGCTATTATAAGCTGTATTTCCTTCTACTCTATTCCTCCTCACTCTCATTTATTCCATTCTCTCTCTCTCCTTTCATCCTGTCCCTGCTCAAAAGTGTGTTGTATTTGAGTACCCTCTCCCACAATCTTCACTCTCTTCTATCACCTAATTCTCCCCTCCCTCCCCCCATTCCCCCTTATACTATCTCTTTCTTCTCATTTTTCTCTAGGGTAAGATAGATTTCTATACCCTATTAAGTATATATATGTTATTTCCTCTCTGAGTCATTTCTAATGAGAATAAAGGCTCACTCATGCCCCCTCACCTTCCCCCCATTCCACTCCATTGAAAAAGCTTTTTCTTGATTCTTATGTGAAATATCTTAGCCCCTTCTTTCTCTCCTTTCTCTTCCTCCCAGTACTTCCCTTTATCAACCATTGAATTCATCTTATTACTATATTATAGCATTATATCCAACTCCTTCCTGTGCCCTCTCTATATATGCTCCTTCTAACAGTTCTTATAAATGAGAAGGTTCATATGAGTTATCAATATCTTCTTCCCATGCAGGAATACAAACATTTAACATCATTAAGTTCCTCATAGTTAGTCTTCTCATCCATCCCCTCTATGTTTCACCAGAGTCCTGTACTTGGAGATCAAACTTTCTGTTAAGCTCTGGTTGTTTCAATAGGAAAATTTGAAAGTTCATTGAAAATTCATCTTTTCCCCTGAAAGAGATTGTTCACTTTTGCTGTGCAGTTGATTTTCAGTTGTAAACCAAGATCTTTTGCTTTCCAGAATATTGTAGTCCACTCCCTACAAGCCCTCAATGTGGATGCTGCCAGATACTGTGTATAGAGCCACAATAGTTGAATTGTTTCTGGCAGTTTTTAGTATTTCCTCTTTGAGTTGGGAGTTTTGGAGTTTGGCTATAATATTACTGGAAGTTTTTCTTTTGGGATCTCTTTCAGGAGGTGATGGGTGAATTCCCTCAATTTCTACTTTACCCTCTGCTTCTAGGATCTCAGGGCAATTTTGCTGTATTATTTCTTGAAAAAGGAAGTCTAGGCTCTTTGCCTGGTCGTGACTTTCAGTTAGCCCAATAATTTTTAAATTATTTCTCCTAGATCTATTTTTGAGGTCAGTTTTTTTTTTATATTAATGATATAGTTCACATTTTCTTCTAATTTTTGGCTTTTTTGGAAGATTTTTATTTCTTCCTGACTTCTCACAAAATCATCAGCTTCCTTTAGTTCCATTCTGCATTTGAAGGAGTTATTTTCTTCAGAGAACTTTTTTTTATCTCCTTTTCCAGCTGGCCAATTCTATTTTTTAAGGCATTTTTCTCCTCATTTGCCTTTTGTGTTGATTTTTCCATTTGGCCTAAACTGGTTTTTTTGTTTGTTTGTTTGCTTTTTAGGTTTTTTGCAAGGCAAATGGGGTTAAGTGGCTCGCCCAAGGCCACACAGCTAGGTAATTATTAAGTGTCTGAGACCAAATTTGAACCCAGGTACTCCTGACTCCAAGGCCGGTGCTTTATCCACTACATCACCTAGCCACCCCTAAACTGGTTTTTAACATATCATTTTCTTCAGTATTTTTTTGTATTTCTTTCACCAAGCTGCTGATTTAGTTTTCATGATTTATCTGCATTGTTCTCATTTCTCCTTCCAATTTTTCCTCCACCACCGTTAATTGCTTTTCAAAGTCCTTTTTGAGCTCATCCAAAGCCTGAGTCAACTTTCTATTTCTATTTCTATTTCTCTTAGAGGCTTTGGATACAGAAGTTTCAAGTTGTCATCTTCTGAATCTTCCATGGGACCTACTTTGGTAGGTTATTACTTTATTTTCTATGGTCGGCTTCTTCTTTTTCTTTTGTTTGCTCATTTCCTCAGCCTAAGACTAATTTACCACACTTCCAAGGCTTTGGGAAGTTTTTGGGACACCCCACTGGGACCTTTATTCCTTCAAAGTATCATGTCCTTTTGCCTGTGCTTTGATATGTAGATAACCACAGGCCTTCCCCTCTGCCCTGGAGCTGTGAGGAAGATCCCTGCTGTCTTAGTATGGAAGCCCAAACTACAACCTGTATCCGAGTGTGGGCAAACAGCTGAGTCCTGCTCCAGGGAGAGCAGAGAGATTTCTACAGTATTCCCTGACCCCCAGAGTTGTGCTCTGCAGATGGAGGCTGGCTTCCCTGATTCCCGCTGCAGGTTCTCACCACAGGGATGTTCTGAGGCCAGTGCTCTCACACTCTTGTGCAGCAGAGTTCTCTCACTGCCCCTTTAAAACTGTTCCTAGTGATCCCTGGGCTGTGCTGTGGCCTAGGCTTTTTTTTCAGTCCCGGGTCCCAGTGAAACAGACCCTTCGCACAGAACTTCTGAGTTGTCTTGGACTGGGAAATTGAATCACTCAGTCTTTCTGTGGGTTCTGCCCCTCTAAATTTTGGTTAGAGTCATAATTTGATGGCTTTTGGAGGTTTTTGGGGAAGGAGTTTCAGGGAAATCTTGCCTTCATACACTATCTTGGCTCTGCCCCCATTGATGTCTTTTAATAGTTCTTTTGAGCTGGGCTTTTTCTTTATAATTTAACAAGAATCACTTTTTTTTAGATTTTTGCAAGGCAAATGGGGTTAAGTGGCTTGCCCAAGGCCACACAGCTAGGTAATTATTAAGTGTCTGAGGCTAGATTTGAACCCAGGTACTCCTGACTCCAGGGCCGGTGCTTTATCCACTACACCACCTAGCTGCCCCAAGAATCACTTTTGATTGTGTATGTGTGTGTATTTTCTTTCCATTTTCCATTTTAGTCATCATTTAAGGTTTTCTTGGCTTTGCTTTCTTCACTCCACATCAGATCATGGAGATGCTTTCATCTTTTCCTGTATTAATCATATTTATCATTTCTTATAGAAGAGTAATAGTCATTAGAATCATATTACACAATTTGTTTAGCCATCCTCCAACTGATGCACATTTATTTTTTTCCAATTCTTTGGAAAAAAAGAGTGCTGCTATAAATATTTTATTATTTATGGAAATTTTCTTCTATCATTACCCTAAAGAAAGAAGGGTAAAAGTCTAGTAGTAGAATCTCTGAGTCAAAAGGTATTAACATTTTAATCATTTAATTTGCATAAGTTCACCTTGCTTTCCAATATGATTTGTACTGATTCACAACTTTACCAACATTACCCTAGTGTGCCTGTCTCCCCACAACCTTTCTAATATTGAACGTTGACATCTTTGTCATTTTTGAAACTAAGCATTGTTTTTATTTGCATTTCTCATGTTATTAATGATTTTAAGTATAATTTCACATGGTTATAAATACTTTCCAAACCTTTTAAAAATTTTTATTTATTTATTTAAGGCCCAAGGTCACAGAGCTAGGCAATTATTAAGTGTCTGAGTCTGGATTTGAACTCAAGTCCTCCTGACTCCAGGGCTGATGGTCTGTCCACTATGCTGCACCAACACCTTCCAATTCTTTTGAAAACTCTTTGCTTATATCTTTTGATCACTTTTGTATTGGGAAATGTTAATTGGCAATATCTTTGACACTAAATCCTTATCAGAGAAATTGGATACAAAGCTTTCCTTCTCTAGGTGCATTAATGTTATCTGTGAAGAACATTTTCAGTTTCATGTAATCAAAGATGCCTATTTTATCTTTTGCAATAACCTCTAATCCTTGTTTGTTTAAAAGTATGTCTCTAACTTTTGATTAAGAAAAGGAAATGATCTTTTTCTCTTCTAATGTTTACAGAAAGTTTTATATATGCTCTTTAATTCTAATATATATTCATTTAGAATATATTTTTGAAAAAAAAAAAGGCCCAAGAGGTTGGCCTAAGCCTACTTTCTGCTAAACTACTTTTTAGTTTTCCCCACCAGTTTTCCTCAAATAGGGAGTTCTTTCCTAAGGAAGATTATTATTGAACACTTTTAAGGGGCTATTGAATCCCATCATCTGATTCCTCGTCTTTTTCTGTTAATTTCTATTAATCAATATCTGTTCTGTTGATCTACCTCTCTATTTTTCAGGAGGAGATCTAGTTCCAAGAGTAGCAGCCAGTCAACCAGCCTCACAGCAGGAGGACTATAGCAAGGCTCCAAGACTGAGGCTATCCACCAGTGAAGTCCAACTCTCCTACAAAACAGCAGCTCCCTAGGCAAGTGAGCAGTCTACAGCACAACAAGGGCCCAACCAGCAACTCAGCCCAGCACAAGCCATCCTTGACACCATTACTGATATCATATTTCCCTGAAAATAAGACCATATCTTATATTAGTTTTTGCTCTAAAAGACACATTGGGTTTATTTTCATATTTTTACAGATAGGCAGCTATTCCTGCAGGAATGATGATTTGTTCTATTGCCTTTGCAAGGAAGTTCTTCATGTCTCAAGTGAGGTGAGACCTAGCTGAATCCCAGACCAGTAGACTTCTTTGGCCACAGCAACATTAAATCATCCCACTTCCTTATAACTATTTGTGTACAACAGGCTTTTTCAGTTTCAAGAACATAAATGCCTGAAACATGGTCAGTCTTATTTTTCTTGGCCAGAGTAATGACTATAGGTGGGACTTCCTTTATAGTGTCTGCACTCTGATTGGTCTTTTGGCAATGCATTTTGAATTCATCCGCTTACAGTGGCATCCACCTCTTATTCAAAGGCACCCTCTTGGATAGTTACAAATACTAACTAAAATTTATATTATTATTTATTTTATTTATTTTTAGGTATTAATATAAATGATATTTATATTTAATTATTTATTAATATTATTATTTTCTAAAGAAATATGTGTGTTGCAGCAGATGTACTAAATGTATCTGCCTATCTGACCATCTTAACTGGGGCTTATTTTGGGGGCAGAGCTTATATTGTGAACTGCTAGGGCTTATTTTCCCTGGGGAAGACCAGAAACAAGATTCCAGAAATCCAGCAGAAAAGTCCCCCTCCTGGAGCAGGATAGAAGCTAAACTCTACACTCAGGGGAGACCAACAGGGGGACCTGACTCCCTTGAACAAGTCAGCAGGGTAGCCTACCCTCCTGTGAAAACAAACAGCTTTGCCCTGAAGTATTGAAGGTCAGCAGTAAAACCCTGAGCCCCAGCACAAAAACAAAAAACAAACAAAAAAAAACCTTGTAACAGTGCTAGGCCAGAGCCCAACTTTTACATAAAAACTCTAAGTAAAAAAAAAAAAACAAAAAAACTCTTAAGTCATAAAAAGGCCAGAAAGTGAGCAAAAACCAAAAAAAATTGACTGTAGAGTTACTATGATGACAGGAAAGATCAAGGCATAAACTTAGAAGAGTATAATAGTGTCAAAATGGCTATAGGTAAAGCCTCAAAGAAAAATGTAATTCAAACTCAGGGCCAAAATAGACTTCCTAGAAGTGCTTAAAAAGATTTTTTAAAAGCAAATTAGGAAAGTAGGAAAAAATTGGGAAAAGAAATGAGAATAATGCAAGAAAATCAGGAAAAAAAATTCAATAGTCCATGGAAAGACAAACAAAAATTTACTGAAGAAAATAACTCCCTAAAAATAAAATTGATGGAAAAGGAAATCTGAAAACTCACTGAAGAAAATAATTCCTCGAAAATTAGAATTGAGTAAGTGGAAGTTAATGATTCTATGAGAAATCAAGATAGAATTAAATAAAATCAAAAAGGTAAAAAAATAGAAGTAAATGTTAAATTTCTTATTAAAAAAAACTGACCTAAGGGGCGGCTAGGTGGCATAGTGGATAAAGCACTGGCCTCGGAGTCAGGAGTACCTGAGTTCAAATCTGCTCTCAGACACTTAATAATTACCTAGCTGTGTGGCCTTGGGCAAGCCACTTAACCCCATTTGCCTTGCAAAAACCTAAAAAAAAAACTGACCTAGAAAATAGACCCAGAAGAGATAATATAAGAATTATTGATCTAACTGAAAGCCATGATTTAAAAAAAAAGCCTGGACAACATTTTTAAAGAAATTACCAAAGAAAACTGCATTGAAATATTTGAACCAGAGGACAAAATAGAAATGAAAAGAATCCACCATAAATACAGCCAAAATGAAAGCTACCAGAAACATCATAGAAAAATCCAAGATCAAGAAGAAAGTACTGCAAGAAGCCAAAAAAGAAACAATTCCAATTTTCTGGAGCTACAGTCAGGATTATGTAGGATTTGTAAACTTCTATACCAAAGAACCAGAACGTTGGAATAGTATATACCTGAAGGCAAAGGAGTTAGAATAATAAGAATCATCTATTCAGAAAAATTGAATATAACCTTTCACAGAACCAAAAATTGATATTTAATGAAATAGAGGACTTTCTAGTGTTCCTAACTAAAATACCAGAGTTGAATAAAATATTTGACCTTCAAATACAAGAATCACAGAAAACATAAAAATGTAGAAAAGAAATAAGAAAGAGAAAATATAAGATTCAATAAGGATAAGCTTTTTATATTTCTACATGGTAAGATGATATTTGTAGCTCCTAAGAACTTGATCACTATAAAGGCAATTAGAAGGAGTATATATAAACAAAGGCCATGAATATAAAGATGCCTTTGATGGGATGATACCCCCCTTACAAAAAAAGGTGTAAGAAATAAAATTGTCCTGGAAGAAGGAGAGAAGAGATTGAATGGAGGAAATTATCTCACATAAAAGAGACATAAAAGAAATTTAATGGAAAGGAAGATAACAGGGGTGATAGACAAAGTATAAACCTTACTCTCATCCAAAATGGCTCAGTGAGGGAGTAACATACATACTTTAATATAGAAATCTATTTTACACTATAAGGAAATGTTAAAAAAAAGGGGTAGGAATAAAAGAAGGGGGAAGAGAGAATTGAAAAGGAAAGGGCAGATTGGGTAAGTTAATGATCAGAAGTAAAACAATTTTGAGAAGGGAAGGGAAAGGATGGGGGTGGTTATAAAAGGACAGGATAACAAGGGAATATGAAGGGAAATAAGCAGGTTGTTATAATTATAAATGTGAATCGTATGAACTTATCTATTAAATGGAAGCAGATAGCAAAATGGATTAAAACCAGAATCCTAAAATATGTCACAAGAAAAACACTTGAGAGAGTGATATATACACAGGGATTAAGATAAGAAATTGGAGCAGAATTTTTTTGCACTTAATAGTATTTTATTTTTTCAATTACATGTAAAAATAATTTCTACATTCATTTTTAAGATTGTGAATCCCAAAATTTTCTCCCTCCCTTCCTTACCTCCCCCCCAAGAAAACAAGCAATCTAATCATGTTAAACATATTCCCACATTAGTCATATTATGAAAAATGAATAAGAACAAAAGGGGGAAAAACCCACAAGAAAGAAAATACAAAAAACAAAATTGAAAATAGTGTACTTCAATCTACATTCAGACCCCAAAGTTCTTTCTTTAGATATTGTTGGCATTTTCATCACTTTTGCAATTGTCTTTGGATCATTGTATTGCTGAGAAGAGCTAATTCTTTTTTTAAAAATTAATTAATTAATTAATTTGTTCTTATTTTTGTGCAAATAATGTTTTTAATACATTACTAAAATATTCTTGTTTAAGAGTAAACATAATGTCCCCTCCCTCCAAAAAATATAGACCCACATGAGTAATAAAGAGAAAAAAATTAAAATTAAAACTAAAAATAACAACAACAACAACAACAACAACAATAATAATGATAGGTGCAGCCAGGTGGCATAGTGGACATAGCACCAGCCCTGGAGCCAGGAGCACCCGAACCCAAATCCAGCCCCAGACACCCAACAATCACCCAGCTGTGTGAACCTGGGCAAGCCACCCCAACCCCATTTCCCTGCAAAAAAAAAGAAAAGAAGAAAAAGGCCCAAAATAAAATAATAATAATAATAATAATAATAATAATAATAATAATAGTAGGGATAGCCAGTTGGCACAGCAGACAGAGCACCAGTCCTGGAGCCAGGAGCACCCAGGTCCAATTCTGGCCTCAGACAGGCAACAATAACCCAGCTATGTGGCCCCAGGCAAGCTACCTAGCCCCATTTGCCCTGCAACCCCCCATAATAATAATAATAATAATAATAATAATAATAATAATAATAAATGTGCTTCAGTCTGTGTTCCAACACCTCCAGCTGTGTTGCGGGTGGATCACATTCTTTATGATAAGTCCATCACAAAAGCTACTTCCATATTTTTCCACTGTTGCCATTGCTGATCGCAACTCCCTCCATTCGTACTTCTCCACTACCATGTACTATATTTTCTCTCTCCTTTCACTCCATCCCTCTTCTTAAATGTGCTGTAGGGTAGCTGAGTGGTGCAGCAGACAGATCCCCAGCCCTGGGGCCAAGAGGCCCTGAGCCCCCATACCACCCCTTAGGCCCATCATCCACCTGGCCTTATGGTCCTGGACAGGCCATCCAATCCCCGCCCCTTGCAAGAAGTAAAAAAGAAAATATGTTATATCTGACCATTCTACCCCCAAGGTCCATCTTCTGCTCCATCACTCACATCCCCCCTCCCATCCCCTTTCTCTCCTTCTTATTCTAGATGTCTATATCCCATGGAGTATATATATGCTGTTTCCTCTCCTAGCCACCCCCTTGCCTTCCCTCCTTCCATATCATTACAATAGCTCATTGTAATGAAAAAAAAATTCATTATATGAAATATCTTAGCCTATTCCACCTCTTCTTTTTCTTTCTCCCATTACATTTTCCTTTTAGCCATTGACTCCATTTTTATACTATATAATATCTTCAAATTCAGCTCTCTCCTGTGCTACATCTATAAAAGCTCCTTCTACCTGATTAAATGAGAAGGTTCATATGAGCATTATCAGTATCATTTTTTTCTATGCAAGAATACATGTAATTCATCATCATTAACTCCCTCATATTTTACCCTTCTCCTCCACTCTCTGTGCTTCACCTGAGTCCTGTATTTGAAGACCAACCTTTCTGTTTAGTTCTGGCCATTCCAACAGGAACATTTGAAATTCCCCTGGTTCATTGAAAGTCCATTTTTTCCCTGGAAGACGACATTCAGTTTTGCTGGGTAGTTGATTCTAGGATATCAGGGCAAATTTTCTGTAGAAATTGTTTGAAAATGATGTCAAAGCTCTTTTCCTGATCATGACTTTCAGGTATTTCAATAATTTTTAAATTATCTTTCCTGAATCTGTTTTCCATATCAGTTGTTTTTTCAATGAGATGTTCTTCTAATTTTTCATTCTTTTGGTTTTGAAGTATTGTGTCTTGATTCCTCATAAAATCAGAAGCCTCCTTCAGTTCCACTCTAATTATGAAGGATTTGTTTTCCTCAGGGAGCTTTCTTATCTCATTTTCCATCTGACCAATTCTGTTTTTTAAAGCATTCTTCTCCTCAATAACTTTTTGAACTGTTTTATCCATTTGACCTGTGCTGGTTTTTAAACATGCTATTTTCTTCAGCATTTTTTGGATCTCCTTGACTAAGCTGCTTACTTCTTTTTCATGTTTTTCCCTCATCTCTCTCATTTCTTTTCCCAATTTTTCTTCTATCTCCCTTACTTGATTTTCAAAGTCTTTTTTTTGAGCTCTGTCATGGCCTGAGCCCAATTTCTGTTTCTCTTGGAGTCTTCAGATACAGGAGCTTGTACTTCCTCATCTTTTGACTGAGTATTTTGATCCTTCTTGGGATCATAAACAAAGTATTTCTCAATGGTGTTCCTCTTTTTTCTGTGCTTACTCATTTCTCCAGCCTGTGCCTGGTTTTGGGGGTGCTTCCTGAGCTTTTGAGTATTATTGGGACACACACCCCACAAGGATCTCAGTGTGTGAAGCTCTGACTTCCCTCCTGCTCTGTGAATGACCACAAGCACACCCCTCTGCCATGGGGCTGAGGGGGGGGGGGCTGCTCTTCTATGGGGGGCCTGGACTGCAATCAGGATCTGAATGTGGTCAGAGCCCCAGAGTCCTGTTCCAGGGAACAGAGGACAGACCTCAGCAGTCTCTCTCTCCACTCCCCTACCTAGGCTCAGCACTCATGCTTGGGGACACCTGCTTACTGGCTCCACCTGCTTCTGGTTCCTGGATTTGGGCTACCGTGGCCATGCTACTCACTGAGTGCCCTGAGGGCTGGGCTTCATGTGCTCTCTCTGGCAGAGGTTCCCCCCTCTGATCCCCCAAGTTGTGCCCGGTACTCCCCGAAGTGTAGGTGAAGAAACTGCTCCCGCTGCCGTGAGTTGTGACTCCCAGCATCCTGAGGCTGCCTCCCAGAGGCTGAAGTTCCTTCACTCTGGCAGACGCCCTTCCAACCCTGTGGAGTGGTGCCTTTCTGCTCTTTTCCAGGCTACTTTGGTCTGGAGAATTGCCTCACTGGATCCCTCTGTGGGTTCTGTCTCTCAAAAATTCCGTTAGAGCCTTTATTTTGTAAGTTTGGAAATATCAGAGAGACAGCACCTAAGAGACGATCCTTTCCTGTTGCCATCTTGGCTGTTCCCTGGAAAAGAGCTACTTCTGTCATAATGAACCATCACACAATGTTGCTGCATCTGTGTACAATGTTTTCCTGGTTTTACTCACTTCACTCTAAGTATCAGTTCATGTAAGTCTTTTCAAGTTTTTCTGAAACCTCCTGCTCATTATTTCTTATAGAACAATAATATACTATTACATTCATATAGCACAGTTTGTTCAGTCACTCATTGATGGATGATATCTCCACAATTTCCAATTCTTTGCTACCATAGAAAGAGCTGAAAATAACTTGCTTTTTTCATTAATTATTTTCCCAATTCCTTGAAAAGATAATTTTCAACATTCAGTTTTGTTAAGTTTTCCTGCCCTAATATTGCAAACAATCTGTTATAGGTTATACATGTACAATCATGTTACATATTTCCATATTAGTCATGTTGTAAAAGAAGAATCAGAACAAAAGAGAAAATCCATTAGCAAGAAGAAATAAAAAACAAATTTTTAGAAGTGAAAACATTATTTGGTCTCCACAGTTCTTTCTCTAGATGTGAATGGCTTTTTCCTATCACATTTCTTTTAATCACTGTATGGCTGAGAAGAGTTAAGTCTATCATGGTGGTTCATCATACAAGGTTGCTGTTCCTGTGTACAGTGTTCTACTGATTCTGCGCACTTCACTCAGAATTAGTTTATGTAAGTCCTTCCAGTTTTTTTTAACCTACCTGAAGCATAATTTATTATGCTTTAGCTGAAACAAAATAGCAGGGACAATATCATGATCTCAGACAAAGCAAAAGCAAAAATAGATCTCATTAAAAGAGATCAAAAGAAAACTACATCTTACTGAAATCAGGTACCATAGACAATGAAGTCATTTCAAACTAAACATATACACCAAATGCTATAGCATCTAAATTTTTGAAAAGGTTGAATGATTTGTAGGAGGAAATAGATAATAAAACTGTATTTGTAGGGTATTTCAGCTTTCCCCCTCTGAGAACTATAAATCTAGCCAAATATTAAATAAGAAAGAGGTTAAGGAAATGAATAAAATTCTGGAAATGTTAGATATGATAAATCATAGGAGAAAACTGAATAGGTATAGAAAGGAATTTACCTCTTTCTGAGCAGTACATGACAACCTACACAAAACTGACCATAGAAACAGTTGATAATTCAATTAAATACAATGACAATGAGACAACATACAAAATTTATGGGATGTAGCCAAAAATAGTACTTCCGGGAAATTTCATATTTCTAATTACATCCATAAACTTACATCTATAAACTAGAGAAAATTCAGATCAATGAAGTGGGCATGCAACTAAAAAAATTAGAAAAAAGAACAATTTAAAAATACCCAACTAATCACCAAATTATAAGTCCTGAAATTCAAAGGAAAGATTAATAAAGCTGAAAGTAGGAAAACTATTGAAGTAATAAAACTAGAAGCTGGTTTTATGGGGTAAAAAACAATAAAACAGATAAACCATTCATTAGTTTGATTTTAAAAAGCTAAAGAAGAAAACCACATCAGTAGTATCAAAAATGAAAGGGATGAATTCATCATCAATGAAGAGGAAATTAAGACAATTGTTAAGAGGTATTTTGCCCAATTATATCTCAATAAATTTGAAAATCAAAATAAAATGGGTGAATATCTACATAAGTATAAACTATTCAGAATAGCAGACTAAGAAATAAAATATATAAATTATCAAATTAGAAAAGAAATTGAACAACTCATCAGTCAACTTCCTAAGAAAAAATTCCCAGAACCCAATAGATTCACAAATAAATTCTACCAAACTTTTAAAAAACAATTAATTCCAATACTATATAAACAATTTGTAAAAATAGGTGAAGGAATTCTACCAAATCTTTTTATGACATAAATATGGTGCTGATACCTAAACCAGAAAGAGCCAAAACAGAGAATGAAAATTATAAACCAATTTCTCTGTAAAATTATAAATTAATTTCCTTGATGAATATTGATGCAAAAAATTAAATAAAATACTAGATAAAAGATTACAAAATATCCCAAGGATCATACATCATGACTAGATGGCATTTGGTATTACATTTAGTATTAGGAAAACTATCAACATAATTGATAGTTATGACAAAAATAATAATAAGTACCAGTAATAAATAATAATAATAATAATAATAAAACCAACAGAAATGATCTGATTATTTTAATGAATGCAGAAAAAAGCCATTGACAAATACAGCATAAATGGAGCTTACTTTAAAATTATAAGAACTATTTATCTAAACCAACAGCAAGCATTATCTGTAAAGGGAATAAGCTAGAAGCCTTCTCAATACAATCAGGCATGAAACAATGATGCCCATTAACACCACTATTATATAATATTGTATTAGAAATGTTAGGTACAGCAATAAGAGAAAATAATTAAGAATTAGAAGAGCCTATGAGGAAACAATACTTTATCTCTTTGGAGAGGATATTAACTTAGACAATCCCAGGTAATCAAGTAAAAAACTATTTAAAATTATTAAAACATTTTAGCAAAGTTGCAAGAAACTAAATAAATTCCCATAAAGTATTATTATTTCTAAATATTACCAACAAAATCCAACAGCAAGATTAGAATGATATATTCCATCAAGATAACTGTAGAAAATATAAAATACTTGGGATTCTACCTTCCAAGACAAATCCAGAAGATGAACACAACTCTAGACCAATTTTCACACAAATAACATAAGATCTAAACAATTGGAAAAATATTCGTTGCTCATGGGTAGGCCAAAGCAATAAAATAAAAATGACAATTCTGCCTTACTCTATTTATTCAGTGTAATACCAATAAAAGTATCTCATAGAGCTATAAAAAAATAATAAGAAAATTAATTTGGAAGAACAAAAGCTCAAGTCTATCAAGGGAATCAATGGAAAAAAAATTGTGAAAGAAGGTGATATCATCATGCCAGATCTCAAATTGTATTACAAAGTGGCAATTATCAAAACAATCTAGTACTAGTTAAGAAATAGAGTGCTGGATCAGTGAAATAGATTAGCTACAAATTAAATTATAGTAAATGACCATAGAAATCTAGTATATGATAAACTCAAAGATCCAAGCTTTTAGAACAAAAACTGCTAAGCAAATCAGAATACAATATGGCAGAAACTAGGTATTGACCAACATGTCACACTACATACCAAGAAAAAAATTAAAATGACTATAAGGATGATAATGGATAATACCATAAAGGATGATACCATAAGCAAATTAAGAGTGCATGGAATAGGTATAAGATTTATGAAAAGGGAAGAATTTAGGACCAAAGAAAATATAGAAAGCATTACAAAATGCAAAATAGATAATTTTGATTATATAAAATTAAAAAGGTTTTTCACACACAAAAAAACAATGCAACCAAAATTATAAGGAAAGGAGAGAACTGGGGAAAAATATTTGTCACTAGTATCTCTGATGAAGACCTCATTTCTCAAATATATATAGAGAATTGAATCAAATTTGCAAAAATATAAATCTCCCCAATTGATAAAGATATGAACAAGCAGTTTTCAGATAAAGAAATCAACTTTCTATAGTCATATGAAAAAATGTTCTAAATCTCTTTTTTTAATTTATTTTTTTATTCTCATTTTGTACAAATGTTGTTTTACATTAATAAAATATTCTTGTTTACAAGTAAACAAAATACCCCTCCTCCCCCATGAATATAGATAGACTTGCTTGGGCGAAAAAAGTAAAGGAGAGAGAAAAAAATTAAAATTAAAAAATAATAATAGTAATAATTGTAGGTATGGCCAGGTGGCACAATGGACAAAGCACCAGCCCTGGAGCCACGAGCACCCGAGCCCATATCCAGCATCGTAAACCCAACCATCACCCAGCTGTGTGACATGCAAGCCACCCGATCCCCACTGCCCTGCAAAAACCAAAAAGAAGAAAAAAAAAGACCCAAAATAAAATAAAATAGTAATGATAGTAGGGGTGGCTGGGTGGCAGACAGAGCATTGGCTCTTGTGCCAGGAGCACCTGGGTCCAAATCTAGCCCCAGACATCCAAAGATCACCCTGCTATGTGGCCCCAGGCAGGCCATCCAGCCCCACTTGCCCTACACCCTCCCCCAAATAATAATAACAGAAAATGTGCTTGAGTCTTTGTTCCAACACCAACAACTCTGTCATGGGTGGATCTCATTGCTTATGATAAGTCCATCACAGAAGTTACTTCCATATTTTTCCACTGTTGCCATTGCTGATCGCAACTCCCTCCTTTCTTATTTCTCCACTACCCTGTACTCTATTTTCTCTTTCCTTTCACTCTGACTCTGCTGTAGGGTCGCTGAGTGGTGCAGCAGACAGATCCCTGGTCCTGGGCAGGCCTTCCAATTCCAGCCCCTTGCATGAAGTAAGAAAGAAAATGTGTTATATCTGGCCACTCTCCCCACATGGTCCATCCTCTCCTCCTTTATTCACATCCCCACCCCTTCCCCCTGCTTCCCCCTCCTTCTTACTCCAGATGTCTATACTGCATTGAGTATATATGCTGTTTCCTCTCCTAGCCATCTCTGATGAGAGCAAAAGTTCCCTCATTCCCCCTTGCCTCCCCCCTTCCATATCATTGCAATAGCTCATTGTAATAAAAAAAAATCTTATGTGAAATATCTTGGACTATTCCCCCCTCTCCTTTTTCTTTCTCCCATTCCATTTCCCTTTTTTTCTATTGACTCCATTTTTTACACCATATTTTATCTTCGAATTCAGCTTTGTCCTGTGCTTCAACTATAAAAGCTCTCTCTACCTGCTCTATTAACTGAGAAGGTTCATATGAGTATTATCAGTGTCATTTTTCTATGCAGGGATACATTGCAGTTCATCCTCATTAAGTCCCTCATATTTCCCCCCTCTCCTCCAATCTCCATGCTTCACCTGAGTCCTGTATCTGAAGATCAAACCTTCTATTCAGCTCTGGCCATTCCAAAAGGAACCTTTGAAATTCCCCTGGCTCATTGAAAGTCCACCTTTTTCCCTGGAAGAGGACATTCAGCCTTGCTGGGTAGTTCATTCTTGGCTGCATTCTAAGCTCTTTTGCCTTCCAGTATATTGTATTCCAAGCCCTACGAGCTTCCAATGTAGTTGCTGCTAAGTCCTGTGTGATCCTGACTGCAGCTCCATGATATTTGAACTGTGTCCTTCTGACTGCTTGTAATATTTTCTCTTTGACTTGGGAGTTCTGGAACTTAGCTATAATATTCCTAGGGGTTGGTTTTTTGGGATCTCTTTCTCTGGGGGATCAGTGGATTCTCTCCATTTCTATTTTGTCCTCTGCTTCTAGAATATCAGGGCAATTTTACTGTAGTAATTCTTTGAAAATGATGTCAAGGCTCTTTTCCTGATCATGACTTTCAGGTATTCCAATAATTTTTAAATTATCTTTCCTAAGTCTGTTTTCCATATCAGTTGTTTTTTCAATGAGATATTTCACATTTTCTTCTAATTTTTTATTTTTTTTGTTTTGAAGTATTGATTCCTGATTTCTGGTAAATTCATCAATCTCCCTGAATTCTATTCTTTGTCTGAAGGATTTGTTCTCCTCAGAGAGTTTTCTTATCTCTTTTTCCATCTGGCCAATTTTGCTTTTTAAAGCATTCTTCTCCTCAATAACTTTTTGAACTGTTTTATCCATTTGACCTAAGCTGGTTTTTAGCATGCTATTTTCTTCAGCATTTTTTTGGATTTCCTTGACTAAGCTGCTGACTTCATTTTCATGTTTTTCCTGCATCTCTCTCCTTTTTTTCCCAGTTTTTCTTCCAACTCCCTCATTTGATTTTCAAAGTCTTTTTTTGAGCTCTGTCATAGCCTGAGCCCAATTTCTGTTTTTCTTGGAGTCTTTAGATGCAGGAGCTTGTGCTTCCTCATCTTCAGACTGAGTATTTTGATCCTTCTTGGGCTCATTTGCAAAATATTTCTCAATAGTCTTCCTTTTGTTTCTCTGCTTGCTCATTTTCCCAGCCTGGGCCTGGTTTGGGGTGCTTCCTGAGCTTTTGGGATACTCCCACAAGGGTCTCAGTGTGTGAGGCTCTGTCCTCCTTCCTGGTCTGTGAATGACCATAAGCACCCCCCTCTGCCACGGGGCTGAGGTGGGGGGGGGGGGGCCCTGCTGTTCTATGGGGAGCCTAGACTGCAATCAGGATCTGAATGTGGTCAGAGACCCAGAGTCGTGTTCCAGGGGCAGAGGACAGAGCTCTGCAGTCTCTCTTCACTCCCCTCCCTCAGCTCAATGGGCTCATGCCCTGGGGGCTCCTGCTTACAGGCTCTGCCTGCTTCTGTTTCCGGATCTGGGCTGCTGAAAGACCAAGCTGCTCCCTGTGTGCCCTGAGGGCTGGGCTCCACATTCTGGCTCTGGCAGAGGTCCCCAGCTGTTCCCCCACTTTGTGCCCAGTGCTCCTTGGGGTGCAGCTCAGGAGACTCCCCCACTTCTGTGAGCTGGGGCTCCCAGCGCCCTGGAGCTGCCTCTGGGAGGCTGAAGTTCTTTCGCTCTGGCGGGCCACCCCTCCAACCCCAGGGGAGCAGAGCCTTTCTGTTCTTTTCCAGGTTACCTTGAGTAGGAGAACTGCCTCACTGGGTCCCCTTGTGGGTTCTGTCCTTAGTGGGGGAGTCTCCTAGCTGATGAGTTTTATCAGAGAGCTCCTAAGACTGGATCCCTTCTTGTCGCCATCTTGGCTCCGCCCCCTAAATCTCTTTTGATTAGAAAATTGAAAAGCAAATTAAAACAATTCTATGGTCTCACTTCACAACTATCAGATTGGTTAATATAATAAAAAAGAAAATGTTGGATATTGATGGGGATGTGAGAAAACTGGGACACTAATGTATTATTGGTGGAGTTCTGAACTCTGACCATTCTGAAAAACAATTTGAAACTATGCCCCAGGACTATAAAATTGGGCATACCCTTTGATCCAGTAATACCACTATTAGGTCTATATCCCAAAGACATCCCCCGAGGTGGGGGGGGAGAGTACCTATTTATGCAAAAATATTTATAGCAGCTCTTTTTTTGATGGTTAAAAACTGGAAATCAAAAGTATGCATATCAATTAGGAAAGAGCTAAAAAAGCTATGGTATATAATGATAATGAATATTATTGTGCTATGTGAAATGGCAAGCAGGATGATTTCAGAAGAACCTGAAAGACTTACATGAACTGATGTATAGTAAAGTAAACAGAACCAAGACAATATTGTACATAGTAATAGAAGTATTGTTCATTGAAGAACTGTAAATTATTTAGCTGTTTTCAACAGTACAACTAACACAATTCAAGCCAATCCCAAAGGACTAATAATGAAGCATACTATCCACTTCTAGAGAAAGAACTGATATTGTTTCAGTACAGATTGAAGCATGCTATTTTTTCACTTTCTTTCATTTGAGTCTTCTACAAAATTATTAATATGGAAATATTATACATACTGTACATCTATAAATCCTATCAGATTGCTTACCATCTCAGTGAGGGGAGAAGGAAAGGAGGGATAGAATTTGGAACTTAAAACTTTAAATAAAAATATAATTGGGAAATATTTAATGAAATAAACAAATATATCATCTAGTTTATGTAATAAAATGAATTAATATTTTATCAAGTTCTATAAAGTAAAATAAGTAATTTTTAAAGTAAGTTATTCAGCCCTTCAACAATTGTATAAAATGCTCTAAATTCCAATTAATTAGAGAAATACAAATCAAAGTAATTTCGAGGTTTCACTTCACTCTCATCAGACTGAAGTAGTTAGGAAAGAAAAATGGCAAATGTTGGAGGAGTTGCTAAAAAAAAAAAAAAAACAGGTACACTAGTACACCAGTGCTTTGAAGTAGTCTAGCAATTCTGGAAAGTAAACTGGAACTATGTTCCTCTCCCCTCACCCCAATGATTAAATTATCCATATCCTTTAAAACAATTACAGGGCCACTGTGCCTAAACCCCCAGAGTTCAAAGAAAGAAGAAATCTACAAATCCATAGTATTCCAAAAGGCTTTTGGGATAGTCTGTATTTATAATTGCTCTCTTCATAGTAGTCAAAATTTATAAAATGCCCTATTGGGAAATAACTAAATAAATCATTATACATAATTTTTTAAAAGTTTTTTGCAAGGCAATGGGGTTAAGTGGCTTGCCCAAGACCACACAGCTAGGTAATTATTAAGTGTCTGAGGTTGAATTTAAACTCAGGTACTCCTAACTCCAGGGCTGGTGCTCTATCTACTGTGCCACCTAGCCACCCCATGATACATAATTTCAATGGAATGTTACCATATTATAAGAAGTGACTAAATGGTCAATTTCAGAGGAAACTGGGAAGACGTGAATGAATTAATGAAAAGTAAAATGAGAATAATTGCTATGAGAGCAATTTATATTATATTGTAAACCAAAAAAAAAAAGCTTGGAAAACTGTATACCTATGATCATTGCAATGATAAATCACAAATGCAGAGGACCAAAGTTGAAACATACCAGTCACCATCTACAAAAGAAATACTAAACTTATGATGCAGAGATTTCCATTTTTGGATTTGGCCAATACAGGATTTTCTGGTTTATGCATACTATGTAAGATGAGGGTTTGGGAGAAGATTGTTTTGTTTATTTTGGTTTTATTTCTTTTCTTCTTGTTTCAATGGTTATGGGGGGGTGAAATAAGGAGAGATTATAAATGCATGGAAAAATTAGTAAACATATAAGAGAATTTTTTTAAAGTAGTCAAAGTAAATGCAATCTATCTTTGACTTTCTTGAAGTAGATGCCCTGCAACTAGATTTTCAAGTTCATAGATATATGAATTCAATACTGTTTTGAGGGATAGCAAATATATTCCACTTAAGGTGAATGTAAGTCAGATTGTATTTAGTGAAGAATGGCTGGGAATCAGTGTGGTGCTGGGGAAGGAGTACTTAGAACAGCTAAGTTTTCCACATCTGCACTATTTATATTAGTGCTTTAAGGAAGCTAGATAGAGCAGTGGATAGAGTACTGGCCTTGGATTCCAGGAGGACAAGAGATCAAATTCAGCTTCAGACACTTGACTCTAACTGGTTGTGTGATCTTGGCTAAGTCATTTAATCCTGATTGCCTCACATCCAGGGTCATCTCCAGTCATCCTGATTGATATCTGGCCACTGGACCCAGATAACTCTGAAGGAGAAAGTGAGGTTGGTGACTTTGCCCAGCATCCCCCTCACTTAAATCCAATTCATGTGCTTGTCATAGTATCACCTCCCTGATGTCGAGATCTTCGAAAATGGACAAAACATTATTTGTAAAAGTAAAATTAGAAATGAAGTAGATCTGCCCAATGATTGTGGAATGGCTAAACAAATTGAGGTACATGAATGTGCTAGAATATTACTGTGATTTAAGAAATGATAAATACGAAGAATACAGAGAAATATGGAAAGATTTACAGAAACTGATATAGAGTAAGGAGAACCAAGAAAATAATATATACAATAACTACTACAATTTAAATGGAAAGAACACACACACCAATGAATGTCGCGAAATTACACAAATCAAGCATTACACCCTCCCCTCAAAAAATTCACACTCTACCCCACCATGTAGGTAGAAGATCTGCAATTATTATATATTGTAAATGTTATCAGACTATTACACTGTTGGAAGAAAGCCAAAATGATATCACTATGTTAGAGATGAGTTACAGTTGTTGATCAGACTGTGCTGTGGTTGATCAGACCAATATGAGATCAGACTGCTCTACCACAGGTTGTGCACAATAGTCCATATGAACACCTGGGGTGGGGTACTCTAAACTTACATATCTTATGTTTCCTTTGAGCTACGTCAATTCTGCCTTGCTCGTAAAGCATAGCATCCTGTCTGATGAGGGCACAAGCAATTCTAAAGATCTTAAGAGACCTTCAGGGTGTCCTGGTATCAGGACCTTTTGAGCCCTCATGAGCACTTGCCTGTGTGAGGTCTCCATAAAATAATCTTTTTCTCGAGTATATGCCTGGCATTATAACATCATGGCCAGCCCATTAGAATTACACTCTCTATAGTAATGTTTGAATGCTTGGAAGTTTAGCTTGAAAAAGGATATCAGTAACTGTCTTATCCTGCCAGCTGATTTTCAGAATTTTCCTAAGACAATTTAAATGGAAGTGATTCAGTTTCCTGGCATGGTGCTGGTAGACTGTCCAGGTTTCACAGACATTGAGCAATGAGGTTAGCACAATGGCTCTATAGACCTTCAGTTTGGTAGCCAGTCTAATACCTCTTCTCTCCTACACTTTCTTTTGGAGCCTCCCAAATACTATGCTAGCTCTGGCAATGCATGTGTCAGCCTCATTATCATTGTGTACCTCCCTGGATAGGAAATTTACTGCCAAGGTAAGTGAATTTATCCACAGTATTCAAAACTTTTCCATTTGCTGCAATTTAGAGTTCCACATATGGATGGTGTGGTGCTGGCTGATGGAACACCTATGTTTTCTTTCTTTCTTTCTTTCTTTTCTGTATTGGGTTTTTTCTTGTTTTTTGCAAGGCAATGGGGTTAAGTGATTTGCCCAAGGTCACACAGCTAGATAATTATTGTGTCTGAAGTTGGATTTGAACTCGGGCCCTCCTGACTACAGGGCCAGTACTCTATCCACTGTGCCATGAAGCTGCCCCTGAACCTGTGTTTTCTTGTTAATTGTTAGGCCAAAGTTAGAAGAGCTGCAGAAAATAGATCCATATTTTGTTTCATCTCAACTTCAGTACTGAGTGTAAATCATCTGCAAACATAAAATCACACACCAAACTCCTTCTACTTTGGTCTTGGCTTGCAACTTTTTCAAATTGAAGAATCTATTGTCAGTGCTGTAGCTGATCTTGTTCATTCTCAGTGAAGGCATTTGATAACATAGCTGAAAACACCATACTAAAAAGATGGAAGGGGCATTTTTCCTGGAGTTGAAGCAAATATCATATTGATTATTCCTCAACCCTTTCTGAAGTTACACTTGTTCTCAAGGATGTGACTATCTTCCAGATGAAGGATCAGTTTATTGAGGAGAATTTTGGCAAGAATCTTATTAGTAATGATTAATAGAGAAATACCCCTATGATTGTCACAGAATAATCTGTTCTGTTTACTTTATAGAGGTGGACAACAGAGGCATCCTTGAATTCCTGGGGAATAACCTCTTCATGCTATATAACTTGGAAAATTTCATTCAGCTTTTGGAATAAGCAATGAACTCCCCACCTTGCAAATCTCAGCTGGAATAGAATCTGTACCAGGTGATTTGCCACTTAAATGGAGTCTAATACCATTCATAACATTTTCTTCAGCTGGAACTTCATCTAGGGACTGATTAATTTTTCTGCATTGATTGATGATGGTTTGTTAAGAACACTACAGAAGTGTTCAGCCCATCTCTCTAGGATCATGCCCCTATCACTAATCAATATGCATCCATCAGCACTGAGTAATTGAGATACACTATAAATAGCCTTTAGGGCATCCTCAAAGCACTTTGGATATTGATATCTACATGAACCTAAATTTCAACTTACTGAATCCTGCATCTCTCTAAGCTTTGCTTGTACTTTTCTTTTGATGGAATTAAAATGGATGAGCTATCCTGCTGTAAACCCTGTGGAGTTCTCATTTTTCATTAGCAGCTCCCCTATTTCCCCATCATTTTCATCAAACAAGTCTTGATGTTTGCTAGTATTCTGACCTATATGAGAAAATGCAGTGCTATACACCAAATCTCTGAAAACTGCCCACTTCTTTTTTGCTCCGTTCTTGCCAACTATGTGTTGGCTCAATTTTCCTTTCAAGCTAACAACAATCTATTTCTGTTCAGAGAGGCACTCTAATCTCTTGACTTTAGTCAAGACTGGTAGTCACTTTGACTTGGGGTCACTGCTTCAGTTGAATGTGAATATTTAGCTTGGAGAGGATTAGTTTGTGATCAGTCCAGCACTGCACCACACATTGCCTTCATCACAATCTTCACATAGTCAATTAGATGTCAACGTTTGCTGTAAAGTTCATCCAGGAATTTATTGCATTTAGTAAATGAAAAACAGTGCTGTTGCTCTTTCCACCTCCATTCCTCCCAAGGACTCCCTGCCAGGTCTGGTAATCTTAGTCTACTCTAGCATTAAAGCCACCCAAAATTATAAACTTGTTGATAAAGGTTATCTAAATCTTCACAAAATTTTTCTTAACTTCATCAAGGTTTGGAATTGTGGGAGCATAGACATTGATGATGGTGCATAGCATCCTTTGAATTCAAATCCATCACTTTCAACTATCAAACCACACTGTATCTCATCTGGTGTCAGTAACACCTTATCAAGTATGTTGTAGTAAGAATTTCTTTTGGCTGTGGATTAGACTAATTGACTATTAAGTCCCTTTGAACCACGAAATTCTATGATTCCCTCTGTCATCAAGGATGATAATCCATCCTGTGAAACGAATTTGATTCATCTTCACTTTCCTGATATGTTGAGAGCAGTGGGGTTATCTAAGCAGATAAAGGAGTGGCAACAGGATCACACTGGCTGTTGACCAACAGTGGGTTTAGAGATTGCTGGGCTAGATTCTGACTTGATGCTGTTGTTTTATTGTCTAGTCATTTTTCAGTTGCATTAGACTCTTCATGATTCCATGTGAGATTTTCTTGGCAAAGATACTGGAAGGGTTTGCCATTTCCTTCTCTAGCTCATTTTACAGATGAGGAACTAAAGCAAAGAAGGTGAAATGACTTGTTCAGGGTCTCACAGCTAGTAAATATCTAAGGTTGCATTTGAAAGACTCAAGAAAATAAGTCTTCCTGACTTCAGGCTCAGAACTCTATCCATTGTGCCACCTAGGTTGACCCATTCCAATTTGGTAAAGATTTTGATTACTATATTAACATTTGGTCTAATTAATTCCTCTGAAGTAGTATAGATAAAACTAACTAGTACAATGTCAATTGTTAACAACAGTTCAAGGGATGAAAATATTATAGGTGAAGGGTCATATAATTCTTTGTTATCATTATTATTAATTTAAAGTAGATTTATAATCATGACATAATAGATGCAGAAATAAGGAAGTAGTTAAGTTTGCAACCAACCAATGCTTACTTAATAGGGACAAACAAAACATAAGTGTGCCTCACTTATTATTTTGACTAAATTTGTCCTTCAAAATTCTTTAAGATTTTTATTATGAATCTAATCATCAAGTTAGAACATTTCAATATACAAAAAAAGTAAAGCAACAACAATAAAAGAAGATAGCGTTTAAACAAAAAATTTCTACTTAGAGATTGTCTCAGAATATTCTTTTTGTATGAGTTTTAGCTAAGCTTGATTTCAAGATTTCCTAGACTAATTCCAATTAGGGGTTGAATGAACCAAAAGAGATAAAAGGTTCCCATTCTCTTGGCCCCATGATCTGTGTGAGCCCAGAAGTTTGGGGGGACCCTGAGGCAAGGGTTATAGTATTATTAAATCAGTCTAGTATTAACACACACAGTTTATAAATGGAAAAACTAGAGCTCAGAGAGGTGAATTAACTTACCCAGGATCATATAGCTAGGGGCAGAGCTAGACCTTGAGGTCAGCTTTCCTGGCTTTGGATCTAGTCTTCTTATATAAATTTTATATTACTCTAGTGCCCTAGAGTGCTATATGCATAATGTATACTTATAATGTTTCTTTTCCTTGCCATTTCCACTGTACCCCAGTTAGATTAACTAGATATTCCCCTGACATTGTCTAAAAGAAGCAGAGCAGTAGCAAATAAAGTTAATTATATAGCAATGTGAAAGCTAGTCAATAAAGTGAAAGTCAGGATTGGTAAAGGCAATTTTTTCTTTCAGGAAGCCTGACTTTTCTTACAGTCAAATTATTTGCATACATTAGGATAGGAAACCCAGGAAAGCTACCTGAACATTTCCCTGAACGCACTCATGCAACAAATATTTATCGGCCAGCACTGGACTAAGAAACAAGAAAGACACAAAGAAAGATGAACACCCATTCCAGGAAGCAGTCAGCCACAATACCACACCCTCTGACAAGCAAGCGTAAGAGAATCAGGAAAGACCCAAAAGTTAGTAAGAAGGAATGTAGCTTTCACCGACCTTGTGTCAACATTACCACTCAGCTTGAATCAGGTTGGTAGCAGTGCTGGAAGAGCAAAGGGAGAATATGCAAGAGTTGTTACAAGAGGTGAGAGTGAGGAGTCAGAAATAATATTTGGTTGCATGTCTGGGTAACTGAAAGGATGGTCCCTCAACAGTAATAAAGAAGTTAGGAAGAGGAGAATTTGGGGAGAAAAATGGTGAGTTCAGTTTTAACATATCTAGAGAACATTTGTTCAAGATGTCTAATAAGCAGTTGAAGACTGGAAGTCAGAAAAAAAATTAGACCTGAGAATTATCTGCATAGAGAAGAAAATTGAAACCATGAGAAAGGATGAGATTATTAAGCGAAAAGGTATAGAGAGAGATGGATGGATCAAGTCAATTTTTTTTGAGAATGGGAGAGACAGGGTCATGTTTGAAGATTGAAGGGAAGCAGCCATTAGACAGGAAGAGACTAAAGATAAAGGAGAGTGGGGATGATGAGAGGGAGCAATCTACTAGAGGAGACAGGATGGAATGGGGTCTGCCTTGGCAAGAAAGGTCACCTCTTCGTATGAAACTGGAACGAAGGAGGAAATGGAGCACAAGACATTTGAATGCTTTGAGATGAGGACAGAGACAGAAGCTTTATGCAAACGATCTCAATTTTTTCCATGGTAATATTAAGCAAAGCTTTCAGCTGAGAAGAGATTGTGGAAGGTTTGATGGGAGATGAAAAGTTTTGGAAAAGTGGCTTTGGATTGCCCTTTTAGTTCGACCTTATATTATACATAATGACTTGTTTATATTTTTAATATATCATTCATTCCATAACACTTCAAAGTTTTCTATTTTTATTTATTTTTTATTTCATTTTATTTTTTTTAGGTTTTTGCAAGGCAATAGGGTTAAGTGGCACATAGCTAGGTAATTATTAAGTGTCTGAGACTGGATTTGAACCCAGGTACTCCTGACTCCAGGGCCAGTGCTTTATCCACTGCACCACCTAGCCACCCCACACTTCAAGGTTTTCAATGAGTTTTCCTCTCCACAACCATGTGAGGTAGGTAGTACATTTTATAGCTGAGGAATCTGAGGCTCAAAGAGGAAAAGCATCAGAGCCAGGATATGACTTCAAGTCCAATGATTTTATCCATATGCCACAAGGCATCTCATACCATTATATCATCATTTTATTGTACTTATTTGTTTATATGTAAGCAAGTATAAATTGGGAATAGTAGGTGTTATTTGGAAGAATCAAGTGAGAAGCTATATGTAAAGCATTTCAAAAAACCTTAAGGTTCTATACTAATATGAACCATCATTACTATTTTCTTATTTAATCTGCTCCTTTTCCCTTTTCTTCCATACAAACTATGGAAGATGATATCTCTACCTAAGCAAATTGGCAATAGCCCTACAGTTTATATTTTCAGAGAGCTGCCTATGGCTCTGGGATGTTAGCTGGCTCACTCAGGGTCACCCAATTTGTCCAAAGTGGGATCTGAATATACATTCTCCTGATCCCAAAGGTGGTCTCTCTGTCCACTATTTAACACTAACTCCAGTGATCTATTTCCTTTACTGATCTGTAAAATCCAAAGAAGGAGCAAAGTAGTTTTTGTTTTACTTTTGTGTATTTGGCACACTAGAATGGAATAGGAGAAAATGTGCCTACAAATAGTGGTGCTTCTGTTCTTGCTGTATCTTCAGAATAAAAATCCCTTTGGAAAAATTATTGAATGTAAGACAGAACTGGAGTGCTATTGATGGCATCTAACAGTGTGATAAACTCACCAGAATGAGATATCAAGCTGACAACTCCAAAAAAAAAAAAAAGATTTCCTAACCCCTCAGTGATTTTCTTAAAATCCTGAGAGGACATGGAGCAGGCCTTACTCTGGAAGCATGAGTTGAGTCTCATGGCATTTATATGGTCTTAGCAAATGCTTAGGTACATAATAGGGGCTCAGGAAGTATTTATTGAATGAATCCAATATCTGCAACCTCATTCAGTCAGCCTTTTCCTGTTTCCCTTACTCCTACAAATTTGGCTCAACTTTGATGAGCTATGGGAAAAAAAGGAAGTGGTTTGCAGGGGTAGTGGTTAAGCAGGTATTCTTCTATTAGGAACCACACTGGAACTGCCTTTGAATGCCTCCACATTTCACTGAACACAATAATGAAACTTGAAACAACAGAGTCTAGACCCAGACTTCGCCCTAGGTATAGACTGTGGAGCTGGGAGTCCTTAGGGGAGGATTTAAATGTCATTGAAAGTCATTCCTGCTCTTAAATATGTTCTGTCCTAGTCTGACTAGGCATCTGTAATATCTCCCATTAGATTTACTCCTTTAAATAAAGACAGAAGACTTAAAATAAATGCAAAACCATTATTTGTAGGGACAACAGGGTTATTAAGTTCTAGTCTCATCAGAGAAACCAACTAGCCATATGGCAGTGGACAAGTGAATTTCTCCCTCTGGATTTTTGTTTCATATGTAAGATGAGAGATTGGGCAAGATGATCTTGGAATTAATTAATATTCTACAATTCTACTACATTGATAGTACTTCTTAAATATTTTACATCATATGTTGCAGATATTAGGTCATATATTTCTTTATTGACTAGTATGGAAGCTCCTTGAGGGTAGCAAGTGGGTCCTATTTATCTTTGTATCCCCCTTAACACCTTGTCCAGAGAAGCAAAGGTTCAATAAAAGATTGCTGAATGAATTGCAACCAATTAATATAGAAGTACCAATTAAATGCTTGCATTGTCTATCAAGTTTCTGGAAAAAAAGTAAATTTCAGTGGACTTGAGGAAATAGTAAAATTTCCAATTCTATCCTATAAGGAGTGAGAGAAAGCTGCACAAATAATCTTCAGGCCTTGGATTTCAAAACCCCAGGAAAAAGATCTTAGGCTATGAGAAACTTCCCCTTCAAGGCAGATGTGTCAGTTTTTAGGTCTTCTTATCTCTTATGGTCTTTCTTATCTCATCCTGTCTTCTTGTCTGGTTTTGTCCCCGTTTCATCCTAACCTCCAACATCTGTATACTCTGACTTCTGACTGCCTGTTTTACTTTGGTTCCTGCTCTCTTGACCTCTAGTTTCTTCCTGTGTCCAGACTGCCCCCTTTACTTGTTCCTATATGTTTTTCCATTCTTGTTTCTTCAGGTTCACAGCCCTATATTTCTCATCACTGCTGTCCATAAGAGTAAGGGGTTGTTTCAGGAAACTGAAAGCTTTGAGGGAACAGAGGGAAAAAAGGAAGGATAAATGGTGGCATCATTAAAGACAAACTTCTTCAAAGACACTTCTTTTTAAAAAAATATATATTTTTAATTATTTGTTTTTCCAACAACATGCAACAGTAGTTTTCACTGATATTTCTTGAAGGTTTTGAGTTTTATATTTTTCTCCCTCCCTACTTTCCCTCTCCCCTCCCCATGACAGAAAGCAATCCAGTCAATATAAGGCTCTACGTGTATAACTATGCTAAAACATAGATCCATATTAATCATGTTGAGAAAGTAGAATCAAATCCAAATGGAAGAAAAAACAGAGAGAAAGAAAGACATAATACAATTTTAAAATTTGGTTGGCATTTAAACTCCACAGTTCCCTCTCTCGATAGGGATGGTATTTTCCATCACGATCTTTTAGAATTGTCTCTCTAAAGTCATTTCTTACTAAACTGACTAATGGAATAGGTGATGTAATGGCTGGTATTTCTATAGTGACTTAAGGTTTACAAAGTACTTTCCTTAAATGATAAATGTCGGAGGAGATATAGGAAAATTGTGTCACTAAATCCATTGTTGTTGGAGTTGTAAATTGGTCTATCTTGAAGAGCAGTTTGGAGCTAGCCCATAAGACTATAAAACTGCATGTCCTTTGATTCAGCAAGTTCTTGTATCCTAAGGAGATTAAAAAAAAAACAAGAACCAATTGGCACAAAAATATTTATAATAATATTTTGTGGTGGCAAAGAATTAGGAACCGAGATGCCCATCAATTAGAGAAATGACTGAATAAGTTGTGGTATATGATTTTAATGAAATATTATTATGCTATGATTTCAGAAGAACCTGGAGAGACTTACATGAACTGATGCAGAGTGCAGTGAGCAGAACTAGGAGAACATTGTACTCAATTATAGGAATATAGTACAATAAACAATTGTTAATGATTTGGTTATTCTCATCAATACAGTTATCCAAGATAATCCAAGGAGTCACAATGAAAAATACTTTCTATTTCCAGAGAAAAAACTGTTGGGTCTGCATGCATGCTGAAGCATTCTATTTTTCACTTTCTTCCTTCTTCCCTTTCTTCTTCTTCTTTGTTTGTTTTCTTTCACAAAATGACCAATATGGTCATAGAAATATATTTTACATGATTGCTAATGTATGATCTATATAAGATTGCTTACCCTCTTAGTGAGGGATGAGGATAAAAAAGGAGGGAGAGAATTTGGAACTAAGATTTTTTAAAATGAAGGTTAAAAATTATTTTTGCAATAATTGGGGGGAAATAAAATACAATAAAAAAAACCAAAATACTTTTCTTTGAACAACCTGTAAGATAGGCAATACAAGTATAATTATATCCATTTTACAGATAAGGAAACTGAAGCCAGTGAAGTTAAGTGACTTGTCCAGGGTTTCATGACTAGGAAGTTTTGGAACTTAGGTCTGTTAATTCCAGGACAAGGTCTCTTCTACCCAACACTAGAGGAGTCTGCACATTCTTATCTTAGCCTCTTGGCCATATAACCTTGATAAACATGTACAAGTACCTAGTTTTCATTGTTGACTCTCCTAAAAGGAGTAGAAGACAAATGATTTTGTCTGACATTCAAAAAATTGAGAAGTGAAGTTAATTACTAAGACTGGAATGTGATCTGAAATTCTAGGTATATAGGAATAGTAGGCTCAGGTCAGAGATTGAGGTGACCTAATGAAGCCTGGTACTAGCATATTTGTTGAATGTTTTACACATATTTTTTTTAGGTTTTTGCAAGGCAAAATGGGGTTAAGTGGCTTGCCCAAGACCACACAGCTAGGTAATTATTAAGTGTCTGAGTCCGGATTTGAACCCAGGTACTCCTGACTCCAAGGCTGGTGCTTTATCCACTATGCCACCTAGCTGCCCCTAGACATATTCTTTTAAAGGCTTTAAAATTGTAAAAAAAAATGAGGACTGAAAAAAGAAAATTAACTATGTTTATTAAGTAGATATAATAGAATGACTATAGTAACGAACAAAGAAGAATATGTGAAATACCTAGAAATTCACAGGAGACAAAAATCCTCAAAAGTGGCAAATTATAAAGCCCATGCTCTGTTTCTATACACAAATGCCCAAAGTTTGGGATAACACACAATATAAATGAGAGGTACTAATGCAAGGAAATATATTTGACTTCAAAGGCTTCAAGATTTGGTGGGATGACTAAACCATAGATTTGCATTTGTATAATTTTATTCAGTAGAATAGTTAATGAGGAGAGGGAGCAGAGGAAAGGGGAGGAGAAAAAGGAAAAATACATTATTGTCTTATATTGTTATAGAGTTGTTTCAGTTATGTTAGATTCCCATGACCCCCATTTGGGGTTTCCTTGGCAAAAATGCTGGAATAGTTTGCCATTTCCTTCTCTATCTCATTTTATAGATGACACAACTGAGGCAAAAAATGCTCAATATGATCCTGAAGTCTTCCTGACTTCAAGTCCTTTACTCTATTCACTGTGTCTCATAGTTGCCCCAAGACTCATCTTCCTGAGTTCAAATTTCAGGCTCAGACACTAGCTGTGTGAGCTTGGATGTGTCATATTCGCCTCAGTTTACTCAGCTATAAAATGAGCTGAAGGAAAAAAATGGCAAGCTACTTCAGGATCTTTGCTAAGAAAATCCTCAATAGGTTCACAAAGAGTTAGACGCAACTGAAATGATTGAACAAGAACAACAATCAGGCTGTTGGAGAAATGTGGGTTGGATAATATTAAAGTTAGATGGATTCAGAATCAGTTGGATGGATAGATTCAAAAGTCAACCTTACTAGTTTGGTATCAATTCAGCAGAAGATCTCCAGTGAATCATTTCAGACATCTGTGCTTAGTCCTATGTTATTTAGCATTTTTATTATTGCAAAGGCATAGATGGCATGCTCACTAAATCTGCAAATTTCACAAAGTTGGAAGGAATAGATTCTAGATCTAAAAAGATATTCACAAGCCAGAGCACTGGGATAATTATGAATAAAGGCAAATGTAAAATCTAATACTTGGCTTCAAAAAAATTAACTTGCCAAGGTCAAGACAAGTGGGGGTGGTGAAGCATGATTAGAAAACAGTTTATTGGGAAAAGATCTGCTGGACATTATAGGCTGTAAGATCAATGAGACAACAAGGTGTTGTGGAGGCCAAAAAAAGTTAATGCAATTCTGAGAGGCATAGCTTTCATGAATAAGGAGGAGAGAGAGAGATAGTACCTCTAGTGACTTGGTCAGGAAATAACTGTAGTATTGTGTTCAATTCTAGGTACCTAACCCTAACCCAGAATACTTGAGAAATTCAGTGCTAAACTGGAGTATGCACAGAAGACAACCAGGATGATGAAGAGCCTTGAGAACATCTATATACTTGTATATGCGTTTATATATCTTATAGTTATAGAGAACCACATATATATTTATCTTATAGAGAGCCATATATATATATTTATCTTATAGTTATAGAGCCATATATATTTATTTAATAGAGAGTCATATTTATATCTTAGCTATAGAGAATTTTGTATATACACATTTATCTTGTAGAGAGCCATATAAATATCTGTATCTTATAGTAAAAGAGAATTTAGGATATAGCAGGCACTGAGTGAAGAGCTTGATAAATATGATCTCATTTGATTCTCACAACACCCAAGGGAGGTAGATGCTATTATTATCCCCATTTTACAAATGAGGAAAGTGAGTCAGAGATTAAGTAATTTTCCCAGGCTCATAGAGCTGGTAAATCTCTGAGTCTGCATTTGAACTCAGGTCTTCATGTCTCCAAGTCCAATGCTTTATCATTTTGCCAATGAGTCTTACAATGATCAGTGAAAGAATTGGAAATATTTAACCTGAAGAGGTAAGAACTCAGGAGACATGACAACTATTTTCATGTGTGTGAAAGAAGATCATGTGAAAGAGGGATTATATGCATTTTGTTTAACCTTGGAGGGCAGAACCAAGAGGAATGGTTAAATTCAGTTGTGATGACTTAACAGAAATCTCCTTAACAATTAGAGCTATCCCAAAATGGAGTGTGCTGCCTCAGAAAGTTGTGAATAACTCCTCATTGAAGAGTTTAAAGCAGAGCTTGGGCAAGCACTTCTTGAGAATGTTAGAGTGAGGATTCCTTTTGTGTATAGGTTGAATTAGATGGTCCCTGAATTGCCTTCCAACTCTAAAATTTTGTGTTGTCATGAAGATATTAGAAGTGCTTTCAAAAAATACCCAAGGAGCAGCTAGGTGGTACAGTGGAATCAGAAGGACTTGAGTTCAAATTCGACCTCAGACCCCAGTTGTGAGACCTTAGGCAGGTCACTCTTAACCCCATTGCTTTAAATAATTTTTTTAAAAAAATACTCAAATTAATTACAAAGGATATATGAAGGAAGATATTATCTGCATCCAGAGGGGAAAATCTTGATAAATAGACATATGTATGAAATGATTTTACATATATATGTTTGTGTGTGTGTATGTGTGTGTATGTATGTGTATGTCTAATGGTAGCCATCTCTAGAGTGGGGAAAGGGAGAAAAGGGGGGGAAGAAATTTATATAACAACTTTATTATATACTTAAAAGGAATAACAAAGTTGTACATAACAGATTTGTAGTTTCATATGTGATTATTTTTACTTATGTCAGGAAAAATGTTTGTTTTATCCTCCAAATTAAAAATAAAATAATTTTTAAAAAATTAAATATTTTTCTCCCATCCACCAGGGAAGTAAGTATTTCAGGGATAATTATATCCATTTGAGTAATCTGAGATTAAGTGATAGAAAGAATTGTAAGAGTCAGTCTGAGACAAGATTTAAACTGCCTTCAAATGTTGACAGTAAGCAGCATGTCCACAAGTATACCACTCCAAAAGTAATGAAGACAGGAATCCTAGGTTTGGAGATGGAAGAGCCCCTCCAGTCCAACCCTATTCTTGGCTTTTCTGCTAAGGAGCTGAGAGGTCCATAGCACTTAACCAGTTTGCTGAAGGTCATACAGGCATAGAGCTCCAAAGATAGGGTTGGAACCTTGGGGTCTCTGATTCCAAATCCAGAATTCTTTCCACTACGCCATATTGCCAAAGGTTGTGAATGAGAGAAGACTAAAAATTATAGACCAATCTAAGGCTTAAGGGATAAGCTCCCTGAGAAAATAGCAGTTTATATGAGTTGAGACTTGCTTTAAGTCTGTCATAACAGATATATACAAATCAAAGTTCTTCAAGCCTACTACTGTCTGACTAGCATTTCTGGGAGGCAACAAATAGAAAATACTTGTAGGACTTCTGGGACCAGACTCTTTGTTATGAGTCTTGTGACCTAGAAGGAAAACGATCTCATCTGTTTTTTCCTCTCATTGATTCTTTTACCACTGGATGACACATCTCTGAGACAAGAAAGCTTATTTGTTAATTGATTTATGTTTGAAGGTTTTCTTTGGGGGGGGTGGTTCTTAATACTCAAGAAACTTAGGTTTGACTGAAGTATCCTGAAAATTCTGAGAGCCTGGGATTGAGGGTCAGAAGATGTGGGTTTAAATAAAACAAGCTAAATGACTTTGGATTGGTTATTTAATATCCCTTAGATTTCTAATCTCTAAATTTATTATTATTATTATTATTATTATCAGTATTAGTATTAGTATTAGTATTAGTAGTAGTAGTAGTAGTACAATGAGGAAATTTCTTCCTGAAAATTAGCAACTGATCTTAGAGAATTTCTGGGGCATTGAGAAGTTAAGTGACTTCCACAATCACATAGGCAGTAGGTATTAGAGGTAGGGCTTCAGCCTAGATCTTCCTGACTCAGATTGACTTTCTATTCATAGTTCTATGTGTCTCTCCATCTGTTAAATAGGAATAATAAAACATACACTTCTAACTTTGAAAAGCTGAGAAACATTTAGTTACAAGGAACTTTGAGATCATTGAGTCTTATCCCCTTATTTTATAGATGAGTATCAAAGAGATAAAATAATTTGCCCAATAAAGGGCAAGAACTCAGATTCACATCCACATCTTTTTAATGCTCTTTCCATGACAGCATTATTGATTTCCTGTTCCTCAACAGGGAGTAGATTTGGGTACAAGGTAGTTTGGTTTTAGAGTCCCTAGCCTCATCTAAGAGGGATTTGTTATTGAAATTCTGAGAGGTAGCATAGTATATTGGAAAGAAAACTAAAGTTGAGTGAGTCTTGGTTCTTCTATGTGACTTTCAACAAGTCACTTAAACCTTCCTGGATCCAAATTTCCTCTTTAGACTAGATGATCTTTAAGGTTCATTCTATTTCTTATTTTCATGATCCAATCAGATAATCTTGGAAAAAACAGAGATGGCTGAGTCTGAATGTCAGTTCTGCCATCACAAATCCTCAATCATCATTTCTTCACATATAAGGTTTAGTCCCTACAATCCTTTTATAGCTCATTCATTACAGTTAAGTTGAATGCAGAGCCAGGAACATCAAAGAATATTGGGATTGAGAAAACTCATCCAGCCCATTTCCTCACTCCAGAGACCTCCAACATAATCAAGACAAGAAAATCCCACAGTCTCTCAGCAATCCATTCTTTGCCAATGGTCATAGACTCAGGGATGTGAGTGTTAGATTTCAACAATGGAAGACCTGAGTTTGAGTCCTGCTTCAGATCGCCACCCAAGACAAGTCAGTAAACCTCTATGTATGTCTTAAATAGCCTCATAAATAAAATTCAGTGTTTTCAGATAATGAATTTTCCTTAAGGTAATGTTCTGTCTAAACTTAATTTATAATATCTATATAATTTTCTTCATTTCCTTTTTTCTCCTTTAAGTTTCAAGTCATATTTCATTAAGATCTTTGACTATTTTCCTTTCCCATTTTCTTCCCATTTTAAAAGTTTTTTTAATATGTTGATGTTTTAAATTCCTTTTAAAAGAATATAAACAAATATGTAACAGGGTTGTTGTAAGGATCAAAAAAAGACAATTGATACAAAATGGTTTGCAAACCTGCAAGCTTTATATATATTTATATATAAATATATATAAGCATTATTACATATTTAGCTGAAAGTCACCAGTATGAAACTAAGAAAATAGAGGTAAGACTAAAGATGCTGGATATGAAATTGGGAATTGAGCAAAAGGGAATATCAGTTAAGCAGTGGTACAAATTGTCTAACAATAATCATATAGCATGATTGGGTATGCCAAGTACTCTTCATAAGTTATATAATAATAGTCATAATTATAATATAGCACTTACTGTGCCAGACACTGAACTAAGCACCTTTACAATTATTACAACATACAATAACCCTCGCAGGGTGGTGAAAAAATTGGTTTAGATAAGTTAAGTGACCTATCCACGGTCACATAATAATCTGAGGCAGGATGTGAATTGAGGTCTTCAAATGAAGTGTTACTCATTCTTCTCTTCACTACAACCCTAGCTATTGAATTGTCAGCCTAAAAGATAGGAGATCTTTTGGATCTAACATAACCTATTAGAAAGTTATTGCAATAATTAAATTAGTCAAATCCTCAAGGAACAATAAAGTAAAAATACAATGTTTTCAGATATGAACTTGCCTTAAGGTAATATTCTGTCTAAACTTAACTTGCAATATCTGTACAATTTTCATCATTTCCTTTTTCCCTCCTTTGATTTAGAATCATAATCCATAGCTATCTTTGACTATTTTCCTTTGCCATTTTCATCACATTTTTTCTGGGGTTTTTTTTTACTATGTTGACATTTTAAATTCCTTTTAAAAGAATGCAAACAAATAAGAAATACTAATCAAATATTCTCAAGGAGCTTACAGTCTAATAAGGAGATAAAAATAATTATTTATAAACCAACTATATGCAAGATAAACAGGAAATAATCAACAGAGGGAGGACTAGAATTAAGAGGGATTGGGAAAGTGTTCTTCTGGGACTTGATAGTAATCAGGGAAATGAAGAGGTGGAGAAGAGGAAGGAGAGTATTTGCATGCCGTCAAGAGACAGAGTATCTTATTTGAAGATAATAGTGGCAAAGAGGCCAGTATCATTAGCTAGAAAGTACATGAGTGAGTATAATGTGTAAAAAAAAAAGAGTTTGGCTAGGTTTTATAGGGCATTGAATGTCATATTATTCATATTCCCTAAGAACAAAAGAAAGACATAAATCACTTCATCTCTCTCCATCAGAACAAGCTGAATTCTGAATATGCAAAAGTGTTACATTTATTACCAATAAGCAATGGAAGACATGGAACAACCAAGGGACCCTTACTCCTTCATCTCCTCCTTTCTAATTGAGAAGATCTGGACTTTTGTGTTTGGGAGCAATTTGAGATCATCAAGAACACTAAAAGATTTCCTGGGCAGCTAAGGTGTCACAGTGGATAGAGCACTGGCCCTGGAATCAGGAGAACCTGAGTTCAAATCCAGCCTGAGAAACTTAATAATTGCCTAGCTGTGTGAACTTGGGCAAGTCACTTAACCCCATTGCCTTAAATAAAATAAAATAAAATAAATGTACAAAAAAAAAAATTTCCAAAGTGCATTTTTGGTCACTTTCTTCCTCCTATTCAATTCCTGATTGCATTTACTATCTTCATTTCCTATCCCACATAAATGTCCTGATGTACTAACTCAATTGACTTAACTTTTTATCTGTTATAACATTATCTGAACAGAATGCAATTTTCATCCATTTAATATTTCCTCTAAGGATAACCTGATTAAAGGATCCCTTTTTGAAGAGATGCTGAAAAGTCCTATCACTTGATGCGTTCAGTACAATATCAACTATAAACAGAAGCCTCTGTGGGAACTTACCACCTATAGCAAGTTTCTCCTTTTTTTTGGACTCTATACAGGACAACTTCTATGATTCTTGTAAACACCTTTGATGAATATAAATCTCCCTCTTTTGTACCTCTTAATGCTAATAATTAAAGGGTTATTTACCAGAGTTATCTCCATGAGTGTATCTAACAAGGAATCATCTATGGCCTTAGCATAGCCATGAGAGACTCCTTCTTAGATCAGAGTATTTAAGGCTGTTTGTTTTAACAAGTTCTATTTTTTTAAAGCAACACAATAATTTTTTGTAATCAACATTTGTAATATACTATTAAAAATAGGTTAGCTGACTGACAAATGTGACTGTTGACTCTTGAGTTTAGTTCTATAACTGAGAGGCAGTATGTTGTAATGAATAATGAGCAGTCAAGATGACCCAGCTTTAAGACTCACACTTATTGTGTGAGTCACTTAAGCTCTTGGAAACACAGGTAACTCTTTGTGGACAATGTTCTTCTGGTTCTGTTGAATTCACTTTGTGATCGGCCTTGATAGAGGGATTTTCCTTACTGGCAATTCTCTGTATCAGTGAAGTCAGAAATATGGTTCAAAGGAACAAACTGTGGAATCTTGTTTTCTCCGGTTTTTTTTTAAAGAAGTCAGTTGTGTGACAGCAAAGTTATGTTGTGAGATTGAAAATCATTTGTCTACTAGTCTACTTTATTCTTAGATTTTCCTAAGTGATACTTTCCATATATGTGTTGATTAGTCTCATAAAGATTAGGGTCAGTAATTGCTGTTGTCTTTATAGATTGCCTTTGGGTAGTATTAATAGGCTCTGTGTTTTTTCCCTGTTCTTTTGATATTTTCCCCCACTTAGATAATTATAAAATGATTCCTTAATGCTTTTTGGATTGTGATACATTGAGCAAAACAGATTCAGTTTTCATTATTTTTTTACATTACGTTATATTACATCACATTAAAGTAATTTTTATATGAATATAAGCTGCTGAAAGGATGAGGACTGCCCATCTTTGCTAGGGAGATGATTGCCTCTTTGAATTCCTCTCTTAAGTGTATCAGCAGGCAGATAGAGAAGCTCTCCTTGTTCATTCATAGGCAGCATATATAGACAGAGTTGAAGCCAAAGCAATTTGATAATTATTATATATGTGAAGCCATGTAAAACACATTTCCATATTAGCCACATTACCAAAGAAAACAGAACAAAAAAGGAGGAAAATAAAGTGAATAAAGAGTGCTTCAATCTGCATTCAGAATTCATCGGTTCCTCCTCTGGAGGTAGACAGTATTTTTCATAATGGGTCCATTGAAATCATCTTTGATCATTGTCTTGATCAGAGTGGCTGTCTTTCATAGTTGATCATCCTTACAATATTGTTGCTGTGGACAATGTTCTTCTGGCTCTGTTGACTTCATTTTGTAACAGTTCATATAAGACTTTCTGGATTTTTCTGAAAACAACCTGTTTATCATTTCTTTTTTTCTTTCTTTATTTTATATTATTACAAGAATCTTGTTGTGAGAGTAATCATAAACCCCCCTCCCCCCACAAAAGGATGAGAAACCTTAAGAATAGTGAGAGATAAGAAAAGAGTGTACTTCAATCTGTGGTCAGATTCCAATGACTCTGTCTCTGGAATGAGGTGTCTTCCCCATCATAGCCACCAGAGAAGTTGTCTCAATATTTTTCCCACAGTTGCTCTCACTAGCTGTATTTTCTTCCACTCTATTCCTCCCCACTCTCATATATTCCATTATCTCTCTCCTTTCATCCTGTCTCCATCTAGATGTGTGTTGTATCTAAGTACCCTCTCCCATGATCTTCCCTCTTCTCCACCACCTACTCCTCCTTTCCCTCCCCTCATTCCCCCTTATCCCATCCCTTTCCTTTCATTTTTCTCTAGGATAAGATAGATTTCTATACCTTATTAATTGTGTATGTTATTTCCTCTCTGAGCAATTTCTGATGAGAATGAAGGTTCAATCATTCCCCCTTGCCTTCTCCCATTCCACTGCATTGTAAAAGCTTTTTCTTGACTCTTAGTGATATATCTTAGCCCCTTCTTCCTCTCCTTTCTCTTCCTCCCAGAACTTACCTTTATAACCCATTAACTCCATCTTATTACTATATCATACCATTATATTCAGCTCCTTCCTGTGCCTTGTCTATATATGCTCCTTCTAACTGCTCTTATGAATAAGAAAGTTCATATGAATTATCAGTATCTTCTTCCCATGCAGTTCAACATCATTAAGTTCCTCATAATTAGTCCTCATTCACCCCCTCTGTGGTTCACCTGAGTCCTGTACTTGGAGATCAAACTTTCTGTTAAGCTCTGATTGCTTCAATAGGAAAGTTTGAAGGTCCTCTGTTTCATTGAAAGAACATCTTTTCCCCTGAAAGAGATTGTTCAGTTTTGCTGGGAGTTGATTTTTGGTTATAAAGCAAGATCTTTTGCCTTCTAGAATATCATATTCCAAGCCCTATGAGGCCTTAATGTAGATACTGCCAGATCCTGTGTAATCCTATGGAGTCATGGTAGTTGAATTCTTTGTTTCTGACAGCTTTTAGTATTTTCTTTTTAACTTGGGAGTTTTGGAGTTTAGCTATAATATTCCTGGAAGTTTTTCTTTTGGGATTTCTTTCAGGAGGTGATGGGTGAATCCCATCAATTTCTATTTTACCCTCTGCTTCTAGGATCTCAGGGCAATTTTGCTGTATTATTTCTTGAAAAATGAAATCTAGGCTCTTATCCTGGTCATGACTTTAAGGTAGCCCAATAATTTTTAAATTATTTCTTCTGGATCTGTTTTCAAGGTCAGTTGTTTTTCCAATGAGATATTTCACAGTTTTTTCTAATTTGGGGGTTTTTGTTACAGTTTTATTTCTTCCTGAGTTCTCACAAAGTCATCAGCGTCCTTTAGCACCATTCTACATTAGAATTGGAGAGCTTTTTTATCTCCTTTTCCAGCTAGCCAATTCTGCTTTTTAAGATATTCTTCTCTCCATTTACCTTTTGAGTTGCTTTTTCCTTTTGGCCTAAACTGGTTTTTAACATATTATTTTCTTCAGTATTTTTTTGTATCTCTTTCACCAAGTTGCTGACTTTGTTTTCATGATTTATCTGCATTGTTCTCATTTCTCCTCCCAATTTTCCTCTACCTCCCTTAATTGCTTTTCAAAGTCTTTTTTGAGATCATCCATAGCCTGAACCCATTTTCTATTACTCTTGGAGATTTTTGGATTCAGAAGCTTTGATTTTGTCATCATCTGAGTATGTATTTTGATCCTTGATGGGACCAAAGTAATATTCTATGATCAGATTCTTCTTTTTCTATTGTTTCCTCATTTCCTCATCCTATGACTGATTTACCACACTTCCAAGGCTTTGGAGGGTTTTGTGGAAAACCAATAGGGATCTTTATTCCTCCAAGGTCTTATGAGAGGCTCTGACTGCTCCCTTGCCTTTGTTCAGGCCCTCCCCTCTGCCCTGGGTCTTTGAGGAGGATCCCTGCTTAGCTATGGTGATTGGGAGCCCAAACTGCAACCTGGATCTGAGTGTGGGCAAACAGCTGAGTCCTGCCCCAGGAAGAGAAGAGAAGCCTCTGCAGTCTCCTTCTTTCCCTTTACAGTCTATAGGTTGAGAGCTCTGGATGTGCTGGGTGGCTCTGCCAACTCCTGCTGCAGGTTCTCACCACAAGGCTGCTCTGAGGGCAGAGCTCTGCTCCACACTCCCTCTAGTGTGGCAGAGGTCTCTCACCACCCCTTCCAGCTGTTCCTGATGATTAAATTGCCCCTCACCGCCATGGACCCAGCACCCAGCCTGGTTGTGCTGCACTGAGGTTTCCCTGCAGCTTTTTCCAACCCCTGGTCCCAGTGGAACAGACCTGTCCTGGAGATGATCTAAGTTGTCTTGGACTGGGAAATTGTATCACTCATTCTTTCTGAGAGTTCTGCCCCTCTAGATTTTAACTAGACTCATAATTTGATGGTTTTTGGAGTTTTGGGGGGAACTAGTTTTGGGGAATTCCTGCCCTCATACCACCATCTTGGCTCTGCCCATGCTTATCATTTCTTAAAGCACAATAGCATTCCATCACAATCATATGCTGCAGCTTGTTTAGCCATTCCCCAACTGATGGTCATCCCCTCAAATTTTCAGTCTTTGCCACATCAAAAACAGCAATTTTTCCCATGAAAGTCCTTTTCTTTTTTATCTCTTTGGGATACAGACCCAGAAGAAGATTATAGCTCTTTGGAAATAGTTCCAAAAAGGAACTCAGATTTCATGAGGAAATGGTTCTTTATCTTTTCCTTGTGCTCTTTCCAGAATAGCTGTTTCTCTTGTGTTCCTTCCTACTCTTCCCACCTTTTCTTTCATGGCATCTTGTGTCAGAGCAACTTACCAAAAAGGAGACACTTTATCCAACAGAGAACAGACCAAGAAGTGGGGGGGAGAGAGAGAGAAGAAGAAGAAGAAGAAGAAGAAGAAGAAGAAGAAGAAGAAGAAGAAGAAGAAGAAAAGTAGAAGGAAGGAATAGGAGGAGAAGGGGAGAAGGAGGAGAAGAAAGAAGAAGAAAAAAGGAGAACAAGAAAGAAAGAAGAAGAAGGAGGAGGAGGGGGAGGGGGAGAAGAGCATTGGAAGCTGGATTTGGAGCTGCAGAGAAGTGTAGGTCCAGACTTTTCCAAAAAAGATACTATATTGGGAGAAAGAGCATGAACACACAATAAGAGAAGAAAAGAGATTGGGGGCCTATGTGCATGCCTCTCTACTAGTATTTTAATAAGCAATCTTTTCATGCTGATGCTGTGTGAACTCTAGGAAAGGATTTATTTTTGGAACAAATTTTTATTACTATTAATCATTTTACTTCATTTTAGTAAATGCCTTGGTTTTGAGTTTATTACAATAACTGGGTGAATATTAAAGGTAAATGTACTTGTGGGGGTTCTTAAACTATAGTTTTAGTAGTCTAGACCAACAGTACTTTGAATCTGGTGTAATCATTTCACTAAGGACTCAACTTGCAAGGGTAAATTGGAGAAGGAGGACAGATTTATATATATGCAATATATATTTATATATGTAAATATATATTTATATATATGTATGTATACTAAGTGATTTGCAAGGGGGTGAGGGGAGGTATTAGCAGCATAGGGGATCAGGAAGGTCATGTGAAAGGCAACAGATTAGACAGAAATTACATTGAAATTAGAACATCTAAGAAAAGAAGGTGATGAAAGAGATACATTCCAGTCATGTGGAACAGACTCACAGAGTACTACATTTGAGGAATAACAAGTAGAAAAGGTTTGTTGGACCACAATGTATGTGAATGTGAATAATGTGCAAAAAGTTTTCAAAGATATGTCAGTGCTAAGTTGTGAAGGGTTTTAAATCAAAATTTATATTTTCTCCTAGAGATAACAGGCTGCCACCAAAGTTTATTAAGTAGGATTGTGACATGATAGGTTTGTATTTTCTAGAAAAATTAGGTTGACAGCCATATAAAGGATGGATTGGAGAGAGAGGAGAAACTTGAGACAGAGTAATCAGTTAGGAGGTTTTTACAATAATCTCAGTAGTAATAAGAATATGAATTAGGATTGTGGTTGGGTGAATAAAAAGAAGGCTGATGCAAGAGATATGGAGATTAAAACAAAATTTGTCACTAGAGAGAAGAGAGTAACCAGAAAGTGATGGTGATCAACTGAGCCAAAGGCTCAAGAAAAATGAGAATTCTGGAAAGGGTCTCAGATTCGGCAAGAGATCATTGATGACTTGGAAGGTTTTCGTTTCAGTTGAGTGATGTGATAGTAAGCTATATTGCAGAAGGTTTAGAAGAAAATAGGAAGAGAAAGGAAGGCAAGTAGTATTGACAGTTTTTTCAAGGAGTTTGCTGGAAAGATGGAGGAAAACTTTAGGATAGTCACTTTTGGGTCTAGAGAGATTTTGTTGTTTTATTTTTTAAAGATGGGAAAATGACTATTTCAGAGAGCTTTGTGGTAATGATTTCTCCCTAGATATCCCTATTAAAACAATCACAGTTTTATAGTAATTTTTTTCATCTACAAAGTGTTTTCTTCATAGCAGATACATAGCATGTATCGTTCTGACTTTATAAAGGAGGTAACTGAGGATAGAGCAGACTTACCTAGAATCATAGAACTAGTGACCATCAGAATCAAAACTCTCAAATGGCAGATTTCTCTCACAAATGTTTGTGAGCTATTGTTTTCTACTTGAAGGTCACCAAGGGTGTGATTGATCCTTCAATGTGTGAATGGTTAGCTGTTGGGATCAAAGCTGTGTGGGTCAACTGAGTACCAGGAATGTTAGCACAGATACTGCTGCTGAAACCCTCTGTTTTATAGATCTTGTTCTGGGTTGATAATTTAAGATAGATATTAGAATCAATGAGATACCTACAATTTCAACATTAACAAGAGAAAATATATTTAGTCCTAGCAGGAGAAAGATTTTCAACAAGGATATATGCACTTAAGATACCCCCAAGCTGATTTGGGTGAGCAAAAGTTCCTTGCCATCCCAATCTTTCAAGTATCAGATCATGCCTGGAATTATTTGTGACTGTTTTGTACTCAGCCAACTAGAATGTGAGCCAGAATTCTCTCTCTCCTGAACAAATAAATTTCTGAGGGTGGTTGCAACACCTAACAAAAAAACTAAAATAGCTTGCATTAAGACAGGAGCCTAGAGTGTGCATTAGGTCACCAACTCCAAGGCAATGATTTGGTATCTCTTTTTCCTCTTCTGCCATGGTCCTGAGCTCTACCCTACTTCTGGCCTCTGCCTAGTCTTCTGCACTCTTAGTTTCACATGGCTTCTCTCAAGCTCCTCTTTTCTAACTCTATACATCTGGATTTCTTTCCAAGTTTGATTTTTGTCTGGATTGACTGGACTGACTTAAAAAACATTTTATTAGTATCTTTTTTCTGTTGTCAAGCAGTTATTTCTTCTCCTTTAAATCTCTCTCCCAAAATAAGGAAAACAAAAACAAAATTCTTGTAACAACTATGCATAGTTAAGCAAAATAAATTCCTATATTGACTATGTCCAAAATATTGTCTCATACAGTATATTTAATCCATCATCTCTCTGTCAGGAGATGAGTAACTTCTTTTATCATTCATCCTCTGGAATCATGGTTAATCATTGCATTGATGACAGTTCTTAAATCTTTCAAATTGCTCAGTTTTACGATTTTGTTATTTTATAAATTGTTCTGGTCTTGCTCATTTTACTCTGCTTTGGTTCATACAAGTCTTCCAATTTTTCTTTGATACTGTCTCTTCCATTATTTCATATAGTTTAATAATTATCTATTCTATTCACAAATCACTGATATGGAATTATTTGTTTAGACATTTCCCAGTTGATGGACACCCTTTTAATTTTCAGTTATAAGTGAATAAACTCTGAAAGGTCCTCCAAGGATGCACCAATCATTATTCTTCTTATGATCTTGCTCCCTTTCTAATTCACTTTACAGATTTGTTTGTTCCTCAACTTCCTAGAGTGACTGAACTTTTACAGTTGGTTCAACATGTACAATTAGATCCTAGATTTTCAAAGGCCTCCATAGTTTGGTAGATAAAACACTGGATTTAGAAGCAGAAAGAAAATACTTGCTAACCATATGGCCCAGAGCAAATCACTTTAACTTGTGTCTCAATTTCTCTTACCTGTAAAATGAGTGGGTTGGATTTGATTACCTTTCAGGTCCCTTTACTGCTTTTTAATCTATGATGCTATGAATTTTCTTATTGTGGAAATTTCAGGCATGGAAATAGGGTGGTAAGAGAATTCTTTAGGATCAGGTAGACAATAAGCACTTATTAAGCATCTTTTGTGTACCAGGTAATTCAAATTCTGACAGGGAGAGACAAAATACAAATTAATAGGTTCATACAAGATATGCACAGAATAGATAGAACATAATTTCATAGGGAAGGCATTGAGAGACTGAGAAAGGTAGAAGACCTCCAGTAGAAGTTGGGACTTCTTTTTTTTTTAGGTTTTTTTTGTAAGGCAATGGGGGTTAAGTGGCTTGCCCAAGGCCACACAGCTAGGTAATTATTAAGTGTCTGAACTCAGGTACTCCTGACTCCAGGGCCGGTGCTCTATCCATTGCACCATCTAGCCACCCCCTAGAAGGTGGGATTTAAACTGAATTTTGAAGGAAGCCAGGGAAGCCAGGAGGCAGGGTAAGGGGGATGCCAATTGTAGGACAGGGCTTTCTGACAATACTGATAACAGCCCCTACAGAGAACTGTGAAGAGATGTGGAGGATAGGAGCTAGGGCCTATCACTACTCTAACTATGCTTTTATGTTTTACCACTCCTAAAGAGCTACACCTCATTTGGACAGAAATGGCTTCCCTTTGAGTGACATCAGAAAAAGTCATTTTTGTGGAACAAGATATACAGGAATAAATTCACATCTGTCAAATAATTTAAGAGTTGGAGTAAGCACTGCAAAACAAGCAGAAACAGGTCTTAGAGGAAAAGGAAACATTAGAGGATGTTTGCTCATCTGGAAGGGGAAATTTGTATATCTATAGGAAGACTTTACATAGATTCCTATAACATTTTAAGCCAGAAGAACATAGAGCACATAATGTCAGCACTGGAGGGGACCTTGGGATATAGAATGTCAGAGCTGTAAAGGTATTTAGAATATATCATTTCAAATTTATAAAGGACACTAGAGATGATAACTTATTTCTAGTGGATTGGTCCAACCCTCTCATTAGCAAAAAAAAAGGAGGGAAATTGAAGTTGAAAGATAAAGAGTTCATTTCAAAGTTAACTTCATGGCCAATGTGGAGTTAGAATGATACTCATTGAATGTCAGGTAAGAGACCAGACTTTAGTAAAATGGCAAGAACATTACCAAGACTCTGTTTATGCTTCTATTATCAATTATTTCAAATAAGTAATTCTACCTTCTTTAATATCAGTAATGCCCTGAGAATGTATGAGAATGTATATGAATCTCTTTTTTTAAGAAAGATTTTATTTTGAGTTTTACAATTTTTCCCCCATTCTTGCTTCCTCCCCCACCCACAGAAGGCATTCTGTTAGTTGTTTACATTGGTTCCATGAGAATGTATATGAATTCCACAAGTATATTTTCATCCTTTGCATCTTTATTGCAGGTGCACTGGTCAAGTGAACATTTTCACATGCCAATAGACTTCCTGAAGGAATGAAGTCTTACTTAGCTGACAAATTATTATCCTTCACCATTATTTATGACTTTTTATACTATTTTCTGCTTTACTGACTGCTGGGTCTTTAAAAAGAATAGAAATAATGGTTTGAAGAGAGCCAAGCTGTGGTTGGACACAGTAGAGAATGTCTTATGAGCCAATCAGTCATAGGATTTCTGGGAACACAAAACTGGGAGGCATATGTTGAAAGGGGACTTATAATATGAAACCTAAATAGAATGTTTAGAGACCATTGGGTCCAACCTTCACAATTTTCAACTGAGGAAATACCAAAGAATTTGTGCTATTCAAAGCACAGAGTGAGTATCTTAAACATATTTAGAGTTTACTGACAATATCAATTATTTACTAGGTGGTACAGTGGGTAGAGCACCAGCCCTAGAATCAGGAGGACCTGAGTTTGAATCCAGTCTCAGTCACTTACTAGATGGGTGACCTTGGGCAAATCACTTAACACTGATTGCCTCAAATCCAGGGCTATCTCAAGTCATCCTGATCCATATCTGACCCCCTGGACCCAGAGTAGAAAATAAAGTTGGTGACTTAGCACAGCACCCCCTCACTCAAAGCCAATTCACTTGCTTGTCATCACTTGAGGCATAACTTCTCCAATGTCAGGGTCTTCTTCAAGAATGAAGGACAAAATGATAAGTTAATGACAGAGGCAAAATTCAAGGTCAGGCCTCCTGACCCCCAGGCCAGTGCTCTTTCTACCATGCCATCCTTCCGTGTGAAAGTGTTCTGAGAAGTCTAATGGCCTATGCAACTGTAACATACTATTAAAACTAAGTTAATTGGCTAGTAGATATGACTGTTGACTCTTAAGGCTAGGTCTATAAACTGAATGGGAAAGCCGGCTCCCAGTTTCCCATGGCACATGAGGCATGGTGTCTGCCATGGCCCTCCACATGAAAGTCCCATTAGTCAGTGCTTAGACTGGAAAACTCAAAATCTCCTCCCTTCCCTTCAGGGCTTCAACCGTCTGCAGGCCCAGTAACCCAGCCCCAGTGGGAGTCAGGCAGCCTCTTTCCTTCCTCTTCATATCTTTATTGTTGTTGTTGTCAGGGGAAGACAATAACACATAGAAACAGGGGAAAGAGGGAAAGGGGAGAAGGGTAGGAAACATCCTCTAATGTCCCACTTCCAACGTCATAGAACATCAGAGCAAGGAAGTACCTTAAGGGTCATTGAGTTTCACCCCTTCATTTTATAGAAGGGCAAGACTAAGACACAGAAATGACAAGTGATCTGCCCAAGGTCACAGAGCAGAACTGAGGCTATAACCTATGTTTCCTGATTCTCAGTCCAGGGCCCATCTCTCTTCCCTACAGGATTGTAATTCTTGACCTTGCCTACCTCCCTGGGTTTCTGTGAGGGAAGTATGTTGTAAACCTTAAAAGGTTACAAAAATAGGAGCTATTCTTACTGACGAGCTGCCTCCTTGAAGAGGTAGGATGGTATAGCAGATGAGGCTCCCAGGAGAGTGAGAGTCAAGAACAAGAATAGTTACTATTTATAAGATGCTTTTAGGTTTGCAGAGTGCTTTATACACGTTAACTCATTTAATCTTTACGATAATCCTGTAAGGTCAGTGCCATAATTAGCCCCACCTTATGAACAAATAAATAAATAATGTTAAGAAAGGTGTCTGAGGCAGGATTTGAATTCAGCTTCCTATTTTGGTCTAGCATGCTATCCACTGTACAGTCTAGCTACTTCAAGAAGATCTGGGTCCAAGTTTTGTCTCAGATACTATATAGTTGTGTGACCCTTGGTAAGACATTCAACCTCTCAGTTTCTTGGTTTTTTCATCTTGTAAATGAGGAAGGTGAACCCTAAGTTCTTTCTTGACTTTGGATCCATGATCCTATGTCTTCTCTTTTCCTCTCCATTTTTATTCCATCCCACTATGTTTCTATATAATTTATTTTCTTGTAGTCTTCTCTGAATGAATAATTTCATTCTTTTGATGATTTCCAAATTCTTTGTTTTATATATGTCTTTCTATAAGTGCCCTGAAACCCTCTACATTAGGTCTACTCTATCAGGTTAGAACCTGGCTAGGAGTGAATAAAGCTAATTGACTATTTTGGAAATTTCATCAGTAATCACTTCTTTATAGGGCAGGAGTTCTTATTTTTAAATCAAATTTCTTTCTGGTGTTCTTTGGGTGGGGAGGGAGGGAAGTGTTTGATGTGGGAACCCTCTATTCCCTATTGGATTTCTAATGTCAACTAGGAGAAACTGAGAAATATAGAAGGTTTATTTCATTTATAAAATTAAGATTAAGGAGTGGAAATGAGTCAGAGAAGATGGGCTTACCTCCCTGAGAACATGTTGGAGTTTTGAACCCTAAGGAAAAAAATAGTTAACAATATGACTCAGGGTGGTTTAACTGACCTCCCCCTGAATGATATTTGACATTTTTTAGGCACTGGGTCTCCTGATTTCAAAAAAAAGTCTTCCAAAATGTATAAAAATGTTGTTGTCATTGTTGTTGAGTTGTTTCAGTTCTGTCCTACTCTTCATGTTCTTTTTCAGGGTTTCTTGGCAGCATTACTGGAGTGGTTTGCCATTTCCTTTTCCAGTCCATTTTATAGATGAGGCAAACAGGGGTAAGTGATTTGCCCAGGGTCAAACAGTTAGGAAGTATCTGAAGCCAGATTAGAACACCAAAAAATCATGTCATTGGTATACAAATATGTTTATTTACCACTTCCACTCATTAATGTCAAACATATAGCTCCTCAATTCATCCCCTACCCTTCAGAAGCTCCTTTCCTCCTTAGAGCAACATCAAGCATCTGTCTGAAGTAAGGATACTCAAAACTCCCTATCATGAGGAGAGAAGGTTGTTCCTTGAGGTAGTATAGCTAAGAGAGTATCAACAATTTGTTTAGATGCTAGGTCTTAGGAGATCTATCATGGGGGAAACTGGAAAATCTGAGTATAAGGTTTCAGACAAGGAAGATCTAACAAATACTAATAGGAAACTAGGACTAAAATCAGACACCAGACAAGATCTAATCATAGGAATGAGATCTGAAGCTACTGTTATGGGTCTGATAAATTTATATACTCCAGACTCTGTAGTCTATGGACATCTTCTTCCCCTATCTATTTCTCCATGCCACTCTTTGGGGGGGGAGGGTGCAAGGCCATGAGATTGTGACTTGCCCAAGGTCACACAGTCAAATTTGAACTCAGGTCCTCCTGACTCCAGGGCTGGTGCTCTATCTACTGCACCACCTAGTTACTCCTATATCTATACTTTTTGATGAGATTAGGACAATTCCCCACCTAGAAAGTGCCCCCAGTGCTCCAAATCATTACTGATTAGAGTAAATTAAATTAAATTAAAACTAGTATGAGGTACCACTTCATACCTATCAGATTGGCTAAGATGATAAAAAGGGAAAACAATCAATGATAGAGAGTTTGTGGGAGATTAGTGCACTGTTGGTGGAGTTGTGAACTAATACAACCATTCTGGAGATAATTTGGATCTATACCTAAAGAGCAATAAAACTGATCATAACCTTTGACCCAGTAAAACCTATATCCAGAAGACATCATAAAAAATGAGAAAAGTCCCACATGTTACAAAATATTCATAGTAGCTCTTTTTATAATGGCAAAGAACTGGAAATTGATGGGATGCCCTTCAGTTGGGGATTGACTGAACAAGTTATATACATGTATCTTATGGAGTATTATTGTTCTATAACAAACCATGATGGTTGACTCTATAGAAGCAGGGAAAGAATTATAGGAACTGATGCTGAGTGAAGGGAGAAGAACCAAGAGAACATTGTACACATTAACAACAAAATTATGAGTTGTTCAACTTTGATGGATGCAGCTCCTCTCAGCAGTTCAGAGAGCTAGAACAACCCAGAAAACTTGTTATGGATAATGCCAACCACATCCAGATGAAGAAAACAAAACAAAACAAAAAAAACCCAAACCAACTACAGAATCTGAATGAACACTATGTTCACTTTTTAAAGTTTCTGGTTTTCCTTCCTACCCTATGGTTTTCTTTCTTTTCCCTTAGTCCTAATTCTTCAATCTGAAAATGAATGATATGAAAACATGTTAAATTCAAATGTATATGTACAATGTTCACTAGACTGCCTCTGAGGGTAGGGGGCTGGGGGGTGGGGTGGAAGGAAATTATGTAACTTTTAAATACACATGCGGATGAATGTTGAAAAACTTTTATAACATGTAATTGGAAAAATAAATTATCAATAATAAAAAAATTTTAAATAAAGTTTAAAAAGTGTCCTTAAACCTTAGTTCTGTTTTGTAATTGTCTACAGATGAAAGATCATTCAGTTTTTAAAGAGCACAGAGTTCTTGACTGGCCCTCACACATTATAATTCTTACCTTCCCCAAAGTAGAAGATGTCTCCAAAGTATTTAAATACACTACTTCTTTGACCCTGAAGTTGAGAGAATTGATTGAAAGACCTCAGAGTGTTTAGCCTAGAAGTAATCCACAGGGTGACATGATAGCTAACTTAAGTGAAGAAGAGAGGTTGTACTTATTCTTCTTGACTCCAGAGGGCAGGACTAGGAGCAATGGGTAGAAGTCAACCAAGAATATCTTGGTTTAGTATGAGGAAAAACTGACTAACTTTAAACTTATCTGAAAATGGAACTTATCTGAAAATGAAATAGAAAATAGGTTCCCTCTTCAGGTCTTAGTGCAAAGGATGAATAACCATTTTTTTGGCTGTTCTAAAAAGGATTTTGTTCAAGTATAGGTTAGATTAGATGGCCTTTGGGGGTCCTTTCTAACTTCCAATGTGAAGTCCTTACTGATGGAAGAGATTAAAGGATCAGGGGATGGAGACTCAAGAATTGATGGGTCTTTCAGAAGAGTGATGAGTACAATACTGGGTAGTTCTCCATAGTATTAGGAGGTTTTAGCCAAAAGACTACAAAATTTACCATTAGCATTGTTGGAAATTCTTATCAGCTCATTTTTAAGAGAGGTATCTGGTCTGGAGGTTCTAGGTTCACAGACAAACCTAGCTATTGACCTCCAGCAGTTCATCAGGATTTGATAACTATTGATTATGCAATTTATTTATGGTCTTGAGAGGCTTTAGGGTAGTTTTTATGTCCAAGTCCTCCAGAGTATGGTTCTGCTGGAATGGTTCTCAGAAGTATGAAGGATGAAACTAAACTAGTAGAATAGGTAGTTGATAAAAATGGTATATTCTGGGGGCGGCTAGGTGGTGCAGTGGATAAAGCACCGGCCCTGGAGTCAGAAGTACCTGAGTTCAAATCCTGTCTCAGACAATTAATAATTACCTAGCTATGTGGCCTTGGGCAAGCCACTTACTTAACCCTATTTGCCTTGCAAAAAAAAAAAAAAACCTAAAAAAAATTTTAAAAAATGGTATATTCTGGGGGGGAAGAGAAGAAGGCATTAAGGAAGTAGAATTCCACAGTGTCTATGAATGAAAGATAGTTTTGATGATGGCAATTAATGAAATGTGGCTCCAACACAAAAATGATCTCCCTCTCAATTCTATTCCTGGCTTCTAGACTTCAAATTGTTGTCTTGTTATCTTAACTATCTAGTCTTCTTGTTATAGAACATCCCTTTATAAGACATACTCCCTTTTTCCATTGGTGAGTTCTTCCTGAAAGGAAGTAAAGTGAATAGACAGAATATTTTTAGGAGCAGTTACTGTTTTTCCATATTAGTAGAGACCTGCACCAAGGTGGTTGGTTGCAATATCAGGTGAAGAAAGGGGTCATATACAAAATAAGTTACAAAGTTTGAAATGACAGGATTTGCAACTTTTTGGATATAGGGGATGAAAGAGAGATGACCTTAATGTTATGGGCCTGGGTGACTGGGACCAACAGTCATGAAAACTTAGAGGAGAATGTATCAAGAAGATTGTGACTTCACAGACTGAAGAGAGGTCGAGAAGAGTGAAAGTTGTAAAAAAAACACAAAAAACCATAAAAATCCCATTAATTTTGGAAACTAAAAGATTAGTGACTTTAGCAAGAGCAATACAGGCATAAGGGACTTTAGAGGTTATTTAGCCCAAACTTTTCATTTTCCTGATGAGGAAACTTAAAAGGAATTGTAGAGAAGTTAAATGACTCCCAAAGTTACAATGGTACTGAGTGGCTGATTGAAGATTTGAATTCTAGTCCTCTGACTCAGGAGCCAGAGTTCTTTCCCCTTCATCATGCTGCCTATTAAGAAGGCATCAGCTTTCACCATAAAGAGACAGAGGCTTAAGCTAAGTAAAGGAGGCAACAGCAGGAAAATTCTTTTAGAGCTCCTCAAATCTTATCTTGGTTATATACTTCCACTGAAACTTCTTGGAGGGGTAGAAAGGAAGGGGAAAAGAAAGTTCAGGACATCTGTGGGAGAGGCAATTGGCAATCCACCCACAAAACTCCACCACAGATCCTTCATAATCATAGGACCTACCTGTGTTGGGATGGTCTTCACTTTCTTTCTTTCTTTCTTTCTTTCTTTCTTTCTTTCTTTCTTTCTTTCTTTCTTTCTTTCTTTCTTTCTTTCTTTCTTTCTTTCTTTCTTTCTTTCTTTTAGTTTTTTGCAAGGCAATGGGGTTAAGAGGCCTGCCCAAGGCCACACTGGTAGGTAATAAGCTAGACATTCTTCTTGACTCCAGAAGGCAGGACTAGGAGCAATGGGTAGAAGTCAAGAAGGCTGGATTTGAACTCAGGTACTTCTGACTCCAGGGTGGGTGTTCTATCCACTGTGTACCTGAGTTCAAATCCAACCTCAGACACAATAATTACCTAGCTGTGTGGCCTTGGGCAAGCCACTTAATCCCATTGCCTTGCAAAAACTAAAAAAAAAATCTGTCTCTTTATGCTTAAACTGGCATTTTCCCAACTTTATTGGGTAGCAGAGTCAGAATTCTGAGTTCCCTAATTAGGGGAGTAATTTTCCTTGCTCATGGTCTTACCCATTGTAGGATTGGTCGTGATTAATGAGAAATCACTTGGTTAAAGCTGTTACAGAATTTCTAAAGATTATAGTTCAAGGCACATTTAGATCTAGGCAAAGAACTCCTGAAAGACAACCCCTGAAATCATTGGAGGTCAGGGTCAATGGACTGAAGGTTGGAAATGTATTATCCACAGCTGAAGCCATTATCTTTCTCCTTTGCCAGTAATCAGCACAGTCTAGATTCTAGATATGTCATTTAGGACATACTTCAGCTTGATTGGTTATGTGATTTGTTATGAAAGTATCTTAGTGGGGTGGAGAAGAAATAAATCTACTACTCTTAGGAACTATCCATTAAAGGGGAGAGTGGATACTGCAATCATTAGACATATGCAAAATGTCACATCCCAGTAGGAGTGGAGTGGGTCAGGACCACCAGTGATTTACACCAAGGAAGGGTTCAATGAAGCTCTTACTTAGCTCAGTCAAGTTGGGAGGAAACATATCTTGAGAACAGGATTCCAGACAAAGATGAGAAACTCTAGCTGGGATCCAACAACAAAGATATCAAATTTATGAGAACCAGGTATGGATCTCTCTCTCTCTCTCTCTCTCTCTCTCTCTCTCTCTCTCTCTCTCTCACTCGCTGAAACTGAACCTATGGAATATTCTGAGAAGAATGGACTATTCCTGTCCTTTGCCTCTGCTATGACCCTGTAGCTGTGCCAGTAGTGAGGTCCAAGAAAATATAGTGGACTATACTAGAGTACATTGACTTTGGACACAGTAGATCTGACTTCTAGTCCTACCTCTGAGAAAGGGCAAATCACTTTGCTTTCCAGTTTCTTAATCTGCAAAATGTGAGTGATAAATGCTTTACTGCCCACCCTAGTGTCCCTAAGGATGAAATGAGCACTCTGTAAACTATACAAAAATGCTTTAAAGATACCAGCATTTTGCAATTGTTTTCATTATTATTTTTATAAAAAGGCAACATGGTGTAGTGGATGGATAACTTACCAGAATCAGGAAGACCTGGATTCAAATTCTACTATATGATTCTGGGGAAGTCACTTACCCTCTCTACCCTAGTCTACTCTCTAAGATGATTAACTGTAGAAAAAAGTGCCGATTTGCATTTGGTAGAGTATTTTTTTCTCCTTGCATTGATGAATACAGGCCCACCCCCTATTCCCCCCCGCAAAAGTATTACTGCTTGTTGTGTGAGTTTGGGCAAATCACTAAACATCCTAGTCCCAAGTTCTTCATCTGTAGATATTATTATACCCAATTTACAGAGTTTATACAGGTAATAATGAGTGGGCAGGTAGGTGGTACAGTGCATATAGAGTCAGGAAGATTCATCTTCCTGAATTCAAATTTGGTCTCAAACACCTACTAGCTATGTGCCACTGAACACAGTTTGCCTCAGTTTCATCATATGTAAATGGAGCTGGAGAAGGAAATGGCAAACCATTTCAACATTCTTGCCCCCCCCTCCAAAAAAACCAAAATGGGTCACAAAGACTTAGACACAATGAACAGGAACAATAAAGGGTACCCTTCTCACCTTTCACACATTCACCACCCTTGTACTGGTCTCCATCACCTCATTCTACTAGACTTCTGTGAGACCTAGAGAAGTTTGATGACTTATCCAAGGCAGTAGCCTACTTCAAGCAGAGCTTCACTGCTCTAGGTCATCTTCCTCTCAACTACCAAAGTAAGCTTTCTAAAATATAGATCTGACTTATCTCCTTACTCACAAATATTGTGACTCCTATTACCTCCAGAATCAAATATAAAATCTGTTTTTTAAACTGTTTCCTTAAGCAAAAGGGAAAGGGGGTGGCTAGGTGGCAAAGTGGATAGAGCACCCACCCTGGAGTCAGGAGTACCTGAGTTCAAATCTGGCCTCAGACACTTAATAATTACCTAGCTGTGTGGCCTTGGGCAAGCCACTTAACCCCATTGCCTTGCAAAAACTTAAAAAAAAAAGAACAAAAGGGAAAGGACACACACACACACACACACACACACACACACACACACACACATATATATATATATATACACACACATAAAAATATATATGCCATTTTGTTGTGGTAAACAGTTAGAAACTGAGGGGATGTCTATCAGTCAGGGAATAACCAAAGAAATTGTGATATCCGACCAGGATGCAGAACTATTGTGGTATAAGAAAAAGGGGATCAGTCCAGAAAAGCCTGGAGAGACTTATATGAACTGATGCCAAGTCTAATCAAGAGATCATTGTACAAAGTAGCAGCAAAATTATTATGGTTATCAACAATGGAAAGATTAGCTATTCAAATCAATACAGTGGTCTACAATAATCCCACAGTACTCATGATAAAAAATACTATGTATCTGGGGTGGCTAGGTGGCATAGTGGATAAAGCACCGGCCTTGGAGTCAGGAGTACCTGGGTTCAATCCGGTCTCAGACACTTAATAATTACCTAGCTGTGTGGGCTTGGGCCAGCCACTTAACCCCATTTGCCTTGCAAAAACCTAAAAAAAAAATGCTACGTATCTCCAGAGGAAAACTACTGAACTCTAAGTACATATTTGTTCACTTTCTTTTTCTTTTTTTTATGCAACATAGCTAATATGGAAATTTTTAGATGATTTTATTTTATTTCACATAGCATCATATTGTTTGTCTTCTAATAAGAAAGAAGCAGGAGAAAGGGAGAAACTTTGGAACTCAAAATATGAATATGAATATCAAAAATTAAAATAAAGCATTTGCTCAGCCTTTCCAGTGTTCTTCCAATCACATTTTCTATGATTCATTGCTTCACCAACACTGGCCTCTGTTCCCTCTACACAATACTATCCCTCTCTAGTCTTTTCTCCCTGATTATTCCCCACACTTGAAATGCTCTCCTTTCTCACCTCTGCCTTCTGGTTTCCTAAAAGACTCAACTCAAATCCTGCCATGTATAGAGACCTTTCCTGGTCCTTCCCCCATGCTAGAACGAGAGATTAAGATTAGATTCTTATATTTCAGAAGATTACATTCCATTTTTAAATGTGTATATATATATATATATACACATATGGATAAATTTCTATCTAAATCTATGTTTGAGTCCAGAAAATCCTGGAGGGACTTATATGAACTTGTTGGTTGATTGGTTCTTGTTCTTCATTCTTGAGGAAGACCAAAATGACATCATTAGAGAAAAGTTCCAGTGTGTCTGACTTTGACTGATCAGAACAATGTTCTGGAATGTTGGAATGTTCTATCACAGGTCAGGCACAAATAGTCTATGTGAATGCCTGCGTGTAGTATAGTTGTTTGCATGTCATCTCTTCCCTTTAGGATGTGAATTCCTTGAAGACAGGGACCATATATTTTCCTTTCTTTGATTCTACAACATCAAACTCGGGTCATATTAAGCTCTTTATAAATGTCTATTTACTGATTTGCTAATATAACTATCATCTAGCACTGTTGTGCTAAAGGTCTGAGATTCATGTAGATGAATGTGCTTTGTAGACTATAAGATACTCAGGGAAATATAAATTTATCATCAATATGAATATAGAAAGTAATGACACATAAAAGCCACTCTCCCTCTGGATTGTTGTAAATTGGGCTTCTAAAGCCCCAATGACAGCCTTGAGATAATCTCAACAGTTGAGATAATAACATAAGTGAGTTTCTTTCCTCCCCAAGTTGTTTTATCTGTACTCCTTGGGGACTTCAGCTATGACTTTTACATCACAAGACCAGGGATTCTAGGGTACCTTAGAAGTCATCTAGCCAATCACTTCATTTTATTGATGTGGAAACAGATCCAGAGAAGTTCAATGTCTTTCCTAAGGGCTAGAAACTAACAGAACCAGGTTTCAAATCCAGATGCTCCTACGCCAGGCTTCTTTCCTTATGATCATGGCACAGCATTGATTTTATTTTCTTTTAACTTTCAATAATTTGGGAAGTTACCTGACCATGTTGGGTGGGTACTGACTGTTACGTCTAGCCCTAGAAAGAGATATAAATTGAGGATGAAAGGAAGGGCATAAATTAATTCTCACCTGGGAAGAGTTTGAAAACTTAAAAACTCCAATATGTTAATGGCTGTGGGAGTCTGTTGATGTAGATATTGGCAATATAACTCTTAACCCATCTACATCTGCTATTCCATGCATTAATGGCCATGTCCTCAATAAGTCTAATAATTTTGCTAAGGGCACATTGACTTTCCTTTGATAATTTTAGCTACTGTTCTCTACTGTTTCTCCTTCTTGCTATATGACTTTTCCATCCCCCCCCCCACTTCTCTGATGACATCTTTGACATCATTTCTGCCACGTAATTCCTCATTTGGAATTCCTCATTCCTGCTCCCCTCACCTTGCATCATTCCATTTCCTTTTGGGTCATCCTCAGTTTTGGAAACTGTTGTTTGCCATGACTCATAAGTTTGCAATTATACTGGCAGAATATCGTTTCATAAAATAAGAACATGCATTTTGTTTATTAAAAAAAGACAAAAAGCCTACCTTCCTCAATAGAGGTTAAGGAAAAATACTCAACAGAATTTCTTTCCCTTTCAGTAGATGAAGCAATTTCCTAGCTACATCTGTGAGATAAACTCACATTTTATAGGTCATATGTTTAAAGCTGGAATAGACATCAGAGGTCGTGTTGTCTAAAATGAAGATTTTACTAAGTGAAGGGAAACTGAGGCCAGGCAGAGTAAGTTACATGCCTAAGGTCATACTGGGACTAAATGACAGAGTCAGAACTGCATCCCAGGATCTCTGCCTCTAAATCCAGTGAGAAAACTGAGGCCCAGAGAGTGAAAATGACTTGAATCAAATCTGAAGGGAATCTTAGGTCACAGAATCATAGATGTATAGATGAAAGGGACTTCAAAGTTTACCTTATTCAACCAATTTACAGATAAGGAAACCAAGTCCTAGATAGGGAAAGTGATAGAGAATCACTGCTGGAAGGGACCTTAAGTCATAGATATCTAAAAGGGACCTTAGAGATCATCTAATTCACCCACCTCATTTTATTGATAAGGAAACAGGGCTAATGAATGATTTGCAGAATATCTTACAGGTAACATCAGTACCAGGATTCAAACATAGGTGCTCTGAATTTACATCCAGTGGTCTTTTCACTGTCCCTGCACTGCCTTAATCATTTGTATCACTGACACTAATGAAAGCTTTAGTCCTTCAAGTAAAATCACCATTAGAGATAAATGTGAGCTATTGTTTATTATTGTTGCTATTATTATTATTCATTCTCCACTTTGTCTCATTGAATTTTACATAGGGAGGGGTCTTAGAAATCATCTCATTTTACAGCTAAAGTAAAATCCTCTCTTTTTTTTTTTTTTTTTTTTTTTTTTTACAGATGAAGAAACCAAGACCCAAATAAGAGAAGGAATTTTCTCAAGGTCACAGCTAGTAAGTGGCAAAGCTGGGTGGGAATTGGTCCCAGGTACTTTGTCTCCAAATCCAGAGCTTTCTATATCAGTGTGTCCAAGTTTACACAGCTATTTGGCAGTAGAATAGAAGCTTGAAGCTAGACCTTCTATCTCCAAGTCCTACTTATGAAAGCTTGGGCAAGGGGAAAGAAGTAGAGAAAAAATAGAGAAGAGTAAAAATTGAAAAGATCTGGATTCCAATCCATCTCCCGTCTCTCCCTAACTGTATTCCACTGGGACTCCTGGAACCTCTTTCCATACTTTCTTGCTTTCTTTTGAGAGAAAATAAGGTCACAATCACATTGGGGGCATTGCAGGGTATTGCCCCATTTGGAAACAATCAGTGTTCAGTTAGTTGCACTTCTATATGTCTATATGCCCCATAATTATTTTCCTGGGAACCTTCTGGAACAAAAGCTTTGTCATTTAGTCAGAAGTCCAACAGCCCCACCACCACCACCACCCCACCCCGGGGCTTGAATTCTGAGTGGATCATATAAAGAAAGCAACACAGCATAGTATTTGTCCCAGTGTCTGAGTTAGCTGGATGGTATTATGTTTAGAATACTGAGCCCAGAGTAAAGGACTGAATTCAAATATGACTTTAGACATTAGCTGTATGGCCCTAGGTAAGTCATTTAACCTCTACTACCTCAGTTTCCTCCACTGTAAAAAGAGAATTAGTAAATATTTAATAATGCTTGTTTCTTTCCTGAGTGCAGAAGAGGTTTGGAGATGGGGGGGGGGGGTACATAGGATTAGGGGAGGGGGAAGAGAGGGGGAGGGAAACAAAGGAAAAAATACCACTTACAATTAGGAGCCTGAGAACTTGGTAAAACCTGCCCAGAGAGCCAGCTTGCTTTCAGATTAATTAGTGAATGTCTGTACAGTACTTTGAACATGAAAAGCACTATATAAATGCTAAGTATTATTATTAAAAAGTAAAAAGTTCTCTAAGTAAACCAGCCTGGATAGCCCAGGGCTAATTTAAATAAAGTGAACGAATGGAGAAAATTAAGCAATTAAAAGGTGATATTTCAGGATTTGCAAAAAGCTGAACAGATGCTGGAATTTTATTAAATTCTCTCCCCACCCCCCACCCCCTTCTGCCTCTGCAGTGCCCTTTTACCAAATTCTCATCCTGGGACTCTCCCCACACACAAAGTTGGCAGATGGTTTAGATGTCCAGACTAAACTATTCTTTCCATTTAGTGGGTATGGGGGAAACTATGTGGAGGAAAATAGCAAGGGATGGGATCCAGAATAGAAAAGGGAATATTTGCAGTCAGAAACTGAAAAGATTTAGTTTCAAGTTTTAGCACCATCTTTCCTATGTACTTCTGTGCAAGTAGCTTCTTTGTATCTTAGTTTCCCTGAATTCTAGCTATATAAGAAAGAGGACTGGATATAGAGTTGGAAACCTGGGTTCTGTCTAGAACTTGCTTTCTGATATTTAGTCACTTTTGAGAAGCAGTATGACATAGAATGAAAAAGCCCTGACTCTGGCCTGAAGTTCAAATCCTACCCATGAATACCTGTATTTTATTGTTGAAGAATTTCCATTTGTGTCTGATTCTTCATGACATTATTTGGGTTTTTTTGGCTACTAAAATGGTTTGCCATGTCCTTCTCCAGTTCATTTTACATACATGAAAACTGAGTCAAATAGTGTGAAGTGACTTGCCCAGAGTCAGACTTGCCCAGAAGATCGGTCTTTCTGACTCCAGGTCCAACAGTCTATACATCAGGCTACCTTGCTCCCCATAAATAGCAACCTATATTACCTTGGGCAATCACTTAATCTCCCTGTACCCAGTTTCTTCTTCTGTTAAAGGAGGAGATTGAATCAAACGTCTATCTGTAACATGTAGGGTCCCTTTGAGATATATAATCTGGTGAACAGTTCTTGATGAAGTCATGATGGCTCTTTGTCTGGACCTTTCTTTTCTCCACTTTATTTTAATTAATTTATTTTTTTCAGGTTTTTGCAAGGCAAACGGGGTTAAGTGGCTTGCCTAAGGCCACACAGCTAGGTAATTATTAAGTGTCTGAGACCGGATTTGAACCCAGGTATTCCTGACTCCAGGGCCGGTGCTTTATCCACTACATCACCTAACCGCCTCTTTTCTCCACTTTAAAAGGAGAAGATTGACAAATTCGTTTCCAAAGTGCTTCAATATCTGACTTTTCATGGTTGTAGAATGAAGGAATGCCTAATGATAACAATATGGCAGAGAAGTTTAAGGTAGAGCCTTGGAACAGGCTTTAGAAAGATAAGGTCAGGGAAATGGTGGGTCTAAAGAGGCTGGTGTGATCACAAGGTGCTTCTGGTTGGGAACAAGACCAGTAGGGAATAATCTTAATAATAATAATAATGGCTCTTACTTAATTACTGCTTTAGGGTTTGCAAAGTGCTTTATATACACCATCTCATTTGATCCTTACAATAAGTAAGGACCTTTGAAATGAGTCCTACTATTATCCCAGGTGATGCAGTAGATATTGCAGTGAACCTGGAGTCAGGAATTCAAATCTCATCTCAGACATCTAACACTTACTAGCTGTGTGCCCCTAGGCAAGACACTTAATCCTGATTGTCTCATATCTAGAACCATTTCTAGTTATCCTGATTCATATGTGGTCACTGGACCTAGGCGATTTTGAAAGAGAAAATGATTCAAATTCAGATTTTCATCCAATATGCTAAGAGATAAAAACTAAGGGTTCAAGGGAAGGGGAAGGAAACAAACATTTTATACTAAGTGCTTTTTACAAATTTATAAATATCTTATTTTATAATTTTATCCAAAGAGTAAAGTGCCATTCTACTTAGTATATGTGACTCCCTTGCTTAAGAACCATCAATGGCTCCCTACTGTCTGTAGGATAAAATGCAAATTTTGCAGCCATATTGTATTTATTGCATTCTACATTCTAGATGGATAACATTGATAGCTTATTAGCAATCAAGTTCTATTTTCTCTAGCTTCAAGATCTGCCATGCCTGTGATGTACTTGTTTTCCATTCAGGTGTGCTGAATTCCTTTTATTCTCATAATGCCCAGGTCCAGGAGGAGGTGCTTCTTCTTCCAGAAAATCTTCCCTGAATCATCTGTACACACACACACACACACACACACACACACACACACACACACAAACAAACACACAGACAAACTTCCCCAACCCCACCCCTAGCTGGTAAGGGATCTCTTATCTAATTTTCCAAAGAGGTGGAAATCTTCATCTGAATCTCTTTTGAATTCATTGTATTCTAGCTTGAATTAGCTTTAGTTGGATTCATGCCATGTCCTGTTCATCCCTACCCCCCTCCATAGTAGATTGTTAGCTTGGTTAGGACAGGATCTGAGTTATGTTCCATCTTTTATATCTCTCCCAAAGATGTTCATTGAATGTTATCAGTGAGCCCCACAGCAAAGAACTGTTTTGTTTTGTTTTTTTCCAAAATAAACTCTAGGTGACCAGATGCCTTGTTCCTACCAATGTGACCCCTGGACTTAGGCTTTTTCATTTATAATACGAGGGGATTTGACAGATGGTTATCTGAAGCCCCTTCCTGCTCAAGAACTATGATCCCCAAAACTACCCATTCATAAAGAATAGGTAGGTAAAGAAATTATAATACCCCCATTCTTAGATAAGACATTTCACAGATCTTCAAGTCCCTGTGTTCCCTACAACAGGCCTATGAGTTTGCCAGACCAAAGCTTATTGTCCCTATTTTACAAAGGAGGAAACTGAGACTCAGAAAGAAGTAGCTTGTCCACAGTCATGCTATTTCTCAAAAAAAAAAACTCCAACTTCATTTTAAGTTATTCATTCAAAAGCTCAAAAATCAGAAGGAACCACGGAGATTATCTTGTAATTTGTCCAGGGTCACACAGCTAGTAGATGTCTGAAGCTGGATTTAAATTCAGGTCATACTGACTCCAGGTCCAGTGCTCAATCCACCATGGTACCATCAAGGAAGGAAGTTATCAGGGAATCCTTTTCTGTTGATTTTTCTCCTGTGAATGAAATTGTAGAAAGGACAGGTAATAGAAACAAAAGTAGTTTGGGAGTCTCAAAAGAAATGCAAAGAAGTATCTACATTTTGTTACCTCCTTACAAAAGATTAGACATTTTTTCAGTCAGTCTCAGTGGGACTATAGGGTGGCTAAACAAGAACTTGTTGAAGCATCAACCACAACTCTGGGGACTTTAAAAAGTAAGATATACTCTTGAGAACCAGTTAAGGAAGAAGTTTCTAGGGAGTGAATCAAGAAAGGAGCCAGCTATGGAAGTAGAGACCCATACTTGGGAAGGAACTCTTCTTCACCTTGGGAGGGAGGGAATTTCTTTCTTCTTAGTGCCTTTACTCCCTCCCCCCCAACAATTGGCTGTGGCATCTTACAGAAGTAGGAGACACTACTGGGAGCTGTGTCACAGACATCAAAAGAACCAATTAAGGCACAAAACATGAGAAAATTTGTGAGATGAGAGAGTTAGTGGTGTCTGTTAGTAGAGTCATAGAGTGTCTGACCCAGGGATCTCAGCTGAGTAGCCTGCTCAACAATTGCACTGCACCAAAGGACAACAGCCTGAAACTTTATGAACTCAAGAGGCAGGGAACTGTTCTAAGCCTCTACAACAGGCAAAAGGACATGGGGATCCCAAATGCTACAGATGTGTGTTGTCTAGGCCATCACTTTTCAGTTGTTTTTCAGTCATTTCCAATGATTTGTGATTCCCCTTGGGGTTTTCTCGGCAAAGATAATGAAGTCGTTTGCCATTTCCTTCTGCAACTCATTATACAGATGAGAAAACTGAGACAAACAGGGTTAAATGACTTATCCAGGGTCCCAGTGTCAGAGGTGAGATTTGAACTTAGGTCTTCCTAATTCCAGGTCTAACACTTTATCCTCTGCACCAGACTAGCTGCCAAGGAAGCCATAGCTTCCCTATGTGTGTGCCACTCTATTAGTAAATTTTATATATGTGTCTACTCTTCCCACCCATGAAGTACATACTTGTGGGAGATTGGACCCCAGATTTATGGAGGAGATATTTGTAGTTACCATTCTTAAAATACCATCAAAGTAAATGCCTTTGCTTTGATATAAGCAAATCTGTCTGACTACTAATGAATAACTAACTATATGTGGGGATCTATGAGATGTAATTTTAAGAGTGTGGAACTCTTAAGCAGAGCACCTTAAATCTGAGGTAGTTATGTCCCCAAAGGGACTCAATCGTTGACTGTGAGTTGAGGGAGCTCTACTTAAGGAAGATAATTTTCCTTCCACATTCTCCATTTCGGGGGGGGGGGGGAGAAGAGAAGATTTGTCTTAGAGAAATATTTTTCTTCCAGAGAGAATAAACAAATTTTGTCTTCCCCAAGTACCATCAAATAAATGAAAATCTTTTCATCACCTCACCTCCTCCAGGTTGACTCCTAGTCTCAGGCTGATCCATTCACTTCTCTATTGAATTTGAATCCTATCATTGTCCTCTCACTGACTTGTCATTGTCATAAAGTCTAATTAAGGAGGCATTTTCTCTCTTCCTAGGAGACTGACTGGAGCACTTCCTTAGCTGAGTGACCATGTGGAAATCCCTTAGTCTCAATTTCCTCCTCACTAAAACAGGGATAATCATACTTATAAGATTGTTGTGAATCCTTTGGCCTATGGAAATGTGAATAATTGTTGTTGTTGTTTTTAACTGGTTGTTGTGGTTGTCACCATTTCTTTTATATCCTTCCTCTTCTCCCCAGCATAACAAAGCCAACACACGGAAGGGCCCCTTGATAAATGCTTCTTAACTCTCTGACCTTCCAAAGGTCTAGGCTCCCAGACTCATGAGTGGAATGAACAAATCAAGCACATGTCTCCTGGCTGCCAGTTAGAACTACTCTTCCTGCTAGAAGACATTCTCCAGGATCCCTGGGAGGGCATGAGATCCTACAGAGGGAAGAAGCAGTGCTCTGTCTCTTGTTTCACAAATCTTTCATCCTGTGTTAACCAAACTATGAATTCCCCTTTGGTCCAGCATACAACTTTTAAAAATGCATCTGGGGGGCAGTTAGATGTCGCAGTGAATAGAGCACCGGCCCTGGTGTCAGAAGGACCTGAGTTCAAATGTGATCTCAGACACTTAATAATTGCCTAGCTGTGTGACCTTGGGCAAGTCACTTAACCCCATTGCTCCTTAAATAAAAATTCTAAAAAAATTACATTTGGATTACTATTATGAATGATAATGATAGGAAGGTTTACTTTCAATTTACATCATTTCAGAGGCTGTTGTTTATACTCATTTGGGTGAGAGCAGGGCCCCTCCCAAAAAGAATGGACAGAAGAGGAGAGTTTGTCATGTTCTATTCTAGTAAAGTCAAGGGTGTTTCTGGCTTGAATTGGGGCAACAGTTGTCATTTGGCTTCCCTTCCTAAATAATCACCATCTGTGGTCACCAAAGTGCAACTTGGCTCATTCATTTAACATGTTTTTATTACCAAGTTTTTATCCTTTCATAGTGTCTTAGTGCTACCCAATTCTGGAGACAAAGGAAAGATAGAGCAATTTGAGATCCCAGTCTCTGCCACCCAAGACCACCCAATGAGATGAAGAAATCTAAAAGACAACATTTATTTTGCTAAAGACATAGAATTCTGCAGTTAGAGATGGAGGAAGAGATCAGAGGTCATCAAATACTACTTTTTCTTTAAGTAAATGAGGAAACAGACCAAGAGAAGAAGTGGTGAGGTAAGGATATAGCACTAAATATTGAATAGCTCTCTATCCAAAAGAAAAAGTTTATGTGACACATTTTAAAATTTAAACTGCATTATCAACATTTTTTCCATCACTTTCTTGAATCTAGAAAATCAGTAAAGTAATTAACCAAGCCCTAATTTATAGTGTTTGCCAATTTCTGAAGTATAAATGCTTGTACTGGATATTTAACAGTCAGCATTCAACTCCTGAAGTGTGATATAGAGAATAGGATGCTGACCTCGGATCAGTCTTCCTTAAACACTTCTTGGCTTTACAATCCTGGGTTAACCTATTTGTGTCTCCATTTCCTCATCTGTAAAATGCAGAGATCAGACATGATGGCTTCTAAGTTACCTTCTGTCTCTAGATCTGTTGCACTAGAGTAGCTAGGTGATGCAGTGGATAGATTACTGGCCCTGTGATTAGGAAGACTCATTTTCCTGAGTTCAAATGTGACCTCAGACAATTAATTTGCTGTAGGATCCTAGAGAAGTCACTTTACTCTGTTTGCCTCAATTTCCTCCTTTTTAAAATAAGCTAGAAATGGAAATGGCAAGCCACTCCCAGTAACTTTGCCAAGAAAACCCTAGATAGGATCACAAAGTGTCAAACAAAATTCATCAACAAATTTTACCAAAAATTATCAAAGAATAATATAGCAACGGTCTCAAGTAATATCAGGGGCAGGATTTGACCCTGGGTTCTCTGACTATAAAAGCAGTACTTGAATTGCTCATTGTGGCTTGAGGTGACTGAATTCTCAAAGGTTTTCACAAAAGACAAACTCAACCTGGAAAATTATTAAGATATAGGTCTGAGGATGGACTAAGCCTTTTTGTCTAAGAAATTTAACTGAGTTCACAGAGGTTCATCCCCATTTTGACCCCAGTGGGGTTTGGGGGTGAGTGAAAGAGAGACTTTTTGATCTCCATAACTGTCTAAGGTCATCTCGATGTGAAATGACTAAGGGATAGTGGTCTATGTTGATAAAGGGAGTTTATCATAAAATCACAAGTCCCTGAAAAGTTTAAGTACAAGGGAGAAGAAAATTATAATAGAAATAGAATTAAGTATCCTCTTGCAATGGCATCATTACAAAGTAAAAATTTTCCATCTGCAAATTAAGTATTGGTATTGCATATTTTTAAGTGTGGAAGGGTTAGGAAATGGAGGGGGCAGATAGTGTGATGAAATGCAGAGATCATTGAACAGGGAATCCAGAGATTTGAGAACAGGTTCTTCTACTTCTGCCTCTATTTGTCACTCTATTTGACCACAGACAAGTCACATTCCTACATTTTTGTTTTCTCCTCTATAAAATGGGCAAAATCAAATGATAAAGATGGGAGTATTTAAGTACAATTATACACTATTTCTTGGACGATGAAGTATCTTAAGATTCTAGAAAGCTAATTAGAATAAGAAAGTGACTAAAATGTCCATACCTTTTGACCCAGAGATCTCACTTATAAGGCATATACCTCTAAAGAGTCAAAGATATAAAGAAAGGCTCCATAAACACCCAGATATTTACAGAGATCTGGGAACAAAGGAGATACCCATAAACTGAGGAATAACTAAGCAAATTGTGAGAAATGAATGTAACAGAATGTTTTGTTTGTCCATTCTTGAAGAAGACCATAACATAAGGGAAGTGATGCCATGACAAGCACGTGAATTGGATTTGAGTGAGAGAGTGATGTGCTAAGTCACCGGTTTCATTTTCTTCACTGGAGTCATCTGGGTCCAGTGGTCAGATGAAAATCAGGACAACTGGAGATGGCCCTGAGATTTGAGGCATTCAGGGTTAAGTGACTTGCCCAAGATTTCACAGCTAGTAAATGTTAAGTATCTGAGGCCAGATTTGAATTCAGGTCCTCCTAACTCCAGGGACAGTACTCTATACACCTAGCCAGAATATTAATAAGTCATAAATGATGAAAAATGGAGATTATAGAGAAGTATAGGAAGACTTATCAGAATATGAGTAGAGGCAGAATGAAGCAAACAGAATCAATTTAAATAGATCATTACAATAATGTAAATGGAAAATCAACAACAACAACCAATAAATGAGTAAACTTCTAAACATGTGAATAATTATTATAATGACCATGGTTAGTCCCAGAAATGAAAAAAAGCACCTTTCCCCCTTCTTTGTAGAGATAAAGGGCTATGAATACAGAACATTAAATTCAATTAATGAGTGTTAATGTTTTTTCTCTCATACTTTATTACAAAGGTTGAATCTTTAGATAGGGAAGGGGAAAGGAGATGCATATATATATGTATGTATGCATATTATTTATTTATTTTCCTGATTATATGCAAAGATAGTTTTCAACAATCATTTTTTATAAGATTTTGACTTTCATATTTTTCTCCTTCCCTCTTTTCCCTCACCATTCCCCTGATTGAGAGTAATCTTCCTTATATTATACTTATTATATTATATTATACTTATTACTTATACATGTAAAACTATGTAAAATAGATTTCCATATTAATCATGTTGTGAAAGAAGAATCAGAACAAAATGGGGAAAAACATGAGAGGGGGAAAAAATCCCAAAAACATAAAACAAATTTAAAAAATTGAAAATATTAAGTTGGTCTACATACAGACTCCGTAGCTCCTTTTCTGGATGTGGATGGTATTTTTCAACACTAGTCCTTTAGAATTGTCTTAGTACTATTGAAAGGAGCTGAGTCCAATATGGTTGTTATTACACACACAGTGTTGCTAAATAATGTATGAAATGTTCTCCTGGTTCTGCTCCCTTCACTCAGCAACAGTTCATGTAAGTTGGAAAGGAAATATCGTAAAATGAAAGTGACATCAAAACAAAAATCTATTCATAAAACAATTTATGGGGATAGGAGTTAAAAAAGACCAATATTTCTCAACACAAAGTGTAAAATGGGATAAGAGGTTGAAATACTCAGCTGCAGAACAATTTATCCTTAGGAGATAAGTGAGGAGTGGAGTAAGGCAAGGAGTGTACTTGGTTATTCAAGGTTCTGGCATAAAGAAACTGAATCTGAAGAGAAAGAAAATTCATTAACTTCAATGTTGGAGCTAAATGAGTCCTTAGAGCTCTTTTAATCTATCCTTTCTATGCTATAGATGAAGAAACTGAGGCCCAGAGGGGGAAGCAACTTTCCAAAGTGAGTGGGCTAGTTAGTGCCAGAGCCAGGACTTAGATCTGTTCTTTTGCCAACAAGAACAATACTCTCAATTCAATTCAATAAACATTTATTAAATACTTACTATTTGCCAAGCATTTTGCTCTACATTTTATAAATATTATCTCATTTGATCCTCATAACACCCCTGGGAAATAGATTCTGTTATTGTTCCCCTTTCATAATTACCTTCATTTGACAATTGAGGAAACTGAGTCAAGGAGGTTAAGTGACTTGCCCAGGGTCACAGCAACAGGATATGTTTGAAGGTGACTCTAAGCCCAGAACCCTTAGTACTGGACCATCCAGCTGCTTGTTAACCACAGTCAGCCTTCTGCTAGTCCTGAAAGGAAAAAAATAGGAACAGAGAGGGAAGTGAGCTTCATATGAGAAAAAGTTTCTCAGTGATTATTCTCCATTCTCCAATTTATCCAGGCTCAGTAAAAGTTGATATAGTATAATTCCTCAGAGCAATATTTCAAATTGGGCACATCAAGATGATGATAGTTCAGTGGCACTTATGAATGAATGGGCCTTCAAAACTTTGACTCAGAGGGTTAAAACAAATAGTCCCAGTGAGGGCAAGACAGGCAGGAAGCAAAGCTTCCAGAGAGACGGGAGACAGACTTGCCTATAGGTAACCTGAACATAATGCAAATAGTGACTAAGCCCCAGAGAAATGGAAATCCTTCACAGAAGGCCCACCTGGTGAAAGCTGCCTAGGACTTCATTTACATTCTGCCCCAGGTAGGGAGAGGAAAAGGGAGATCTGCAACTAGCTGTGCCTGTGAGTTTCCCATGAACCCTTTCTGTTTTCAAAGGGCACAAGTTCAAGCCTAAGAGGACCTGATTTAGTTGTTTTCTAATATCCCCATTATCTGAGTTGTTCTTGTAATAGACTTTTTTCTTTTTTCTTTTTTCAATCAAGTTGAAGAAGTGTAGGAAGAGATAATAAGAAGGAGCAAGGAGCAAGGGTAAATCTCACTGGACCTAGTATTAGGACAGCAAGGCTCACAACCTAGTTTATCCCCTCGTTGATGATGTGCTATTGGCAAAGTCACTTAATCTCTCTGAGCCCTAGTTGCCCCATCTGTAAAATAGATTCCTATTATCTAACAAAAGATGTAGAGCTGGAAAGACTTTCAAAGGTCATTAAGTCAAACCTCTTCATGTTCCCTTGTCCTACAAATGCTTTCAGCAGAACAACCCAGTGAGGAAGACAGTACAAGTAGCATCCTTATTCTATAAATAAGAAACCTAAAGAAGTTAAGTGATCCTATGATCCTGTGACCTAACTGAGGGTTGTGAGAGGAAACCATAGGCCATTCTACATCAGCCTGACTCCAGGTTCAGGGTTCTAATCCACTGGGAGGAGGAAAAAAATGGAATAAATGAAGATCCTACATCCAGTCACTCTGCCTTTACCACATCCATCCCAAATTGTGGTTTTTATTATTAAATCTGCTTTCTAGGTATCACACACAATGTGTCGTGTCTTGTCTTGAATTTATTGGGGAAAAAGCAGAAAGCACAAAATGACTTGGTTTCTTGGAATAATAGGATGTTAGAGCTGGAAGAGGACAAGAGATCATTTTGTCCAACTCTCTTCTTTTACACAGAGGGAACCAAGTTCAAAGAAGAGAAGAGTCTTGTTCAAACTCATCATTCAGTGACAGAGCAGGCATTAGAACCCAGGTCTCTTGATTGTTAATCCTACCTGTAACACTTGCTAGCTGTTTGACTACAAGCAGTGGACAAGAGCTAAACTTGGGCATCATGAAATGATAGTCTGAAACTTGGCTCTGTCTATGAAGAGGAAGGTATGCAGTACATAGAGTGCTAATTGGATTTGGTCGTCAGACTCCTGGGTTCTGAATCTGTAACTTACTACTTTTTACCTGGTTTCTTGAGTAATTACAGTTTCTCCAGCTCTAAAAATGAGAAAATTGCAATGAATTTCAAGGTCTTTTATAGCTCTAAATCTGTGATTCTATGAGCCCATGATCCTAAGGTACTTGACCCCTCTTAGCCTCAGTTTCAAAAGGGAGTTGGAAAGGGAATAATAATTATCACATTGCCTACAAACAGGGTTGTTTTGAGGACAGCTGCTGCTAGCATTAAATTATTATAGAAATATGAGCTATCATTATTAGTCAAGTGCCTCTTCCAATCTGGTGGAATGCTAGTGTTAAATAAAAATCACAGTTTATAACTATACTTTGTTCCAAAGCTCAATATACCCCTCCCTCTTTTCCACTCCCCATGGAAAACATCTGTTCTCCCTAAATCATATCTTAAGAATCTACAAAGATGATGAAACACAAGAATCATGTCTCAAATAACCTCTCTGGTGGGTCTTTTTGTTACCTCAACACTAGCAAATGGAGACATTCCCTCCAATCTTGAAGAATCTGCTCATCAGTATGACGCAGCTGGTGCAGATGTGAAGAGATGACAGTAGTACATCTGGAAGGAGGCAGTCACACGCTATTCTGCTGCAAAGTTCCACCAGTCCCTCATCATTGATCATGTACTTTGAATGTGTCTTTCAATTCTTAACATTTTTCTAGTGCTTTACAGTTTATAGAGCATTTTATATTCATTATATCATTTCATTTTCACAGCCACCCTTTGAGATGAGATCTATGGTATTATTTATCACATTTTATGGAGGGAAAAAAATGAGGTATTGGGAAAAGTTTCTGGACTTGAATCCAGGTCTACCTGACTGCCAAGTCCAGTGTTTCCAATGTACCACACCTTCTTTGGAGATAGGTCTTGCAATAATGAGTAGTGACTTTCCATAGTGTGTAAATAGAAACCACCAGTCCATGTGGGCACAGGATGTAGATTCACTGAAGCATGACAGCTCTTCCAAACAAGAGAGTATTGCTGGGTGTTTCTCATGAATCTCTTATCTACCACACAGAGCATCAACCACCACCCCTACCCACAACTTAATGACAAGTACTAGCAACCAACATACATCCATAACCATGAGGTTAAATTGTCTTCTTCCTAGTCTAAACAGAGGGGAAGAATTGGAAATACTTCTTCAAATATCTAAGTATGATAGTATAGCTTATATTAAGTATGAATTCCAGAATCTGGAAGGGATAGACCACTAAGCAGAAAGTCCTTTATCTCAACAGACAGAATAATCTTTTTCAGTGCATGGATTTGGTCATATCACTCTTCTGATCAAAAATTTTCAATGGCTCTAAAATTAAGGTATTCAAGTCTCCACAGTCTGGTCCTTTTTTTAATATTATCTCTCTTTTTTAACTCTTTTAGCCAAATTGAATCCCTCTTTATGATCCTCCTCCTAAATCAAAACAAAATAAAACCCAGTACCCTGAGTTCTGTCTCCTTCCTCTCAATTCCCGCCATTTTTGCTCAAACTTCCTTGTGCCTAAGATGTTCTCCTTTCTTTCCTTCATCTGTTGAATTCCTACCCAACTTTAAAAGATCAGCTTAAATGCTACTTCTTTCATGAATCTTTCCTTGGTACCTGTAATGTGAAAGGCAATCTAGGATACTAGAAAGAGCAATATACTTTGAGACAGGAAAGATCTGGATTTGAATAACACCTCCTACACCTGCTAATGTGTTATCCCAAATTAAACCACTTAATGCTTCTGAACCCCAGTATCCCCAGCTGTAAAATTAGTATAATGAAAATAGAAAATAGACCCAATTTCACATGACTAATGTAAGGAATAAATGAGATAACATATGTAAAGGCTTTGCAAACCATAATGTATTATATAAATGTAAATTATTATTAGCCTTTCCCCAACCTCACACACATATTGGTAATAAACTTTCTCTATACCTTATATTGCAATTATCACATTAATCTATTTTGTAATGTCTTATGCTTTTTTCCTCCTTCTCCCAGTCCCTTAGACTACATAATCCTTGAGGGAGGGAAAGTGTCTTATTTTAACTTTGCATCTTCCCCAGACAGACACACAGAAAATTCAAGTGTTTGCTGAATATTTTCAGTTGAGGAGGTGAGGAAGCAAAGTCATAGAGAAGTTATGTATTCTTCCCCCTGCCCTGGATCATGTTGTTTCTCCCAAGGATCATTCTCCATTTTAGTATCCGCAGGGTGTACCTGATTACATGGTTAATTTACAATTATGCCAATCATAAAGAACTCCCAGCACAGGAATTCTTTCTATCAGCTGAGATAGCCATTCATCTACTGCTAGGCAAATATGTCCTAGAGAACTGCTTGAGACCAGAGAGGCTTGCCCAGGGTGTAAATAGAGGTGGGATTTAAATTCAGATTTTCCTAATTTGTAACCCAGGACTCTATCCTTCATGCCATACTGCCTGTGGGAATAGAGAATCGAGAATCCAAAGGCTCAGAACCTGAAAAGAGATGAGAAGAGAAAGAAAGAGTACAAGCTAATATTAAACTTTCAATTCTGGGAAATGACAGCAAATGGTAATGCTACTGGCAGAACTACTATAGGGAAGACAGAAGGAAGATCTGTCACTTTACTAAGCTAGTGGCCCTGAGAAATGTACATCTTTCTGAGCTTCAGTTTTTCAGTTATAAAACAATGAAATTGCACAAGTTGACATCTAAAGTTCCTTCCAGCTTGATCTGATTTATATGTTCCTTTGACTGGAGGAAAGATAGTAACCTTGATTTTGGAGAGGCTGAGTTTGAAGTATAAATATGATATCTTGTAAATGAATATCTCTAGGACTGGGGTTCAAGAGGGAAAATAGGGTTTAAGAAAAAAAGTTTTGTGGTCATCTGTAATGAGGTAAAAGTCAAAGTTGTGGAAATCAATGACATCACCAAGGGATATATTTTAGAAACAATAAGAAATGGAAGCAAAAGGCAGAAAGTGAATGAGGTGGAGCAAAGGAGATGAAGGAAAAAGTGATATAAGGAGATGATATAAAGTGATATAAAGAGATGAATCAGTAAGACTAGTCTCAGCACCCAGGGGAGGAAAGAGGAAAGGAAGGGGGAAGTGTAAATTTCCACAAAAAATGTCACAAAAATTGGCAGGAAGGTATTATTGATAACCTCAAAGAACAAATTCAGTAGAATATTGAGAAGAGCAACCAGATTGTAAGAGTTGAGGAGATAATGAACAGTGAGGAAATAGAACCATCATATTTAGGAAACTTTCTCAAGTTAGGAGGGACAGAGAGGGATAGGGAGGGGCATGGATAGATTAGAAGGATTTAGGTCTTTTTTTAGGACTGGAAAGAACTAAGTATGTTTTCTAGGGAGATGAAAATGAGTCAAAGAAGAGGGAGAGATTGAAGATGTATGAAATAGAGGTGGGGATGAGAAATGATGTCTGGAACAAGGTCCTAAAAACATGGAGGCTCCCCAAGGAATTGAGCTCTAAGTACAAGTAGAAGGATTAGCTTTAGTGAGAAAGAGGAGGAATACCTTTTCATTAGGATCTTGATTCTTAGCCATGATATGGAGAACACAACCACTGATATAATCAACCCTTGGATGTGGGAGTATGCTTAGAAGTTGGCCTGCTTTGCCATTCCTGGCAATATTGTAATTAACTACTGATATCCAGTTACCTTCTTATTTTTAGAATGGTGGAATGGGATGTAATGCCTCACCCATCCAACACTTGCCTGAGTGAGAGGTAGCATGCTAAAGCATGTGCAAGACCTGGGTTCAGATCCTACCTCTGCCACTTCCTGTGTTGTCAGGAACAACTAACTGCTGTGAACGTTGGTTTATTCACCTATAAAAGAAAGGTAACAAAACTGTGTCATTTAGCTGTGAGGCAATGCTTTGCAAACTGTGAGGCAGTTCTTTGAAACTTTAAAATACTATTTAACTGTCATTTGTTATTATTATAACAAGTGAAACCCCAAACTCTGACTGTGTTGTGGCCATAGCTTTCAGCTATGAATGGGAAGTACTCATATTTAATCAAAACTGACTTATCTCTTGGAAAAGACAAGGGGACACTCACCTCCAACTCTGACAGAGCTTGAAATGTAAAATATATAGTGTTGCCTCCAGTTGTCAAAAGGGCAGGACTAAGCAAGCCAAAATCCAGCAGAAGGAGCATGTCTTGGAGCATATAGTATGACCATAATGGAAGAAGCAGATGAGGCTTTCAGGCACAGTCCTTTGAAGGTCCTCTTCTTAACCTTCCTCTATTTTTTGGTTGTCAAATGGAGGAACTTCAGAGTAGATGCTACAACTCACTCTTTCCTTGATGTTCATCTTCTTCCCAATTCCTCCCCTTTTCTATCTTTCCTTTATGTACTGTCTTCCTCCATTAGAATGTCAGCTTCTTGAGGGCAAAGGCTGTCTTATTTGCTTAGATTTGTCTTCAGCACTTAGCACAGTATCTGACACTGGCAAGTTGCCTATCTTTTTACTCACACTTTCACCTAGGCAGGAGACAAAGGAATTTTTGCCTCTATTTTGCCTTGCCTCTCTTTTCTTCCAGAGGAGAGATTCAGAAGGAGCATCATGATGAATAGATAATATCTATGGTCAAAGGAAGGCAACTCTTTTTATAGACAGAGGAGTGAGCAGGAGTCTTTTTCTTTTATTTTTAACCTTTTTTCTCTTTCTGTGCCAAGAGAGACTCAAATAATCTAATAGAAATACATCTCATTTCAGTAATAATTGTCTCATATATTTTATGATTATTGCTAAGAAGTTTGGTTTTCACTATATTGAAGCTATTTTTAAAGTAATAGTATGTTTATTGACCTAGGAATTTCTTGTAGTCCAATTTCTTAGAGTCTCTTCTTTTTTCATTCCCTCCAAATAAAATTGTATGTGTTTAATTAGTAGGGTTTAGGTCATTGTTCTGCTACTGTCCGATACCCAAGAAGAAACTAAGATTCAAAAGACTAATGATGAAGTTTGGTAGAGAGATGATGAACCAGAAGTGCAGAATGATATCCCCTTTTCAGACATGGCCATTGAGTTGATTTGTTTGACTTGACTCTACTTGTTCAGTATAAAAGAGGATTTCTATTGCAGGGTGGAGGTGAGTTACAATGCAGTGATAGAAAAGAAAAAAGAAAGAAAGGAGTGCCAATAAAAACATTTTTTTAATACACAGAATAAAAAATGAAGTTTAGATGGGAACAGAACTGACACTATTGTTACTATCTTGTTAAATTTAGTACATAATTTATAGAATAAACTATATGTAAGTTCAGTTTCATATATAATCTTTTCTTAGTTCTTTGAATATTGAAATGCCTGTGTTTTAAAAAGATTACATTCAAGAGAAATTATTTAAAAGGAAAAAATAAGAATTTAAAGAAAGAAGAGCCCAATAGTACTGACTAATCACTGAGTCAGGTTGACAGCATTCAAGAATGGAAGTGAGCACTAAGAATTTTGGAGAAGTGGAGAAGATTTGAGTGAGGGTGGAGATTAGGGTGGAGGAGGAGCTGACTCCTCCTGGGATGGCCTCAATCTTCTTAGTATGGTAGTGGCCTAACCCAAATACTATCAGGGAAAGGAGAGGTTGGTATGGGGATTTGAGAAGAAAGGGAAAGATTTGGAACAGTCAGTGTAGGAAATGAGATAGGGAAACAATAAGAGTTGAGTATAAGGAAGATGAGAGTGTTATGATTCTCTTCATATAATTTGTATAGGGTGAAAATAACCGAAACCATGACTTTCTGCACTTATGTAAAGCAGTATAGAAGTGGGAGCAGAAGAATTAGCTGATAAGAGTTATGGGCTTGAGAATGTTAGGAATGCAGGAAATGAGGGAAGCAAGAGTTACTAGTATGGTAGCTAATTAATTAATCATGTAAGATGCATCATAGGGTTAGGAGGATGGCTAATTAATCATGTAGCATGCATCATAGGGTCATAGGATCACAGGTTTTACAGTTGGAAGGCAGCTTAGTGGTTATCTGATCCAACCCCCTCTTTTTTGTTTTTGACAAATGAGGAAACTGAGTCATAGAACATTGAAGGGATATGCCTAAGTTCATACAAGCTTAGCAGAGTCAGAGTTTGAACCCACATCCTCTCCCTCTAAATCCTGTGTTCTCTTTCAGCTATAATATGATTCTTTTCAAAGCTAGATATGGAGTTAAGCATTTATGAAATTTTCTACATCAAGCACTATGGATAAGCAAAGAAAGCTCAGAGTTGAGAAGACAGACTGGAAGAACAGATAAGGGTCAAATCAACAGAGGTCAGAAAAGGGAAAAGAGGAGTTTTAGTGTGAATGATCTAAGGAAAGATAAAAATGTTTATAAAAGAACAGAATTTCTAAAGTCAGGATTTTTAGAGTGGTATAGTTTAAGGTAGGAAACCTTAAACTGACTCTCAGAATTCCAAAGTTTAAGAAGGGACTTCAAAGAACATCTAATCTAACTGATACCAGAGCAAGAACTCACCATTATGAACATTCAGCTAAAGTTGGGGAGACAAGACTGGTGATGTGGTTGAGGAAGTAGGTGGTCAGAGTATACAAGAGGCTATCATTTTGAATACTCAAAGTCTCAAAAGATGATGATAGCTCATGGGATGGAAAGAAAGGCCATGGGTCAGATGGGAATCATATTCTCTGCCAGCCTACCTCACAGGATATTTTGATCAAGGAGGAATGTGTGGGGAAAGTGCTTTGAAAACTCTTGATTAGACAGTGCTGTGAAATTTAAATCAAAGAAGGTACTTGAAAAGGAACTAAGTCCCCTTTTCCTAGATTCTTTGTAGAAGTGGGATACTAAGTTGTGAAACATTTCTTACAAAAATTAGTATGCTTTCAATATGTTGGTTAGTTTTGCTGAACATTTACCCCTTTTTATTTTTTATTGTTTATTATAAGGGGGAAAATCTCTGGGAAGGAAAGGAAGAATATATTAGGAAATGTAACATTAAAAAAGATATTGATACAAATTTTTTTCAGGTTTTTTTTTGCAAGGCAATGGGGTTAAGTGATTTGCCCAAGGTCACACAGCTAGGCAATTATTAAGTGTCTGAGGCTGGATTTGAACTCAGGTCCTCCTGACTCCAGGGCCCATGTTCTATCTAGTGCGCCTCCTACCTGCCCCCACAAATTTATTTTTTAAAAAGCTAAGATGGGAGTGCAGTGCAATGGAGAGGGGCAGCTAGGTAATGCACTGGATAGAGCACTGGCCCTGGAATCAGGAGTACCTGAGTTCAAATCCGGCCTCAAACATTTAATAATTGCCTAGCTGTGTGGCCTTGGGCAAGCTGCTTAACCCCATTGCCTTGCAAAAACCTAATAAAAAGCTAATGTGATGTATTATTATTTTATAGGGGAAATTTCTCATTTTTCCCACATTTTTTGAACATCTCACAGGAATGAGATGTTCATAGAGTAGGGAGTTAAGGGCCAAAATTCTGTAAATTTTAGATTTCTTTTGAATAAAAAAAAATGGCATGCTTTAGGGGCCTAAGTTTGAGTGACCTCACTAGACTATGCCATATAGATTGAACAAGAAATCCTTACTTCCTGACTGACTTTATTAATTCTCTATTGATTTCCTAGTAACATCCAAACTGCAGCTGTCTTCCAGTCCTTTATGGACCTCTTTTATCTTCAGGGAAACAAACAGTGGATTAAAACAATTATCTTCCCTAAGTGCAGGTGTATAAGTGCTCTTTCCAAGTAGTCCCCAGGAAGATATTATGGCAGGTCACTCAAGTCTAGAGAGCTTTACCTCTGCATTAAGTCTAGATGCTATGGGATATTGGTGTTGCCCATAGAACGGCATTGTAAAAGATCGATTTAGAAGAAAGGAAGACAAAGCTCAAAGGTAAACGATGAATCAACGGGCAAGCAGATACATTCAGCAGGCTCTGAAAGAGGGTGGGACCCTCTGACTCATTGTGGTGACCCATTTATGTATTCCTAGTGACCAATCTTAATTTTTCCATTACACGGCAATGATTCACCATTTGCTGTCAAGTCTTGTGTAACTGATGTTTTGATCTCTTTGGTTGTCCAAATCTATATTTATATATCACCTCCTTGCAGCATTATAATATCTCCTTTCAGATGTTTTGACACCTACTAGAAAAAACTTAGGGTCTTTCTATATAACCAAGAAAGATAAACTGTAGTTTTTTAGTTCTAGTAACAGAGAATAAGTCTCATGCATACATATCTATATTAGATTATGGTTACAGAGCACGCTACCTACATTATCTCAATCAGCAAACCAATCACACAAAGTAAGCAATGTACAGATTCATTGTTTGCATTTTGGAAATGATGAAACTGATACCAAAAAAAAGGTTAATTGTCATATGCAAGGGTGCAGATGTGGAAAGTGGCAGGAATCTTCCAGTCTTCTGACTCTAAATCCAGAGTGCCTTTTACTACACCATGATACTCTTTTCCATAAGATGGCTTGATGGGTCTCTTCTTTATTAAATGGAGACTTGACTCTCAAGAATGAGTACATTCTTTGACAAGATACTGTCAATCTGGAAAGGCTTGCCTGGGGGCTTAATGACAGATGACAAATAATTTCCAAAACTTATTAGCTGTACAGGTGACAATGTTGTTCATCTTATCATTATTTTGAAAATAATAATATAATTTGACCTCATAAACCCTTGAAAGAGATTTGGAGATGTGTGGTGGTCTCTAGACCACACTTCAAGACCTTTTGGACTTGATGACCCTGAAAATCCCCTCCATCTCTAGATTTATACTTTGAGCCTCTTTGACAATGGACAGGCCACTTAATCTCCATCTGTGAAATGGGAATACTAAGCTATATACCACTCACCTCAGAAAAGTTCTACAAGGAAAGTACTTTATAGGCTCGAGTTCTATAAAAACATGAACTTTCATTAGTAAGAATCAACCTAACTCAATGTATCAAGTCATTATTATAGAGTTGGCTCCTAAGTACTCAATAATTTTGGCAATCATTGACACCCAAGATAAGTTCAAAACAAAAAATGGTGTGTCTACTTGCACACTAACAGTAGTGAAGTAGAAAAGAAGGTAGAGGATGATTAAGTATGCCACATCTACAAATCGTGATTTAACTTATAGTGGACTAAATATATAATCTTTTGTCCAATGGTCAATGAACAGATGTTCTACTAGAGGGTTTGAAAAAAATCCATTTTGATACCATCACTACAAATGAAACTAGAAGACATGAAGAATAAAACAGTTGATGGAATTGGTTTCAAACACCCAGACAACAAGAAATATACTTTTATGGGACTCATGCTGGTTTCATTTTAATGTGTTCAAGATAAGTATAATCAAATGGACCACCAGGAAGATAACTGCAGCTTGTATGGCAACATCTGTTATGGAAGAGGAAGGAAAAAAAATAAAGACTTTGAAAAGATACTTCAAATTAAATCAACACATGCTTTGATATTTGTTGATTTCAGTGCCAAAGAAAACACAGGGGAAGACTCAAAACTCTTGGAATATGTTTGGGATGAAGAAATTAAAATTTTCAAAGGTTTGTAGACCATTGAGAAGCCTCCAAGAATCACAAATTTGGAAGAGAGTGCAAAGGCCACCATGTAGTCTTACCCTAAGTTAATAAGAACAACCCCCTACATCCCCTGTGCTTAAAGACCTCTAGTGTGAGAAACCTCACTACTCTCTAATGTAGCCCATTCCATTTTTACCCACTCATCACTTCAAAGGTCAGATGATCCTATTCTGAATCTACATCCCATTAACCACACTCATATTTTCTCTTGGAGGGTGGTTACAGTCCTGGGAGAAATAATCTCTTAGAAGAGAATTCTTTTAGAATTTATAAAGTTCTTGTTTCTTATCATAAACATGCCCCTACCTAGCCTACATGGAAATGTTCTTTAGAGTTACTTTTTGCTTTGTCTTTCCAGAGTGAGAGATCTCTTCCTTTCCTCTATCCTTGGCTCTCCTCTCTGTTACATTTATGCTATTCTCCCACAATCTCAGACCTTGTTTAAAAGACTATAAAAGACATTGTTCTTCTGCATTGTTCACCTATGGACTTAATGGAAATATATTTCCAGCTCCCCTTTGCTTTTATACCTCACCTCTCTCCATCCATGCTGCTTCTAATTTTCTTATTTCTAACATAAAAGATATTGATTCATTTATAAGAGACTTGTTATTTCATTGATGGAACATTAGTTCAGCTGTTCCTCTTTCCCATCTCTAGATTCTTTAAGTTCTGCTTAAATCTTTTTGATCTTCCCTTGATAATATCATTTTTTTCTTCTTTTACTCCTTAGTCCAGTCTTTCTTTTTAGAGGTAGCTAAAATATGTGATGCCATATTAAGATTTTGTAACTAAATCTCTTTGCAATAATTACACTTCTTTATTTTTATGCTTTTGCTATTTTGGAGTATTTGTAAGTCAGATCTCAGCTGTCATTGTGGTTTTTTTTGGCAAGAATATCTCAAATAACTTACTGAAGGTTTATCTTATATCATTGATATTTAAAATGATATTTTCAGGATGCTATTTTGAGTTTCTTTAGCCTTTTATCTCTTTTTTATAGTATCCCATTCTCTCTTTCATATTGTCATGATTATGAATAATTCTAGATTATCAAAAATGCTCAAGGTCACACAGCTGGATAATTATTAAGTGTCTGAGGCCAAATTTGAACTCAGGTCCTCCTGACTCCAGGGCTGGTGCTCTATCCACCGTACCACCTAGCTTCCCCAGGCAAATTTTTTAAAACTGAATTCCATATTGTAGGAAATAATAAAATAACACTATCTAAAACTTTTGAAAAAAGACATTAAAGCATTATGGACATTAAAGTTCATAAACCACTGCTAGAAAAAAAGTCCCACATTGAAACCTCAAGGCATATAGTATTTAAATTTACAATTTCAAAAACAAACAACAAATCTTACATGTTATAAAGAGAAAGACCTTATTTTTGATCAAAAAATTTTGGAGGGATTGTCATACAAGACAATTGTCTTGTATTGTCATACATTGTCTTTACTGCATACAAGATTATCCATGCTGGTAAGTTGATGACTATATCAAAGAATAGAGTTGGTATTAGTCTCTATGTGAGACGGTATCAGTTTTATTCTACAATAATTTTTACTTGACAATCCTGAATGAGACTGCGATCCTATGTTCCTGAAGTTATACTAGTGGAGAATCAGCTCTGATAGCTTCTAATAACTGGAAAAACTTTGAGTATGAGTTAATAACTTTTGTCATGAGGACCAACCTAGTTAAATTAATGGAAACTCATAACTAGAAATTTAGCTACTGGATGATTTTTTTTTACTATAAAGCAACTCATGAAAATGATATATTCAGGTGTGGATAAATAACAATCCTTGGTAGGGGAAATATCCAAAATGAGGAAATCTCAGATATTTTAAAGTTTTAGTTTTTGAAGTTATTAACATTCTGTGATCTTATCTCCAAGTTCTAGAGGTAGCCCCTAAGCACAACTATAGTAACTTCACAGAAAAAACTCTAAGATCCCTTCTAGATCTAAGTCTGTGATACTAGACTGACCAAAAATTTAACCATGCCCTGAAGACCTTTAAAAAGTAAGGTACAGTTCTGAGGAGAGTAAGGGAAGAGAATTATCCCTGCCAGTCCAGAAGAGAGTCACCTGTGACAGAACAATCCAGTTCTTTTCCTTTTCTCTTGAGCTTCTTCTAAAATGTATAAGATATGGAAAGTCTGTAAAGAAGAAAGGATTTCTCTCCTTTCAACCTCATTTTAGTATTATCATGCAATGATGAAACTTGCTCATAGGAGTCCAAATGCAGTAGAGAGACACTTGAGAGTCCAGCTATGGAAGTGGCTTGAGACAATGGACAGGAACAAACAAACAGGGCCCATCAGAGAGACACTGATCAGAAGTCTGAGCCAAAAATAGCAGTGTGTTAATGCCATGAGAAGAAAAAACAAACCAAGGCAATGCTGGAGGTGTAAGCTGCCATGGTCATATGTTTTCCCTGCTTGCATGCCTATCATGTAGTGTATGTGGGCAATGGTTCTAATGTTTTGTGGTAGAGTACACACCAAGTTTAGTAGAATTAGTAGAATGTTTTGTTGCTACTGTTCCTGCTATGCTATTTCAGTAAATGTCTTTGTTTTGAAATGATTGTGTCCTCTAGCAGACTAGAGGAAAGGTAACCATATCTGGGGATGCTCATGAACCTCCAAAGTGTTTTGAACCTAGAGTATTTGTCCCTTAGAGGAGTCAACATTTGAATTTTAGGCAGGGTAAAGATAGCTCCAGAGAGGTTGGAGGTTACCGAGGGGATCACACCATCATCTAGTTCAATCCATGCTTAAAAATTCCCTCTCTAACAAATATGTTAGGTTCTCATCAATGTTTTGCCTGAAGACCTCCACGAACAGGAAAGTTCATGACTAAATTTTTTTTGACTCCTTGAAATTTCCACCCAAGATTCCTTGTCTTCCCTTTGAAACCAAGTAGAACAAGTCTCCTTCTTCCATGAGACAAGTCTCAAAATACTTTCAGATAGGTATAGTGTTCTCACTAACTCCCTAGTTTAAACATCCTCAGCTCTTTCAATCGATCCTCAAATATTAGTAGCTGGTACTTAAAAATATTTTAAAGTTTATAAAGCATTTTATATATATAATATATAATATTATATATATATATATATATATATATATGTATGTGTATATTTTCCCATTTGACCCTCAAAACAACCCTAGCTTGATCCTTCAGTCAATAAACTTGTATTAAATCCTGCCTACATTCCAGGCACTATGCTAAGTGCTAAAGTTACAAAAAAAGGCAAAAGACCGTCTCTGCTATCAGAGAACTCACAGCCTAATGGATAAATATCTTTTAACTATTTTATAGATGAGGAAAACAAAACAGAGTTTAATGTCTTTCACCATTCTGGTTTCCCTCCTCTACAGACTGGTTTGCCAATGTTTTCAAAATATGGTACCTAGACTTTAACATAATGCTCTAAATGTGTTTTTTTTATTTTTACAAGGCAATAGGGTTAAGTGACTTGCCCAAGGTCACACTACTAGGTAATCATTAAGTGTCTGAGGCTGGATTTGAACTCAGGTCCTCCTGACTTCAGGGTTGAAGCTCTATCCACTTTGTCTCCTAGCTGACCCTCTAAATGTATTTTAAATAGGATGGAATATAGTGTGGTTAGGATCTCCTCATTCCTGGAAAGTTTCCCTTTCAACACAACCTAAGAATACAATAGTTTTCTCATATGCCACATCACTCTATTGACCCTTATTGATCTTGGAGTACATTACAAGGCAAAAAAATATTTTAGAAGAGTTGCTTACCTAGTATATCTCTCCCATTGTGTGCTTATATATTTTTATGGGAATTTCATCTTATTCTATATGGCCCAATGTTCTTGCCTTCGACCTTAGTTAGGCTCTCTAAGTCATAAAGCAATAAGTGGTCTCCAAACTTTAGAAATTATTCATCCACAGCAGTAAAAAAATTTTAGCCTATATCCCCAATTTGTGTGTTCATTTAATAAATAATACATTGTGTTCCAAAAGTATCAGTGCTTAAATTTTAGTAGCTTAAAATTGTACTTTTGGAACACTCTTGTTCCAGTACAATATACTTGTATTACAGTACTTGGGGTTTTCTTGGCAAAGATGCTGGAGTGGTTTACCATATCCTTTTCCAGTAAATTAAGGCAAGAGAAGTTAAGTAACATGCCTTAAGTCACACAGTAAGTATCTAAGACTGGATTTTTATTACTATATATTATATTGTATTACTGGCAAGAACACTGGGCCATACTGAATTTACTGTATTAATAATTATACATAATGTAAAACACAAAATAGACATTTTGAAATAAAGTTAAAATGAAATATTTAATTCTAGAGTCTCTAAGAAGTCCCAAAATTTTATCAAATAGGAGAATAACATGGTGAAATGAAGAGGCAGTTTGGTGACTCAATGGATGGAGCATTGGACCTAGAGTTCAAATCCTGTCTCAGATACTTACTAGCTGTTTGACATTGGGAAAGTCACTTAAGCTCTGTTTACCTTAATCTACTTGAGAAGGATATGGTCAAACACTCTGGGTGCTTTGCCCAGAAAACCCCATGACAATATAGTCTATGGGGTTACAAAGAGTCAGATATGATCAGATGAGCATTTTAGAAATATCACTTTGACTGCTGTGTAGAGGATAGATATAAATAGAAGAACTTGAAGGAGGGAGGCCAAAACAGAAGCTATTATAATAGTACAGGTGGGAAATAAAGTGAAGGTATGAACTAAGGTGGTGGTTATATGTGAATAGAGAGGAGGGTACAGAGGAAAAAATGTTGTGGATTAGAACTGATTGAACACATGAACATTTTTTGGAAGGATGGATGGATGGATGAATAGATAAATGGAGTCCATGTGCAATCAGAGTAACAACCATTTCCTTCTTTTGAAAGAAAACCAGGGAGTCTATGATTGGAAGTTAAGAAACAGACAGACACAAAGAGAGCAAGAGGGAAGGAAGAAGGAAAGAAAGAAGGGGGAACAGTGAGAGAAAAAGAGACAGAGACTGAGACTTAACAGTTTTGTGCTAATCACTAGAAACTCAAATACAGCAAACAAGACAGCCCCTGCTCTTAAGAAGCTTACATTCTAATCTAGGAAGACAACACAAAAAGGGGGGTTAGTATGGTAGTATGGTCTGGAGCTGGCTAAGAAGTAAGATAAGAAGCTTGGATCTGAGCAGGAAGCAGCAGAAAGCTCATCTATTAAAGTCCAGGATGGTTTCAAAGATTTTGTCCAAGCTTCTAGAGGGGGATTGGAGTGGGGGGAGGGGAGGAATAGCCAGAAAACAGAAAATCTATTGGAAAGGCAGAGAAATAAGCAAGAGTGAAGATCTGAAGGACCCTGAATTTGTGAATTTGAGTAAGTAGATGCATGATGGTGTCTCAGCAGTAATAAGGAAGTTTGAAAGAAGGATTGGTTGCAGGGAAAGATGATGTAATGAAATTTTGCAGAGAGAATTACAATCTATTGATGCCTTTTAATCCTGTGCAATTCATTTTATTTCACTCAAATGACAAGGGAAAGGCAAAAGTTACTCACAAATCACTGTCTCAGAGGACAGAGTCCACCTTCTGAGTGGCATCTTTCACCACTATGGGAGAATTTTAGAGGGAATGGGTAGGAATGGAGGCAGGGATGGAGGTGAATCTTCCCAATGGCATCTGTGCAAGTAATACTATGGATACCTGGATGTCAGGTTACAAAATGTCAATGAGGCTGATGCCTTGTCCAAAAGGGTAGAATATGAGAGCTTTAACAGAAAAGGGCATGGACTAGAAGACTGATATAAAAGAATTGGAGACAAGCCCCACAATTTATTATTTTAGCAAGAGTGACTTGCAAACCTCTTTCTTACCTGCCCTCCATTGCACACTCCTTAAAGTAAGGTCATAACCCTCATTTGGTGATCACTGCTTTAAATAGCCAACCCTCCCATTTGTAGCTATCTGTATTGTTTCTGTTTCACATAACCATTAACTGAAGTCATCCAGTGAGAAGAAGGATTAATAATCACATTCAGTGTCTAGATTTCCAGTCCTATAATCATCAGACATTTTCCCCTCTTAACCTGGAAAATGATTACTTGGCTTGAGGAAACTGAAAAACAGAATAATACCTTGACATGGAATCTCTGACAAACCACCCTTCATTTTCTGCTAAAAAAAACCTCCAAGAATGTGGAAGTCACTTTTCCCTCTCCTGTGAACAGGAAGTCTTCTCATCTATCGATTCTAAATCTGCTTCCCTACCTGCTACTCCTGGTTCTGCTCAACAATTGTAATCATTCTTGTGCAGGGCAGCCCCTATCTTTCCATGCCTTTTTATGGATGCCTTCTTCATGCATTCTATGATCCAGCCAAACTGGCTTTCTTGTCCCCCAGTTTTTCATCTCTGTGCCTTTGCATATGATGTCACCATGCTTAGAATGAACTTCTTAACCTCCAATCATAGACTCTCTGGTTTTCTTTCAAAGGAAGGAAAGAGTTGTTATTCTGATTGCACAGTGATCTGAACAAATGGGCAAAGAGCAGTTTAACTTCTTGGAAACCTCCAAGTAGACTGACTTTTCTTCTCCTACTATTATTTTCCTTGACTTATCTGTCAGACCCATTGGCAACTATTGTTGACAGTGGCAGGGATGACTTCTCTACCAGGATCTTCTGAATGAGAGTCAGCATTGTAAAGGGGAAAATGTGCTAGATTTGGAACCATGGTATCTGGATTCAAATACTTTAGAAACTGTGTGACCATGGGTAAGTCATTTCTGGGCCATGGTTTGTCCTCTTCTGAAATATAAAGGGATTGGATTAGATGTCCTCTCAAATCCTTTTGAGCTACAAATTGCAATGGAAGTGGATGGCCACTTAGGAGAAGGACTGGGGATGTAGGGAGTATTATTTGGGAGACTCTTACCTGCCTCCACCAAGATCTGAGGGAAGTTCTTCACCCTATTCCTTCTTACCTTGCTGAGTATATGATAACAGCTGACATCTATATAAATGTTTAGAGTTTGCAATGCATCTGATATACATTATCTCATTTGACCATCATAACAATACTATTGTATAATGTTATTGTTATTCTTATTTTACAACTGAGGAAACAGTGTTAGAGAGCTTAAGTCAGGGTCACACAGCTAGTAAGTACATGAAGCAGAATCCAAACCCAGCTCTTTCTTAGCAAAGAAACAATGATCAGTTCTCTGAAGACTCTTGGTCTTTTGCAAAAGTATCTGTTAAGTAAGACTTTCCTTGGAAAATTGCCATCCAAATTCAGATAAAGGCAGAATGCCTAGAAGCTGTTGTCAGGATAACTAAAATGCTTAGTTCCCAGGCTCAATGACTGGAGTGATGAAATCTTCTAATTCTCATTGGAGCAAACAGACACAGAAAGTGAAGATGCTTGTGGTCTAGAAAAAGCTGACAGTAATGCTTCTCCTAGCCACGGTCCTTTCTGCAACACAATCATCTTCCTAAACCTGAGAAGCAGATAGAACAGTGGTACAAAATAAAACACATTCTAGCATTGCCTAGTGGATTAGCTCTGGAATCTGGTGACTCATTTTGCTTACTTGGCTTGGGTGGTACGGTGCACTGGAACAGATCAATAAATGTTACCAAAAAGTGATTATCAAGTACAAACTATGTATCAGGCACTGTGTGAAACACTGGGGACACAAAGAAGGTCAAAAGCAGTCCTTGTCCTCAAAGAATTCACAGATTAATGGTGGAGACAACATGCAAACAATGATAAACATACAGAATATATGCTGGGTACAGGGTTTGTATATGGGTTTAAATACTGGTTCAGCCATTTAGTAACAGAACAGTTGTAAATCACTTCTGGTCTCAGTTTTCTCATCTATAAAATGAGGAGATCAAGATTAGATTATTTTAAAGTTCCTTTGAACTTCTAAATCCTATAATCAAACCCTAAGGATGAGACTCAATGATTTACCAAAAATAAATAACAACTCATAGTTCTTTAGCCCTTAAAAGTTTGCCAAGCACTTTCTTTCTCATCAGTCTGTAGAAGTAGGTCATTAAAATGTTATAATTACCCGTTTGATAGATAAGGTAATAAAAATTCAGAGAGATTGTCATTTGTCCATAGTTAGTTGTAGAACTTGAACCCTACACAGGTTGAACCCTTATTGCCCTCTCCCTTCCCAATTTCTAACTGTGGTCTTCAATCTTCAATGTTAACCAATTTTACTCCATTAATTTCGTCTCCCCAATTACCTGGAATCCTTTCTTTCTGAATGTAGAAACTGTGTGGATAGTCATGAGTACTCTGAGCATATGGAAGTAAAAAATTGTATGGTGAGAAATCCTATGGATTGAGAGTCAGAGGAAGTCAGCCTCAAATATTAGTTCTGGAATTTACTAAAGTTATCCCTGTCACATGGGGGATTAGTAATATAGTATCTCTGAGATCTGGAAAATCCATGTAAATTTTTTTTGGTTCTCCCTTCATACCAGAGGAGAAATCTAAATTATTATGGTACTAGGATATTAAAAGATAAAATATTTTGATTTATATAATACTGTATATTTTATGCATTTTCTGAGTTTCTAAACTTATTCTGTGTTTTCAGTGATTGTTATAAAACTCCAAAAAAAAATACCATTTAATTTATGCTGACCTGTGATGAGGAAATCATGATGTAAAAAGGACAACCATACTTATATGACCATGGAAAGGGCACTTTGGCATCTCAAATCTATAGCTAAAAATAAACTCAGAGATCATCTAATCCAGAGGTATCCAATTCAAGTAGAAAATGGAGGCCATTAACCTCCATTTATATATATATATATATGTATATATATATATATATATACATATGTATATATATACATATATATTATATATTTATATATAAATATTTATATACTTAAACAACTATATATGAACATTATTTATGTTCTATTATATTTTATTTGCTTTAGAAAATATTTTCTATTTAAATTTTTATCTTGTCCACATCTCAATATTTGGCACCTCTGATCTAGTCCAAACTAGAAGAAACATTTCTCTGAGTTTCAATTTTCTTGTCCATAAATTAGGGACTTGATGAGTCACTTCCAGCTCTAAATTCTATGATTTTGTTAGACACTCTGATCCCAATAGTGACAGCAATGGCCAAATGATGATTGTAATCTCTAACTTTTAGACATTGTGAACTTTTTAGGTAGGACCTCCATGGTCTTAGTCACTTTTTTGTGCCATGGGGTTAAGTGATTTGTCCAAAGTCACACAACTAGGTAATTATTAGGAGTCTGAGGTCAAATTTGAATTCAAGTCCTCCTAACTCCAAGGCCGGTGCTCTATCACAGTACCCCCTGGCTGCCCCTATAGTTACTTTTATAATAAATGCTCAATTAATGTTTTCTGTTTCTTGGATCACCACAGCATCTCATGTAGTCCTGCCCCTCCCTTCCCTGAAAACCATCTCATGTAACAAATAATTGCTTTTTTAAGAGGAAAAAAAATGTCATAATGACTGATTGATACATGAAGAAAATTTGAAAACATGCAATGTGTAATACCTGTGGATCTCCTATCTTCCCCATGGAATAAGTTGAAGATATTTTTTCATATATCTTCATTCTAGTCCAACTTGATCTTTATAATTTTGCTATATTTATATTTGAATTTTTAGCATCATTATTCTTTCTATTTACATTATTATAATTGTTATGTATGTTGTTTTCTTGTTCTGTTTACTTCACTCTGCATCAGTTCATAAAAATCTTTCCGATCTTCTCTATACTCAACACACACAATTTTTCATAGTGAAATAGTATTCCATTATATTTCTATATTATAATTTGTTTATCTATTCCGCAATCGATGAGCATCTACTTCACTTAATCTTAGGTATCAAAGGAAAAGTGCTGCTATAAATATTTTGAAACATATGGGGACTTTCATCAATGACTTCCTTGGGGTATAAGACCAGTAATAGGATCAGTGGTTCATAGGGTATACACATTTAAATCACTTTATTTGAATAATTCTTTTATTTAATATGTTTTAAATTTTTATTTATTTTTACAAATACATTTGTTTTTTCTGTAAGATTTTAAGTTCTACATTTTTCTCCTTCCCTCCTCCTTACCCTTGACAGAGAGTAATCTGATGTGTCATGTATGTACAACTATGTAAAACTTTATCTCCATATTAGTCAAGTTGTAAAAGAAGAAAAGAAAAAAGAAAAAACATGAGAGCATAAAACATAAAGCATAAAACAAATTTTAAAAATTGAAAATAATATGCTTTGGTTTGCATTCAGACTCCATAATTTCTTCTCTGGATATGGATGGCATTTTTCATTACAAATCCTTTAGAATTGTCTTTCCTCACTGTACTGCTGAGAAGAGCTGTCTTTCATAGTTTATCATCACAGGTTTTTGTTTGATTAATTCAAAACTAATTTCCAAAATAGCTGCACCATTTCATAGATCCATTAACAAAGTATTAACATATTTATCTTTTCATAAGTATTCCAACATAATCTTGCTATTTTTTTTATCATTTTTACCAATTTACAACATATGAAGATGAAACCTTAGAGTTGTTTTGTTTGTACTTCTATTATTATTAGTGATTTGAAGCATTTTTTCCAAATGGTTGTGAATACTTTGCAATTCTTTTGAAAACTCTTTGTTCATATCCTTTAACCATCTATTGTGGAGTGGCTGTTGATCATATATATTTATTAACTTCTTATATATCTTGGATATCAAGCACTTATTAAAGAAATTTGATACAAAGATTTTTTTCCCATTTGATTACATCCCTTCTTATCTCAGATGCATCAATGTTGTCTGACCAGAAATTTTTCAGCTTCAATAATCAATACTGCTTTATCCTATATTATTGTCTTTCTCCATTTTGGTTCAGAATACATCTCTTAATCCTAGTTGTGAGAGGTAAATGATTTCTTTTTCTTCTGATTTTTTTTTTGAAATTCAATCTTAAATATTAAGGTCACACATAGTTTTAGAACATATCATGGAATATGGCAGAAGGTGTTGGTTTAAGCCTAATTTGTGCCATATTGCTTTCCAGTTTTCTAAACAGTTTTTATTAAATAAGGAGATTTCCTCAGGGTAACTTATGTTTTCTTACTTTTACAAATACGGGTTTTTGAATTCTCTTGAATCTCCTTATCTAGCGTGTTCTATTGATCTACCTCTTTATTTTTTAGCCAAACATTCACTTTTTTTTTAGATTTTTTTTTTCAAGGCAATGGGGTTAAGTGGCTTGCCCAAGGCCACATAGCTAGGTAATTAAGTGTCTGAGGTCGGATTTGAACCCAGGTACTTCTGACTCCAAGGCCGGTGCTCTATTCACTGCACCACCTAGCCACCCTAAACCTTCATTCTTTTCATAATTTCCTTGATAATGTTTTGTTTTTTGAAATGAAATTTTTATTATTTTGTCAAGCTCTGTAAAATATCCTCTTGATAATTTGATTGATATAGAATTATAATACAAATTAATTTTAATGGTATTGTCATTATTATTATATTGGCATGATCCAGTGCATGAGAACTGAATATTCATCCAGCTATTTAGGTTATTCTTTAATTCTTTAAGGAGTACTTCAGAATTAAATCTATACAGGTCTTTCAAGTTTGGGGCTGGCTCCCAGTCTCTTGTCTAAAAGATATAAGGTCAATATAAAGATCAGTATGTGATCCAATTATGGGAATTATGGGAACAATATTTGTTCTCACAGCTGCTTCTTCTGTGTAGAAGCCTTTGATATTTGGTGGGGTTTTCCCTTCCTCAGACTCATAGAGATTGTACTCATCTCCCTTTTTAGTCTTTTCCTGTCATCCCCTGCGTCCCACACCATCATCAGTCATCTTGACTTTTGCCTTGCCACTGAACTTCAATGACTCTGGAGGCTATAGTGAGGCTGATAACTTTGCACACTTAAATCCAATTCATGCCCAAGTCATCACCCTTATGATATCAGTGGTCTTCTTTGAGAACAAAGGATGAGCCACAATGAAACCCTCTAGTTCTTTTGTGTATTTTAGGAGGTTGATCCCCAAATATTTTATACAGGTTGTTATTTAGATTAGGATTTCCTGTTCTATCATTTCTTCTTCTGTTCTGTTATTTTTATATAGAAATGTTACTGACTCTTGAGGATTTATTTTGTAGTTTGCAACTTTGATGACTCTATCAATTATATCAATTAGTATCTTTGATGATTTTTAGGGGGGTTTTCAAGTAAACTCATGCCAGTAAACAGGGATAGCTTTATCTCTTCTTTATCTATCTTTTTCCTTTAATTACCTTATCTTGTTTTGTTGTTATTGCTAACAATTCCAGCACTATATCAAAAAATAGTGGGCAGAGGGGGAGTGCTTGCTTCACTCCTGCATTTATTGGAAGAGGTTCTAGGTTACTGTATTTATATAATGTTTGCTTTTGGTTTTAGATAAATGCTTTTTATATTTTTTTAAAAGTCCCTCTACATGTATACTTTGTAAGGTTTTACATCTACTGAGGTAATCATGTGGTTTGGAATGTTTGGGATTTTAATATGTTTATGCTGATTGTTTTTCTAGTTTTGTACTATTCTTACATCCCTGTTCTAAATCTCACTTGATCAAAATGAATAATTTCTTGTATAAGTCACTGTAAAGTATTTAGCAGAATTTTGTCTAAATTTTTTGAGTTAATGTTCATTAATAACATTTGTCTATAGTTTTCCTTCTGTACTTTGTCTTTCCCTGCCTTACATAAGTATATTTGCCTCATAAAGGGATTCTGGTAATGTGCTTCCTCAGCTTTTTAGAAGAATTTGTGAGATATGGGTGCTAATAGTTCTTTGAAATTTTGATATAATCGCCTGTGATTAATTGAATCCACCAGGTCGAAGGGTACTTTTTCTCCCTTTGGTAGTTCCTTTACAATTTGATCTATTTCTTTTTCTAAGATTATGTTATTTAAGATTTCTATCTATTTCTTTTTTGTTTTGTTTTGTTAGTTTATAATTGCATAATATGCTCTGATTATTCATTTTATTTATTGATTGCCTTTTATTTGTTCTACTTGCTCATTCACTATTTTATTGATTTTATTTTCTGTACTTTTCTTTTTAAGCAGATTAGTTAAGGATTTATCAATTTAGTATTCTTTTCAAAAATAGCTTTTAGTTTTATTTACCATTTGTATTTTTAACTTATCTATTTCCCCTATAATTTTGAGATCTCCTCTTTTGTGTTTATTTAATTTTTTGATTTACTAATTTTTAAAAATGTATATTAAGTTTATTAATTTTTTCATTTTGTTAATGTAGGACTGTAAGGATATGATTTTTCTCCCTGAGGACTGCTTTAGCTGTATCCTAGAAATTTTGGCATGTTGTTTCATCATTACCATTTTCTTTTAGGTACTTATTAATTATTTCTATGATTTGTTCTTTAGCTCACTAATTATTTAAGATTTCAGTGTTAAGACTCCAGTTGAGTCTATGTCTTTTGTTTGTGGTCCCTGAACTAATTTCTATTTTTATTGCATTATGTTTTATAAAGGATATAATGAACACTTCTGCAATTTTACATTTGTTTGTAATATCTCTTCTAGTGCATGATCTGTTTTTATAAATGTCTTATTTAGTACAAAAAATATTGATATTCTTTTAGTACCATTTAGAAGATGCCATAGTATTTTAACTCCAGTTTCTGCAGAAATTTGTTCAGTTAAATATTTTCCCTTTTTTTCATCTTTCTCTTAGACTTCTCCAAAACTGGTCAGAGCTTCATTAATTGCATGACCAGTAATAATGCCGATAGCTATGCCAACTTAAAACATCCCCTATTAGTCACTAGACCACATTAGAGATGGTGGGGATGGGGAGAGAAAGGGAATGATGAAAGAAGCATAGACTGGAATCAGGAATTTTGTCTTATGTGGCTGTTTTTCCCTCTAAAGTAAAGAGGATCTTCTAAATCTCTTCCAGTTCTGACATTCTATTCTGAACAGGAAGCTATATGAAGCCTAAGGTTATTTGACTTTTTTTGGTGGTGGGGGGTGGGGGGTGGGCAATGGAATTGTAGTAAGTATTACTGGGGTAAAGTAGTATTATGTGTCTGAGATGGAAAATGAACACAGGTCCTCCTGACTCCACTGTACCACCTAAATAAAGAATCATTACTAATGGCTACAAAATGCTAGGTTAAGAAGCCAGAAACTCAATTTGAATCTAGCAGAAATATTTTACCTAAGATCATAGGATTTAGATTTGAAAAATATCTTAGATATCCTCCACTTAAACCTTTCCTTTAATAGAGGAAGGAATTGAGCCTCAGAAAAGGGAAGCCCACCTTCCATAGGAGGTAAGAACCCCCAAATTAGTGCTTTTTTTCTACTATGTCTGTGCAACATGGTGAATCACTTAACTTCTGTTGGCTTCAGTATCCTCATCTTTCCCCCCCCCCCCCCGCTCTTTCTTTTTGGAGGCTTGGGTTAAGTGACTTGCCCAGGATCACACAACTAGTGTCTGAGATCAAATCTGAATTCAGGTCCCCCTGACTTTGGAGTTCATGTTCTATTCGTTGTGCCACCTAGCTGCCCCTACTATCCTTATCTTTAAAATGCGAGGTTGGATTAAATGATCTCTAACCTGTAAATTCTAAGATATTTTAAATAACTACAAATATAAGTATCTATCATGTGCAAAGCACTGTATTCAGCAAGTGGGAAAGACAAAAGATTTTGACCTCATGAAGCTTTCAGTGCAGTGAATGAAAAAGGACAAAGAAGCTACTTATCTTCTCTGAGTCGGGGGGACAATTAGTTTTAATTCTCAAATTATTCAATAGTATCATTAGGCTATTCTATTTGGCAGATTCTCATCTTGAAGTAGAAATTAACAGGGAGCCAAAAGTGTCAGCTGTGATGAATAAGAAAGAGCTTTTGGAACCTTCAAAGACACGCATAGTAAGAATTCAATAAATCCTGGATGAGTGGAATTGAATTTCAATGTTTCCTTAATAGATTGATGGCTGGTTGTGAGGGGGGGATGAGGCAGAAAATCCTGAATTTTGGGCTGCCTTCCCTATAACCTCCCAGACCTGCTGAAACAGGCATCTCTGTGCTCTGAATTATATACAGTAACCCGCTAGTCTGTTCCAGCATACAGCGGGTCAGCTTGGGCTTCCTCCCCCCTTTTGTGGGTGCAACTCCGGCGCCCAGATTTTCCATTTGACCATCTATGCCAAGTTTCAGCTTCGAGTAAAATCATCTATGAGTTACAAACCTTTGAAGATATGGATTCATAATGAAAATGCTGAGGCAAGCCAATTACAGTGGCAAGAATGGTAATCACTATAATAAGGTTAATTGTGTTGGATTTATTAGAGCTGACGGTGAATTTTTTTTAAGTAGAGAAAGAAAATAATAAACTGATATTTAAACATGATTTAAGTTTTCCATTTAACTCACAGGAGGAAAAATCTTAGATGGGTTTTATGATTCTCAGGAAAAGGAGGAATCATAAAAGGACCCTTTATTGACTCAGATATTCTCTTAAGAACTATCAAATGAGGCTGGGGGAGGAAATTTAGGGAATCCATCCATAGAAGAGCTCTAAACTCTTCTAAAGAATGTGAAAGAAAACGTTAGGATTGCCCAGGTTGACATTTTAGCACTAAGGCTATTGGGAAAGTTGACACTTCCTAGCTTAAGCAGAAATCCTTTACTAGGATCAGTGGAACTCAGAGACTAATCTTCTGCCACTGTCTAACTATATTGAAACTCAGCATCGCACTTTTTCTGGTCTAAATTCTAAGTTCCTTCATTTGCAAAATGAGAGGGTTGGACTAGCAAGAGAGGCAAAAAGGGTCCCTTTCTGAAATTTCAAAGTGCATTATAAATATATGTTATATATTTCTCTACAGAATATAAAGATGTTATAATAAAGGAGAGACAAGAGGGACATTTCAAATCTCTGCCTCTATATTCTATATTTGATTACTTGGGCCTTATGTGCTTGTATAAATTGAGGAAGAAAATAGAATCTCTATAACATCTCTATAGCACTTTAAGATTTTGAAGATACCCTATAAGGGTAGCCAGTGAAGGTATTATTATGCCCATTTTCCAGATGAAGAAACTGAGGCTCAGAGAGCTTAAATGAATTAGTCACAGACACACAGCTAATAGGTGCCAGATCCAGGACTTGAACCTACTTCCCTCAGTTTAC